>NC_054482.1:2798755-3115007 GCF_017639515.1 Carcharodon carcharias | reverse complement strand
TGCACCACACTCCTGACTCAATGCACCACACTCCTGGCTGCACCACACTCCTGACTCAATGCACCACACTCCTGGCTGCACCACACTCCTGACTCACTGCACCACACTCCTGACTCACTGCACCACACTCCTGACTCACTGCACCACACTCCTGACTGCACCACACTCCTGACTCACTGCACCACACTCCTGACTCACTGCTCCACACTCCTGACTCACTGCTCCACACTCCTGACTCACTGCTCCACACTCCTGACTCTCTGCACCACACTCCTGGCTGCACCAAACTCCTGACTCACTGCACCACACTCCTGACTCACTGCTCCACACTCCTGACTCACTGCTCCACACTCCTGACTCAGTGCACCACACTCCTGGCTGCACTAACCTCCTGACTCACTGCACCACACTCCTGACTCACTGCACCACACTACTGGCTGAACCACACTCCTGACTCACTGCACCACACTCCTGACTCAATGCACCACACTCCTGACTCACTGCACCACACTCCTGACTCAATGCACCACACTACTGACTCAATGCACCACACTACTGACTCACTGCACCACACTACTGACTCACTGCACCACACTCCTGACTCAATGCACCACACTACTGACTCAATGCACCACACTCCTGACACACTGCACCACACTCCTGACTCAATGCACCACACTACTGACTCACTGCACCACACTCCTGACACACTGCACCACACTCCTGACTCAATGCACCACACTACTGACTCACTGCACCACACTCCTGACTCACTGCACCACACTCCTGACTCACTGCACCAAACTCCTGACTCACTGCACCACACTCCTGACTCACTGCACCACACTCCTGGCTGCACCACACTCCTGACTCACTGCACCACACTCCTGACTGCACCACACTCCTGACTAACTGCACCACACTCCTGACTCACTGCACCACACTCCTGACTCACTGCTCCACACTCCTGACTCTCTCCACCACACTCCTGGCTGCACCACACTCCTGACTCACTGCACCACACTCCTGACTCACTGCTCCACACTCCTGACTCACTGCTCCACACTCCTGACTCTGTGCACCACACTGCTGACTCAGTGAACCACACTCCTGGCTGCACCAAACTCCTGACTCACTGCACCACACTCCTGGCTGCACAACACTCCTGACTCACTGCACCACACTCCTGACTCACTGCACCACACTCCTGGCTGAACCACTCTCCTGACTCACTGCATCACACTCCTGACTCAATGCACCACACTACTGACTCACTGCACCACACTCCTGACTCAATGCACCACACTACTGACTCACTGCACCACACTCCTGACTCACTGCACCACACTCCTGACTCAATGCCCCACACTACTGACTCACTGCAACACAGTCCTGGCTGCACCAAACTCCTGACTCAATGCACCAGACTCCTGACGCACTGCACCACACTCCTGGCTGCACCACACTCCTGGCTGCACCACACTCCTGACTCACTGCACCACACTCCTGACTCAATGCACCACACTCCTGACTCACTGCTCCAAACTCATGGCTGCACCACACTCCTGGCTGCACCACACTCCTGGCTGCACCACACTCCTGACTCACTGCACGACACTCCTGACTCACTGCTCCACACTCCTTACTCACTGCACCACACTCCTGACTGCACCACACTCCTGGCTGCACCACACTCCTGACTCACTGCACCACACTCCTGGCTGCAACACACTCCTGACTCACTGCACCACACTCCTGGCTGCACCACACTTCTGGCTGCACCACACTCCGTACTCACTGCACCACACTCCTGACTGCACCACACTCCTGACTCACTGCACCACACTCCTGGCTGCACCACACTCCTGGCTGCACCACACTCCTGACTCAATGCACCACACTCCTGGCTGCACCACACTCCTGACTCAATGCACCACACTCCTGGCTGCACCACACTCCTGACTCACTGCACCACACTCCTGACTCACTGCACCACACTCCTGACTCACTGCACCACACTCCTGACTCACTGCACCACACTCCTGACTCACTGCACCACACTCCTGACTCACTGCACCACTCTCCTGACTCACTGCACCACACTCCTGACTCACTGCACCACACTCCTGACTCACTGCACCACACTCCTGACTCACTGCACCACTCTCCTGACTCACTGCACCACTCTCCTGACTCACTGCACCACACTCCTGACTCACTGCACCACACTCCTGACTCACTGCACCACACTCCAGACTCACTGCACCACACTCCTGACTCAATGCACCACACTACTGACTCAATGCACCACACTACTGACTCACTGCACCACACTCCTGACACACTGCACCACACTCCTGACTCAATGCACCACACTACTGACTCACTGCACCACACTCCTGACTCACTGCACCACACTCCTGACTCACTGCACCAAACTCCTGACTCACTGCACCACACTCCTGACTCACTGCACCACACTCCTGACTGCACCACACTCCTGACTCACTGCACCACACTCCTGGCTGCACCACACTCCTGACTCACTGCACCACACTCCTGACTGCACCACACTCCTGACTCACTGCGCCACACTCCTGGCTGCACCACACTCCTGACTCACTGCACCACACTCCTGACTGCACCACACTCCTGACTAACTGCACCACACTCCTGACTCACTGCACCACACTCCTGACTCACTGCACCACACTCCTGACTCACTGCTCCACACTCCTGACTCTCTCCACCACACTCCTGGCTGCACCACACTCCTGACTCACTGCACCACACTCCTGACTCACTGCTCCACACTCCTGACTCACTGCTCCACACTCCTGACTCTGTGCACCACACTGCTGACTCAGTGAACCACACTCCTGGCTGCACCAAACTCCTGACTCACTGCACCACACTCCTGGCTGCACAACACTCCTGACTCACTGCACCACACTCCTGACTCACTGCACCACACTCCTGGCTGAACCACTCTCCTGACTCACTGCATCACACTCCTGACTCAATGCACCACACTACTGACTCACTGCACCACACTCCTGACTCAATGCACCACACTACTGACTCACTGCACCACACTCCTGACTCACTGCACCACACTCCTGGCTGCACCACACTTCTGGCTGCACTACACTCCGTACTCACTGCACCACACTCCTGACTGCACCACACTCCTGACTCACTGCACCACACTCCTGGCTGCACCACACTCCTGTGTGCACCACACTCCTGACTCAATGCACCACACTCCTGGCTGCACCACACTCCTGACTCAATGCACCACACTCCTGGCTGCACCACACTCCTGACTCACTGCACCACACTCCTGACTCACTGCACCACACTCCTGACTCACTGCACCACACTCCTGACTCACTGCACCACACTCCTGACTCACTGCACCACACTCCTGGCTGCACCACACCCCTGGCTGCACCACACTCCTGACTCACTGCACCACACTCCTGGCTGCACCACACTCCTGACTCACTGCACCACTCTCCTGACTCACTGCACCACACTCCTGACTCACTGCACCACACTCCTGACTCACTGCACCACACTCCAGACTCACTGCACCACACTCCTGACTCACTGCACCACACTCCTGACTCACTGCACCAAACTCCTGACTCACTGCGCCACACTCCTGACTCACTGCGCCACACTCCTGGCTGCACCACACTCCTGACTCACTGCACCACACTCCTGACTGCACCACACTCCTGACTAACTGCACCACACTCCTGACTCACTGCACCACACTCCTGACTCACTGCTCCACACTCCTGACTCTCTGCACCACACTCCTGGCTGCACCAAACTCCTGACTCACTGCACCACACTCCTGACTCACTGCTCCACACTCCTGACTCACTGCTCCACACTCCTGACTCAGTGCACCACACTCCTGGCTGCACTAACCTCCTGACTCACTGCACCACACTCCTGACTCACTGCACCACACTACTGGCTGAACCACACTCCTGACTCACTGCACCACACTCCTGACTCAATGCACCACACTACTGACTCACTGCACCACACTCCTGACTCAATGCACCACACTACTGACTCAATGCACCACACTACTGACTCACTGCACCACACTCCTGACACACTGCACCACACTCCTTACTCAATGCACCACACTACTGACTCACTGCACCACACTCCTGACTCACTGCACCACACTCCTGACTCACTGCACCAAACTCCTGACTCACTGCACCACACTCCTGACTCACTGCACCACACTCCTGGCTGCACCACACTCCTGACTCACTGCACCACACTCCTGACTGCACCACACTCCTGACTAACTGCACCACACTCCTGACTCACTGCACCACACTCCTGACTCACTGCTCCACACTCCTGACTCTCTCCACCACACTCCTGGCTGCACCACACTCCTGACTCACTGCACCACACTCCTGACTCACTGCTCCACACTCCTGACTCACTGCTCCACACTCCTGACTCACTGCTCCACACTCCTGACTCACTGCTCCACACTCCTGACTCACTGCTCCACACTCCTGACTCAGTGAACCACACTCCTGGCTGCACCAAACTCCTGACTCACTGCACCACACTCCTGGCTGCACAACACTCCTGACTCACTGCACCACACTCCTGACTCACTGCACCACACTCCTGGCTGAACCACTCTCCTGACTCACTGCATCACACTCCTGACTCAATGCACCACACTACTGACTCACTGCACCACACTCCTGACTCACTGCTCCAAACTCATGGCTGCACCACACTCCTGGCTGCACCACACTCCTGACTCACTGCACCACACTCCTGACTCAATGCACCACACTCCTGACTCACTGCTCCAAACTCATGGCTGCACCACACTCCTGGCTGCACCACACTCCTGGCTGCACCACACTCCTGGCTGCACCACACTCCTGACTCACTGCACGACACTCCTGACTCACTGCTCCACACTCCTTACTCACTGCACCACACTCCTAGCTGCACCACACTCCTGGCTGCACCACACTCCTGACTCACTGCACCACACTCCTGACTGCACCACACTCCTGGCTGCACCACACTCCTGACTCACTGCACCACACTCCTGGCTGCAACACACTCCTGACTCACTGCACCACACTCCTGGCTGCACCACACTTCTGGCTGCACCACACTCCGTACTCACTGCACCACACTCCTGACTGCACCACACTCCTGACTCACTGCACCACACTCCTGGCTGCACCACACTCCTGGCTGCAGCACACTCCTGACTCAATGCACCACACTCCTGGCTGCACCACACTCCTGACTCAATGCACCACACTCCTGGCTGCACCACACTCCTGACTCACTGCACCACACTCCTGACTCACTGCACCACACTCCTGACTCACTGCACCACACTCCTGACTCACTGCACCACACTCCTGACTCACTGCACCACACTCCAGACTCACTGCACCACGCTCCTGACTCACTGCACCACTCTCCTGACTCACTGCACCACACTCCTGACTCACTGCACCACACTCCTGACTCACTGCACCACACTCCAGACTCACTGCACCACACTCCTGACTCACTGCACCACACTCCTGACTCAATGCACCACACTCCTGACTCACTGCACCACACTCCTGACTCACTGCTCCAAACTCCTGGCTGCACCACACTCCTGGCTGCACCACACTCCTGGCTGCACCACACTCCTGACTCACTGCACGACACTCCTGACTCACTGCTCCACACTCCTTACTCACTGCACCACACTCCTGACTGCACCACACTCCTGGCTGCACCACACTCCTGACTCACTGCACCACACTCCTGGCTGCACCACACTCCTGACTCACTGCTCCAAACTCCTGGCTGCACCACACTCCTGGCTGCACCACACTCCTGGCTGCACCACACTCCTGACTCACTGCACGACACTCCTGACTCACTGCTCCACACTCCTGACTCACTGCACCACACTCCTGGCTGCACCACACTTCTGGCTGCACCACACTCCGTACTCACTGCACCACACTCCTGACTGCACCACACTCCTGACTCACTGCACCACACTCCTGGCTGCACCACACTCCTGGCTGCACCACACTCCTGACTCAATGCACCACACTCCTGGCTGCACCACACTCCTGACTCAATGCACCACACTCCTGGCTGCACCACACTCCTGACTCACTGCACCACACTCCTGACTCACAGCACCACACTCCTGACTCACTGCACCACACTCCTGACTCACTGCACCACACTCCTGGCTGCACCACACCCCTGGCTGCACCACACTCCTGACTCACTGCACCACACTCCTGGCTGCACCACACTCCTGACTCACTGCACCACTCTCCTGACTCACTGCACCACACTCCTGACTCACTGCACCACACTCCTGACTCACTGCACCACACTCCAGACTCACTGCACCACACTCCAGACTCACTGCACCACACTCCTGACTCACTGCACCACACTCCTGACTCACTGCACCAAACTCCTGACTCACTGCACCACACTCCTGACTCACTGTGCCACACTCCTGGCTGCACCACACTCCTGACTCACTGCACCACACTCCTGACTGCACCACACTCCTGACTAACTGCACCACACTCCTGACTCACTGCACCACACTCCTGACTCACTGCTCCACACTCCTGACTCTCTGCACCACACTCCTGGCTGCACCAAACTCCTGACTCACTGCACCACACTCCTGACTCACTGCTCCACACTACTGACTCACTGCTCCACACTCCTGACTCACTGCTCCACACTCCTGACTCACTGCTCCACACTCCTGGCTGCACCACACTCCTGACTCACTGCACCACACTCCTGACTCACTGCACCAAACTCCTGACTCACTGCACCACACTCCTGACTCACTGTGCCACACTCCTGGCTGCACCACACTCCTGACTCACTGCACCACACTACTGACTCAATGCACCACACTACTGACTCACTGCACCACACTCCTGACACACTGCACCACACTCCTGACTCAATGCACCACACTACTGACTCACTGCACCACACTCCTGACTCACTGCACCACACTCCTGACTCACTGCACCAAACTCCTGACTCACTGCACCACACTCCTGACTCACTGCACCACACTCCTGGCTGCACCACACTCCTGACTCACTGCACCACACTCCTGACTGCACCACACTCCTGACTAACTGCACCACACTCCTGACTCACTGCACCACACTCCTGACTCACTGCACCACACTCCTGACTCACTGCTCCACACTCCTGACTCACTGCTCCACACTCCTGACTCTCTGCACCACACTCCTGGCTGCACCACACTCCTGACTCACTGCACCACACTCCTGACTCACTGCTCCACACTCCTGACTCACTGCTCCACACTCCTGACTCTCTGCACCACACTCCTGGCTGCACCACACTCCTGACTCACTGCACCACACTCCTGACTCACTGCTCCACACTCCTGACTCACTGCTCCACACTCCTGACTCAGTGAACCACACTCCTGGCTGCACCAAACTCCTGACTCACTGCACCACACTCCTGGCTGCACAACACTCCTGACTCACTGCACCACACTCCTGACTCACTGCACCACACTCCTGGCTGAACCACTCTCCTGACTCACTGCATCACACTCCTGACTCAATGCACCACACTACTGACTCACTGCACCACACTCCTGACTCAATGCACCACACTACTGACTCACTGCACCACACTCCTGACTCACTGCACCACACTCCTGACTCAATGTCCCACACTACTGACTTAATGCACCACACTACTGACTCACTGCAACACAGTCCTGGCTGCACCAAACTCCTGACTCAATGCACCAGACTCCTGACTCACTGCACCACACTCCTGGCTGCACCACACTCCTGGCTGCACCACACTCCTGACTCACTGCACCACACTCCTGACTCAATGCACCACACTCCTGACTCACTGTTCCAAACTCATGGCTGCACCACACTCCTGGCTGCACCACACTCCTGGCTGCACCACACTCCTGACTCACTGCACCACACTCCTGGCTGCACATCACTTCTGGCTGCACCACACTCTGTACTCACTGCACCACACTCCTGACTGCACCACACTCCTGACTCACTGCACCACACTCCTGGCTGCACCACACTCCTGGCTGCACCAAACTCCTGACTCAATGCACCACACTCCTGGCTGCACCACACTCCTGACTCAATGCACCACACTCCTGGCTGCACCACACTCCTGAGTCACTGCACCACACTCCTGACTCACTGCACCACACTCCTGACTCACTGCACCACACTCATGACTCACTGCACCACACTCCTGGCTGCACCACACCCCTGGCTGCACCACACTCCTGACTCACTGCACCACACTCCTGGCTGCACCACACTCCTGACTCACTGCACCACTCTCCTGACTCACTGCACCACACTCCTGACTCACTGCACCACACTCCTGACTCACTGCACCACACTCCAGACTCACTGCACCACACTCCTGACTCACTGCACCACACTGCTGACTCAATGCACCACACTCCTGACTCACTGCACCACACTCCTGGCTGCACCACACTCCTGACTCACTGCACCACACTCCTGGCTGCACCACACTCCTGACTCACTGCACCACTCTCCTGACTCACTGCACCACACTCCTGACTCACTGCACCACACTCCTGACTCACTGCACCACACTCCTGACTCAATGCACCACACTCCTGACTCACTGCACCACACTCCTGGCTGCACCACACTCCTGACTCACTGCTCCAAACTCCTGGCTGCACCACACTCCTGGCTGCACCACACTCCTGGCTGCACCACACTCCTGACTCACTGCACCAAACTCCTGACTCACTGCACCACACTCCTGACTCACTGCACCACACTCCTGGCTGCACCACACTCCTGGCTCACTGCACCACTCTCCTGACTCACTGCACCACACTCCTGACTCACTGCACGACACTCCTGACTCACTGCTCCACACTCCTTACTCACTGCACCACACTCCTGGCTGCACCACACTCCTGGCTGCACCACACTCCTGACTCACTGCACCACACTCCTGGCTGCAACACACTCCTGACTCACTGCACCACACTCCTGGCTGCACCACACTTCTGGCTGCACCACACTCCGTACTCACTGCACCACACTCCTGACTGCACCACACTCCTGACTCACTGCACCACACTCCTGGCTGCACCACACTCCTGGCTGCACAACACTCCTGACTCAATGCACCACACTCCTGGCTGCACCACACTCCTGACTCAATGCACCACACTCCTGGCTGCACCACACTACTGACTCACTGCACCACACTCCTGACTCACTGCACCACACTCCTGACTCACTGCACCACACTCCTGACTCACTGCACCACACTCATGACTCACTGCACCACACTCCTGGCTGCACCACACCCCTGGCTGCACCACACTCCTGACTCACTGCACCACACTCCTGGCTGCACCACACTCCTGACTCACTGCACCACTCTCCTGACTCACTGCACCACACTCCTGACTCACTGCACCACACTCCTGACTCACTGCACCACACTCCAGACTCACTGCACCACCCTCCTGACTCACTGCACCACACTCCTGACTCACTGCACCAAACTCCTGACTCACTGCACCACACTCCTGACTCACTGCGCCACACTCCTGGCTGCACCACACTCCTGACTCACTGCACCACTCTCCTGACTGCACCACACTCCTGACTAACTGCACCACACTCCTGACTCACTGCACCACACTCCTGACTCACTGCTCCACACTCCTGACTCTCTGCTCCACACTCCTGACTCACTGCTCCACACTCCTGACTCACTGCTCCACACTCCTGACTCAGTGCACCACACTCCTGGCTGCACTAACCTCCTGACTCACTGCACCACACTCCTGACTCACTGCACCACACTCCTGACTCGCTGCACCACACTCCTGACTCGCTGCACCACACTCCTGACTCACTGCACCACACTCCTGACTCAATGCACCACACTACTGACTCACTGCACCACACTCCTGACTCAATGCACCACACTACTGACTCAATGCACCACACTACTGACTCACTGCACCACACTCATGACTCACTGCACCACACTCCTGGCTGCACCACACCCCTGGCTGCACCACACTCCTGACTCACTGCACCACAATCCTGGCTGCACCACACTCCTGACTCACTGCACCACTCTCCTGACTCACTGCACCACACTCCTGACTCACTGCACCACACTCCTGACTCACTGCACCACACTCCTGACTCACTGCACCACACTCCTGACTCACTGCACCACACTCCTGACTCACTGCACCACACTCCTGACTCAATGCACCACACTCCTGACTCACTGCACCACACTCCTGGCTGCACCACACTCCTGACTCACTGCACCACACTCCTGGCTGCACCGCACTCCTGACTCACTGCACCACTCTCCTGACTCACTGCACCACACTCCTGACTCACTGCACCACACTCCTGACTCACTGCACCACACTCCTGACTCAATGCACCACACTCCTGACTCACTGCACCACACTCCTGGCTGCACCACACTCCTGACTCACTGCTCCAAACTCCTGGCTGCACCACACTCCTGGCTGCACCACACTCCTGGCTGCACCACACTCCTGACTCACTGCTCCAAACTCCTGACTCACTGCACCACACTCCTGACTCACTGCACCACACTCCTGGCTGCACCACACTCCTGGCTCACTGCACCACTCTCCTGACTCACTGCACCACACTCCTGACTCACTGCACGACACTCCTGACTCACTGCTCCACACTCCTTACTCACTGCACCACACTCCTGACTGCACCACACTCCTGGCTGCACCACACTCCTGACTCACTGCACCACACTCCTGGCTGCAACACACTCCTGACTCACTGCACCACACTCCTGGCTGCACCACACTTCTGGCTGCACCACACTCCGTACTCACTGCACCACACTCCTGACTGCACCACACTCCTGACTCACTGCACCACACTCCTGGCTGCACCACACTCCTGGCTGCACCACACTCCTGACTCAATGCACCACACTCCTGGCTGCACCACACTCCTGACTCAATGCACCACACTCCTGGCTGCACCACACTACTGACTCACTGCACCACACTCCTGACTCACTGCACCACACTCCTGACTCACTGCACCACACTCCTGACTCACTGCACCACACTCATGACTCACTGCACCACACTCCTGGCTGCACCACACCCCTGGCTGCACCACACTCCTGACTCACTGCACCACACTCCTGGCTGCACCACACTCCTGACTCACTGCACCACTCTCCTGACTCACTGCACCACACTCCTGACTCACTGCACCACACTCCTGACTCACTGCACCACACTCCAGACTCACTGCACCACACTCCTGACTCACTGCACCACACTCCTGACTCACTGCACCAAACTCCTGACTCACTGCACCACACTCCTGACTCACTGCGCCACACTCCTGGCTGCACCACACTCCTGACTCACTGCACCACACTCCTGACTGCACCACACTCCTGACTAACTGCACCACACTCCTGACTCACTGCACCACACTCCTGACTCACTGCTCCACACTCCTGACTCTCTGCACCACACTCCTGGCTGCACCAAACTCCTGACTCACTGCACCACACTCCTGACTCACTGCTCCACACTCCTGACTCACTGCACCACACTCCTGACTCACTGCTCCACACTCCTGACTCACTGCTCCACACTCCTGACTCACTGCTCCACACTCCTGACTCAGTGCACCACACTCCTGGCTGCACTAACCTCCTGACTCACTGCACCACACTCCTGACTCACTGCACCACACTCCTGACTCACTGCACCACACTCCTGACTCACTGCTCCACACTCCTGACTCACTGCTCCACACTCCTGACTCACTGCTCCACACTCCTGACTCACTGCTCCACACTCCTGACTCACTGCTCCACACTCCTGACTCACTGCTCCACACTCCTGACTCACTGCACCACACTCCTGACTCAATGCACCACACTACTGACTCACTGCACCACACTCCTGACTCAATGCACCACACTACTGACTCAATGCACCACACTACTGACTCACTGCCCCACACTCCTGACACACTGCACCACACTCCTGACTCAATGCACCACACTACTGACTCACTGCACCACACTCCTGGCTGCACCACACTCCTGACTCACTGCACCACACTCCTGACTCAATGCACCACACTCCTGACTCACTGCTCCAAACTCATGGCTGCACCACACTCCTGGCTGCACCACACTCCTGGCTGCACCACACTCCTGACTCACTGCACGACACTCCTGACTCACTGCTCCACACTCCTTACTCACTGCACCACACTCCTGACTGCACCACACTCCTGGCTGCACCACACTCCTGACTCACTGCACCACACTCCTGGCTGCAACACACTCCTGACTCACTGCACCACACTCCTGGCTGCACCACACTTCTGGCTGCACCACACTCCGTACTCACTGCACCACACTCCTGAATGCACCACACTCCTGACTCACTGCACCACACTCCTGGCTGCACCACACTCCTGGCTGCACCACACTCCTGACTCAATGCACCACACTCCTGGCTGCACCACACTCCTGACTCAATGCACCACACTCCTGGCTGCACCACACTCCTGACTCACTGCACCACACTCCTGACTCACTGCACCACACTCCTGACTCACTGCACCACACTCCTGACTCACTGCACCACACTCCTGACTCACTGCACCACACTCATGACTCACTGCACCACACTCCTGGCTGCACCACACTCCTGGCTGCACCACACTCCTGACTCACTGCACCACTCTCCTGACTCACTGCACCACACTCCTGACTCACTGCACCACACTCCTGACTCACTGCACCACACTCCAGACTCACTGCACCACACTCCTGACTCACTGCACCACACTCCTGACTCACTGCACCAAACTCCTGACTCACTGCACCACACTCCTGACTCACTGCGCCACACTCCTGGCTGCACCACACTCCTGACTCACTGCACCACACTCCTGACTGCACCACACTCCTGACTAACTGCACCACACTCCTGACTCACTGCACCACACTCCTGACTCACTGCTCCACACTCCTGACTCTCTGCACCACACTCCTGGCTGCACCAAACTCCTGACTCACTGCACCACACTCCTGACTCACTGCTCCACACTCCTGACTCACTGCTCCACACTCCTGACTCAGTGCACCACACTCCTGGCTGCACTAACCTCCTGACTCACTGCACCACACTCCTGACTCACTGCACCACACTACTGGCTGAACCACACTCCTGACTCACTGCACCACACTCCTGACTCAATGCACCACACTACTGACTCACTGCACCACACTCCTGACTCAATGCACCACACTACTGACTCAATGCACCACACTACTGACTCACTGCACCACACTCCTGACACACTGCACCACACTCCTGACTCAATGCACCACACTACTGACTCACTGCACCACACTCCTGACTCACTGCACCACACTCCTGACTCACTGCACCAAACTCCTGACTCACTGCACCACACTCCTGACTCACTGCACCACACTCCTGGCTGCACCACACTCCTGACTCACTGCACCACACTCCTGACTGCACCACACTCCTGACTCACTGCACCACACTCCTGACTCACTGCACCACACTCCTGACTCACTGCTCCACACTCCTGACTCTCTGCACCACACTCCTGGCTGCACCACACTCCTGACTCACTGCACCACACTCCTGACTCACTGCTCCACACTCCTGACTCACTGCTCCACACTCCTGACTCTGTGCACCACACTCCTGACTCAGTGAACCACACTCCTGGCTGCACCAAACTCCTGACTCACTGCACCACACTCCTGCCTGCACAACACTCCTGACTCTCTGCACCACACTCCTGACTCACTGCACCACACTCCTGGCTGAACCACTCTCCTGACTTACTGCATCACACTCCTGACTCAATGCACCACACTACTGACTCACTGCACCACACTCCTGACTCAATGCACCACACTACTGACTCAATGCACCACACTACTGACTCACTGCACCACACTCCTGACTCACTGCACCACACTCCTGACTCAATGCCCCACACTACTGACTTAATGCACCACACTACTGACTCACTGCAACACAGTCCTGGCTGCACCAAACTCCTGACTCAATGCACCAGACTCCTGACTCACTGCACCACACTCCTGGCTGCACCACACTCCTGGCTGCACCACACTCCTGACTCACTGCACCACACTCCTGACTCAATGCACCACACTCCTGACTCACTGCTCCACACTCCTGGCTGCACCACACTCCTGGCTGCACCACACTCCTGACTCACTGCACCACACTCCTGACTCAATGCACCACACTCCTGACTCACTGGTCCACACTCCTGGCTGCACCACACTCCTGGCTGCACCACACTCCTGACTCACTGCACGACACTCCTGACTCACTGCTCCACACTCCTTACTCACTGCACCACACTCCTGACTGCACCACACTCCTGGCTGCACCACACTCCTGACTCACTGCACCACACTCCTGGCTGCAACACACTCCTGACTCACTGCACCACACTCCTGGCTGCACCACACTTCTGGCTGCACCACACTCCGTACTCACTGCACCACACTCCTGACTGCACCACACTCCTGACTCACTGCACCACACTCCTGGCTGCACCACACTCCTGGCTGCACCACACTCCTGACTCAATGCACCACACTCCTGGCTGCACCACACTCCTGACTCAATGAACCACACTCCTGGCTGCACCACACTCCTGACTCACTGCACCACACTCCTGACTCACTGCACCACACTCCTGACTCACTGCACCACACTCCTGACTCACTGCACCACACTCATGACTCACTGCACCACACTCCTGGCTGCACCACACCCCTGGCTGCACCACACTCCTGACTCACTGCACCACACTCCTGGCTGCACCACACTCCTGACTCACTGCACCGCACTCCTGTCTCACTGCACCGAACTCCTGACTAACTGCACCACTCTCCTGACTCACTGCACGACACTCCTGACTCACTGCACCGCACTCCTGTCTCACAGCACCGCACTCCTGACTCACTGCTCCACACTCCTGACTGACTGCACCACACTCCTGGCTGCACCACACTCCTGACTCACTGCACCACACTCCTGACTCGCTGCACCACACTCCTGACTCACTGCTCCACACTCCTGACTCAGTGCACCACACTCCTGACTCAGTGAACCACACTCCTGGCTGCACCAAACTCCTGACTCACTGCACCACACTCCTGGCTGCACAACACTCCTGACTCACTGCACCATAATCCTGACTCACTGCACCACACTCCTCGCTGAACCACTCTCCTGACTCACTGCACCACACTCCTGACTCAATGCACCACACTACTGACTCAATGCACCACACTACTGACTCACTGCACCATACTCCTGACTCAATGCACCACACTACTGACTCAATGCACCACACTACTGACTCACTGCACCACACTCCTGACTCAATGCACCACACTACTGACTCACTGCACCATACTCCTGACTCAATGCACCACACTACTGACTCACTGCACCATACTCCTGACTCAATGCACCACACTACTGACTCACTGCACCATACTCCTGACTCAATGCACCACACTACTGACTCAATGCACCACACTACTGACTCACTGCACCACACTCCTGACTCACTGCACCACACTCCTGACTCAATGCCCCACATTACTGAAATAATGCACCACACTACTGACTCACTGCACCACAGTCCTGGCTGCACCACACTCCTGACTCAATGCACCAGACTCCTGACTCACTACACCACACTCCTGGCTGCACCACACTCCTGGCTGCACCACACTCCTGACTCACTGCACCACACTCCTGACTCAATGCACCACACTCCTGACTCAATGCCCCACATTACTGACTTAATGCACCACACTACTGACTCACTGCACCACACTCCTGGCTGCAACACACTCCTGACTCACTGCACGACACTCCTGACTCACTGCTCCACACTCCTTACTCACTGCACCACACTCCTGACTGCACCACACTCCTGGCTGCGCCACACTCCTGACTCACTGCACCACACTCCTGGCTGCAACACACTCCTGACTCACTGCACCACACTCCTGGCTGCACCACACTTCTGGCTGCACCACACTCCGTACTCACTGCACCACACTCCTGACTGCACCACACTCCTGACTCACTGCACCACACTCCTGGCTGCACCACACTCCTGGCTGCACCACACTCCTGACTCAATGCACCACACTCCTGACTCACTGCACCACACTCCTGGCTGCAACACACTCCTGACTCACTGCACCACACTCCTGGCTGCACCACACTCCTGGCTGCACCACACTCCTGACTCAATGCACCACACTCCTGGCTGCACCACACTCCTGACTCAATGCACCACACTCCTGGCTGCACCACACTCCTGACTCACTGCACCACACTCCTGACTCACAGCACCACACTCCTGACTCACTGCACCACACTCCTGACTCACTGCACCACACTCCTGGCTGCACCACACCCCTGGCTGCACCACACTCCTGACTCACTGCACCACACTCCTGGCTGCACCACACTCCTGACTCACTGCACCACTCTCCTGACTCACTGCACCACACTCCTGACTCACTGCACCACACTCCTGACTCACTGCACCACACTCCAGACTCACTGCACCACACTCCAGACTCACTGCACCACACTCCTGACTCACTGCACCACACTCCTGACTCACTGCACCAAACTCCTGACTCACTGCACCACACTCCTGACTCACTGAGCCACACTCCTGGCTGCACCACACTCCTGACTCACTGCACCACACTCCTGACTGCACCACACTCCTGACTAACTGCACCACACTCCTGACTCACTGCACCACACTCCTGACTCACTGCTCCACACTCCTGACTCTCTGCACCACACTCCTGGCTGCACCAAACTCCTGACTCACTGCACCACACTCCTGACTCACTGCTCCACACTACTGACTCACTGCTCCACACTCCTGACTCACTGCTCCACACTCCTGACTCACTGCTCCACACTCCTGGCTGCACTAACCTCCTGACTCACTGCACCACACTCCTGACTCACTGCACCACACTCCTGACTCACTGCACCACACTCCTGACTCACTGCACCACACTCCTGACTCACTGCACCACACTCCTGACTCAATGCACCACACTACTGACTCAATGCACCACACTACTGACTCACTGCACCACACTCCTGACACACTGCACCACACTCCTGACTCAATGCACCACACTACTGACTCACTGCACCACACTCCTGACTCACTGCACCACACTCCTGACTCACTGCACCAAACTCCTGACTCACTGCACCACACTCCTGACTCACTGCACCACACTCCTGGCTGCACCACACTCCTGACTCACTGCACCACACTCCTGACTGCACCACACTCCTGACTAACTGCACCACACTCCTGACTCACTGCACCACACTCCTGACTCACTGCTCCACACTCCTGACTCACTGCTCCACACTCCTGACTCTCTGCACCACACTCCTGGCTGCACCACACTCCTGACTCACTGCACCACACTCCTGACTCACTGCTCCACACTCCTGACTCACTGCTCCACACTCCTGACTCTCTGCACCACACTCCTGGCTGCACCACACTCCTGACTCACTGCACCACACTCCTGACTCACTGCTCCACACTCCTGACTCACTGCTCCACACTCCTGACTCAGTGAACCACACTCCTGGCTGCACCAAACTCCTGACTCACTGCACCACACTCCTGGCTGCACAACACTCCTGACTCACTGCACCACACTCCTGACTCACTGCACCACACTCCTGGCTGAACCACTCTCCTGACTCACTGCATCACACTCCTGACTCAATGCACCACACTACTGACTCACTGCACCACACTCCTGACTCAATGCACCACACTACTGACTCACTGCACCACACTCCTGACTCACTGCACCACACTCCTGACTCAATGTCCCACACTACTGACTTAATGCACCACACTACTGACTCACTGCAACACAGTCCTGGCTGCACCAAACTCCTGACTCAATGCACCAGACTCCTGACTCACTGCACCACACTCCTGGCTGCACCACACTCCTGGCTGCACCACACTCCTGACTCACTGCACCACACTCCTGACTCAATGCACCACACTCCTGACTCACTGTTCCAAACTCATGGCTGCACCACACTCCTGGCTGCACCACACTCCTGGCTGCACCACACTCCTGACTCACTGCACCACACTCCTGGCTGCACATCACTTCTGGCTGCACCACACTCTGTACTCACTGCACCACACTCCTGACTGCACCACACTCCTGACTCACTGCACCACACTCCTGGCTGCACCACACTCCTGGCTGCACCAAACTCCTGACTCAATGCACCACACTCCTGGCTGCACCACACTCCTGACTCAATGCACCACACTCCTGGCTGCACCACACTCCTGAGTCACTGCACCACACTCCTGACTCACTGCACCACACTCCTGACTCACTGCACCACACTCATGACTCACTGCACCACACTCCTGGCTGCACCACACCCCTGGCTGCACCACACTCCTGACTCACTGCACCACACTCCTGGCTGCACCACACTCCTGACTCACTGCACCACTCTCCTGACTCACTGCACCACACTCCTGACTCACTGCACCACACTCCTGACTCACTGCACCACACTCCAGACTCACTGCACCACACTCCTGACTCACTGCACCACACTGCTGACTCAATGCACCACACTCCTGACTCACTGCACCACACTCCTGGCTGCACCACACTCCTGACTCACTGCACCACACTCCTGGCTGCACCACACTCCTGACTCACTGCACCACTCTCCTGACTCACTGCACCACACTCCTGACTCACTGCACCACACTCCTGACTCACTGCACCACACTCCTGACTCAATGCACCACACTCCTGACTCACTGCACCACACTCCTGGCTGCACCACACTCCTGACTCACTGCTCCAAACTCCTGGCTGCACCACACTCCTGGCTGCACCACACTCCTGGCTGCACCACACTCCTGACTCACTGCACCAAACTCCTGACTCACTGCACCACACTCCTGACTCACTGCACCACACTCCTGGCTGCACCACACTCCTGGCTCACTGCACCACTCTCCTGACTCACTGCACCACACTCCTGACTCACTGCACGACACTCCTGACTCACTGCTCCACACTCCTTACTCACTGCACCACACTCCTGGCTGCACCACACTCCTGGCTGCACCACACTCCTGACTCACTGCACCACACTCCTGGCTGCAACACACTCCTGACTCACTGCACCACACTCCTGGCTGCACCACACTTCTGGCTGCACCACACTCCGTACTCACTGCACCACACTCCTGACTGCACCACACTCCTGACTCACTGCACCACACTCCTGGCTGCACCACACTCCTGGCTGCACAACACTCCTGACTCAATGCACCACACTCCTGGCTGCACCACACTCCTGACTCAATGCACCACACTCCTGGCTGCACCACACTACTGACTCACTGCACCACACTCCTGACTCACTGCACCACACTCCTGACTCACTGCACCACACTCCTGACTCACTGCACCACACTCATGACTCACTGCACCACACTCCTGGCTGCACCACACCCCTGGCTGCACCACACTCCTGACTCACTGCACCACACTCCTGGCTGCACCACACTCCTGACTCACTGCACCACTCTCCTGACTCACTGCACCACACTCCTGACTCACTGCACCACACTCCTGACTCACTGCACCACACTCCAGACTCACTGCACCACCCTCCTGACTCACTGCACCACACTCCTGACTCACTGCACCAAACTCCTGACTCACTGCACCACACTCCTGACTCACTGCGCCACACTCCTGGCTGCACCACACTCCTGACTCACTGCACCACTCTCCTGACTGCACCACACTCCTGACTAACTGCACCACACTCCTGACTCACTGCACCACACTCCTGACTCACTGCTCCACACTCCTGACTCTCTGCACCACACTCCTGGCTGCACCAAACTCCTGACTCACTGCACCACACTCCTGACTCACTGCTCCACACTCCTGACTCACTGCTCCACACTCCTGACTCAGTGCACCACACTCCTGGCTGCACTAACCTCCTGACTCACTGCACCACACTCCTGACTCACTGCACCACACTCCTGACTCGCTGCACCACACTCCTGACTCGCTGCACCACACTCCTGACTCACTGCACCACACTCCTGACTCAATGCACCACACTACTGACTCACTGCACCACACTCCTGACTCAATGCACCACACTACTGACTCAATGCACCACACTACTGACTCACTGCACCACACTCATGACTCACTGCACCACACTCCTGGCTGCACCACACCCCTGGCTGCACCACACTCCTGACTCACTGCACCACAATCCTGGCTGCACCACACTCCTGACTCACTGCACCACTCTCCTGACTCACTGCACCACACTCCTGACTCACTGCACCACACTCCTGACTCACTGCACCACACTCCTGACTCACTGCACCACACTCCTGACTCACTGCACCACACTCCTGACTCACTGCACCACACTCCTGACTCAATGCACCACACTCCTGACTCAATGCACCACACTCCTGGCTGCACCACACTCCTGACTCACTGCACCACACTCCTGGCTGCACCGCACTCCTGACTCACTGCACCACTCTCCTGACTCACTGCACCACACTCCTGACTCACTGCACCACACTCCTGACTCACTGCACCACACTCCTGACTCAATGCACCACACTCCTGACTCACTGCACCACACTCCTGGCTGCACCACACTCCTGACTCACTGCTCCAAACTCCTGGCTGCACCACACTCCTGGCTGCACCACACTCCTGGCTGCACCACACTCCTGACTCACTGCACCAAACTCCTGACTCACTGCACCACACTCCTGACTCACTGCACCACACTCCTGGCTGCACCACACTCCTGGCTCACTGCACCACTCTCCTGACTCACTGCACCACACTCCTGACTCACTGCACGACACTCCTGACTCACTGCTCCACACTCCTTACTCACTGCACCACACTCCTGACTGCACCACACTCCTGGCTGCACCACACTCCTGACTCACTGCACCACACTCCTGGCTGCAACACACTCCTGACTCACTGCACCACACTCCTGGCTGCACCACACTTCTGGCTGCACCACACTCCGTACTCACTGCACCACACTCCTGACTGCACCACACTCCTGACTCACTGCACCACACTCCTGGCTGCACCACACTCCTGGCTGCACCACACTCCTGACTCAATGCACCACACTCCTGGCTGCACCACACTCCTGACTCAATGCACCACACTCCTGGCTGCACCACACTACTGACTCACTGCACCACACTCCTGACTCACTGCACCACACTCCTGACTCACTGCACCACACTCCTGACTCACTGCACCACACTCATGACTCACTGCACCACACTCCTGGCTGCACCACACCCCTGGCTGCACCACACTCCTGACTCACTGCACCACACTCCTGGCTGCACCACACTCCTGACTCACTGCACCACACTCCTGACTCTCTGCACCACACTCCTGGCTGCACCAAACTCCTGACTCACTGCACCACACTCCTGACTCACTGCACCACACTCCTGACTCACTGCACCACACTCCTGACTCACTGCACCACACTCCTGACTCACTGCACCACACTCCTGACTCACTGCGCCACACTCCTGGCTGCACCACACTCCTGACTCACTGCACCACACTCCTGACTGCACCACACTCCTGACTAACTGCACCACACTCCTGACTCACTGCACCACACTCCTGACTCACTGCTCCACACTCCTGACTCTCTGCACCACACTCCTGGCTGCACCAAACTCCTGACTCACTGCACCACACTCCTGACTCACTGCTCCACACTCCTGACTCACTGCACCACACTCCTGACTCACTGCTCCACACTCCTGACTCACTGCTCCACACTCCTGACTCACTGCTCCACACTCCTGACTCAGTGCACCACACTCCTGGCTGCACTAACCTCCTGACTCACTGCACCACACTCCTGACTCACTGCACCACACTCCTGACTCACTGCTCCACACTCCTGACTCACTGCTCCACACTCCTGACTCACTGCTCCACACTCCTGACTCACTGCTCCACACTCCTGACTCACTGCTCCACACTCCTGACTCACTGCTCCACACTCCTGACTCACTGCACCACACTCCTGACTCAATGCACCACACTACTGACTCACTGCACCACACTCCTGACTCAATGCACCACACTACTGACTCAATGCACCACACTACTGACTCACTGCCCCACACTCCTGACACACTGCACCACACTCCTGACTCAATGCACCACACTACTGACTCACTGCACCACACTCCTGGCTGCACCACACTCCTGACTCACTGCACCACACTCCTGACTCAATGCACCACACTCCTGACTCACTGCTCCAAACTCATGGCTGCACCACACTCCTGGCTGCACCACACTCCTGGCTGCACCACACTCCTGACTCACTGCACGACACTCCTGACTCACTGCTCCACACTCCTTACTCACTGCACCACACTCCTGACTGCACCACACTCCTGGCTGCACCACACTCCTGACTCACTGCACCACACTCCTGGCTGCAACACACTCCTGACTCACTGCACCACACTCCTGGCTGCACCACACTTCTGGCTGCACCACACTCCGTACTCACTGCACCACACTCCTGAATGCACCACACTCCTGACTCACTGCACCACACTCCTGGCTGCACCACACTCCTGGCTGCACCACACTCCTGACTCAATGCACCACACTCCTGGCTGCACCACACTCCTGACTCAATGCACCACACTCCTGGCTGCACCACACTCCTGACTCACTGCACCACACTCCTGACTCACTGCACCACACTCCTGACTCACTGCACCACACTCCTGACTCACTGCACCACACTCATGACTCACTGCACCACACTCCTGGCTGCACCACACTCCTGGCTGCACCACACTCCTGACTCACTGCACCACTCTCCTGACTCACTGCACCACACTCCTGACTCACTGCACCACACTCCTGACTCACTGCACCACACTCCAGACTCACTGCACCACACTCCTGACTCACTGCACCACACTCCTGACTCACTGCACCAAACTCCTGACTCACTGCACCACACTCCTGACTCACTGCGCCACACTCCTGGCTGCACCACACTCCTGACTCACTGCACCACACTCCTGACTGCACCACACTCCTGACTAACTGCACCACACTCCTGACTCACTGCACCACACTCCTGACTCACTGCTCCACACTCCTGACTCTCTGCACCACACTCCTGGCTGCACCAAACTCCTGACTCACTGCACCACACTCCTGACTCACTGCTCCACACTCCTGACTCACTGCTCCACACTCCTGACTCAGTGCACCACACTCCTGGCTGCACTAACCTCCTGACTCACTGCACCACACTCCTGACTCACTGCACCACACTACTGGCTGAACCACACTCCTGACTCACTGCACCACACTCCTGACTCAATGCACCACACTACTGACTCACTGCACCACACTCCTGACTCAATGCACCACACTACTGACTCAATGCACCACACTACTGACTCACTGCACCACACTCCTGACACACTGCACCACACTCCTGACTCAATGCACCACACTACTGACTCACTGCACCACACTCCTGACTCACTGCACCACACTCCTGACTCACTGCACCAAACTCCTGACTCACTGCACCACACTCCTGACTCACTGCACCACACTCCTGGCTGCACCACACTCCTGACTCACTGCACCACACTCCTGACTGCACCACACTCCTGACTCACTGCACCACACTCCTGACTCACTGCACCACACTCCTGACTCACTGCTCCACACTCCTGACTCTCTGCACCACACTCCTGGCTGCACCACACTCCTGACTCACTGCACCACACTCCTGACTCACTGCTCCACACTCCTGACTCACTGCTCCACACTCCTGACTCTGTGCACCACACTCCTGACTCAGTGAACCACACTCCTGGCTGCACCAAACTCCTGACTCACTGCACCACACTCCTGCCTGCACAACACTCCTGACTCTCTGCACCACACTCCTGACTCACTGCACCACACTCCTGGCTGAACCACTCTCCTGACTTACTGCATCACACTCCTGACTCAATGCACCACACTACTGACTCACTGCACCACACTCCTGACTCAATGCACCACACTACTGACTCAATGCACCACACTACTGACTCACTGCACCACACTCCTGACTCACTGCACCACACTCCTGACTCAATGCCCCACACTACTGACTTAATGCACCACACTACTGACTCACTGCAACACAGTCCTGGCTGCACCAAACTCCTGACTCAATGCACCAGACTCCTGACTCACTGCACCACACTCCTGGCTGCACCACACTCCTGGCTGCACCACACTCCTGACTCACTGCACCACACTCCTGACTCAATGCACCACACTCCTGACTCACTGCTCCACACTCCTGGCTGCACCACACTCCTGGCTGCACCACACTCCTGACTCACTGCACCACACTCCTGACTCAATGCACCACACTCCTGACTCACTGGTCCACACTCCTGGCTGCACCACACTCCTGGCTGCACCACACTCCTGACTCACTGCACGACACTCCTGACTCACTGCTCCACACTCCTTACTCACTGCACCACACTCCTGACTGCACCACACTCCTGGCTGCACCACACTCCTGACTCACTGCACCACACTCCTGGCTGCAACACACTCCTGACTCACTGCACCACACTCCTGGCTGCACCACACTTCTGGCTGCACCACACTCCGTACTCACTGCACCACACTCCTGACTGCACCACACTCCTGACTCACTGCACCACACTCCTGGCTGCACCACACTCCTGGCTGCACCACACTCCTGACTCAATGCACCACACTCCTGGCTGCACCACACTCCTGACTCAATGAACCACACTCCTGGCTGCACCACACTCCTGACTCACTGCACCACACTCCTGACTCACTGCACCACACTCCTGACTCACTGCACCACACTCCTGACTCACTGCACCACACTCATGACTCACTGCACCACACTCCTGGCTGCACCACACCCCTGGCTGCACCACACTCCTGACTCACTGCACCACACTCCTGGCTGCACCACACTCCTGACTCACTGCACCGCACTCCTGTCTCACTGCACCGAACTCCTGACTAACTGCACCACTCTCCTGACTCACTGCACGACACTCCTGACTCACTGCACCGCACTCCTGTCTCACAGCACCGCACTCCTGACTCACTGCTCCACACTCCTGACTGACTGCACCACACTCCTGGCTGCACCACACTCCTGACTCACTGCACCACACTCCTGACTCGCTGCACCACACTCCTGACTCACTGCTCCACACTCCTGACTCAGTGCACCACACTCCTGACTCAGTGAACCACACTCCTGGCTGCACCAAACTCCTGACTCACTGCACCACACTCCTGGCTGCACAACACTCCTGACTCACTGCACCATAATCCTGACTCACTGCACCACACTCCTCGCTGAACCACTCTCCTGACTCACTGCACCACACTCCTGACTCAATGCACCACACTACTGACTCAATGCACCACACTACTGACTCACTGCACCATACTCCTGACTCAATGCACCACACTACTGACTCAATGCACCACACTACTGACTCACTGCACCACACTCCTGACTCAATGCACCACACTACTGACTCACTGCACCATACTCCTGACTCAATGCACCACACTACTGACTCACTGCACCATACTCCTGACTCAATGCACCACACTACTGACTCACTGCACCATACTCCTGACTCAATGCACCACACTACTGACTCAATGCACCACACTACTGACTCACTGCACCACACTCCTGACTCACTGCACCACACTCCTGACTCAATGCCCCACATTACTGAAATAATGCACCACACTACTGACTCACTGCACCACAGTCCTGGCTGCACCACACTCCTGACTCAATGCACCAGACTCCTGACTCACTACACCACACTCCTGGCTGCACCACACTCCTGGCTGCACCACACTCCTGACTCACTGCACCACACTCCTGACTCAATGCACCACACTCCTGACTCAATGCCCCACATTACTGACTTAATGCACCACACTACTGACTCACTGCACCACACTCCTGGCTGCAACACACTCCTGACTCACTGCACGACACTCCTGACTCACTGCTCCACACTCCTTACTCACTGCACCACACTCCTGACTGCACCACACTCCTGGCTGCGCCACACTCCTGACTCACTGCACCACACTCCTGGCTGCAACACACTCCTGACTCACTGCACCACACTCCTGGCTGCACCACACTTCTGGCTGCACCACACTCCGTACTCACTGCACCACACTCCTGACTGCACCACACTCCTGACTCACTGCACCACACTCCTGGCTGCACCACACTCCTGGCTGCACCACACTCCTGACTCAATGCACCACACTCCTGACTCAATGCACCACACTCCTGACTCAATGCACCACACTCCTGGCTGCACCACACTCCTGACTCACTGCACCACACTCCTGACTCACTGCACCACACTCCTGACTCACTGCACCACACTCATGACTCACTGCACCACACTCCTGGCTGCACCACACCCCTGGCTGCACCACACTCCTGACTCACTGCACCACACTCCTGGCTGCACCACACTCCTGACTCACTGCACCACTCTCCTGACTCACTGCACCACACTCCTGACTCACTGCACCACACTCCTGACTCACTGCACCACACTCCAGACTCACTGCACCACACTCCTGACTCACTGCACCACACTCCTGACTCACTGCACCAAACTCCTGACTCACTGCACCACACTCCTGACTCACTGCGCCACACTCCTGGCTGCACCACACTCCTGACTCACTGCACCACACTCCTGACTGCACCACACTCCTCACTAACTTCACCACACTCCTGACTCACTGCACCACACTCCTGACTCACTGCTCCACACTCCTGACTCTCTGCACCACACTCCTGGCTGCACCAAACTCCTGACTCACTGCACCACACTCCTGACTCACTGCTCCACACTCCTTACTCACTGCTCCACACTCCTGACTCAGTGCACCACACTCCTGGCTGCACCAACCTCCTGACTCACTGCACCACACTCCTGACTCACTGCACCACACTCCTGGCTGAACCACACTCCTGACTCACTGCACCACACTCCTGACTCAATGCACCACTCTCCTGACTCACTGCACGACACTCCTGACTCACTGCACCGCACTCCTGTCTCACAGCACCGCACTCCTGACTCACTGCTCCACACTCCTGACTGACTGCACCACACTCCTGGCTGCACCACACTCCTGACTCACTGCACCACACTCCTGACTTGCTGCACCACACTCCTGACTCACTGCTCCACACTCCTGACTCAGTTCACCACACTCCTGACTCAGTGAACCACACTCCTGGCTGCACCAAACTCCTGACTCACTGCACCACACTCCTGGCTGCACAACACTCCTGACTCACTGCACCACAATCCTGACTCACTGCACCACACTCCTCGCTGAACCACTCTCTTGACTCACTGCACCACACTCCTGACTCAATGCACCACACTACTGACTCAATGCACCACACTACTGACTCACTGCACCACACTCCTGACTCACTGCACCACACTACTGACTCACTGCACCACACTACTGACTCACTGCACCACAGTCCTGGCTGCACCAAACTCCTGACTCAATGCACCAGACTCCTGACTCACTACACCACACTCCTGGCTGCACCACACTCCTGGCTGCACCACACTCCTGACTCACTGCACCACACTCCTGACTCAATGCACCACACTCCTGACTCACTGCTCCAAACTCCTGGCTGCACCACACTCCTGGCTGCACCACACTCCTGACTCACTGCACGACACTCCTGACTCTCTGCTCCACACTCCTTACTCACTGCACCACACTCCTGGCTGCACCACACTCCTGACTCACTGCACCACACTCCTGGCTGCAACACACTCCTGACTCACTGCACCACACTCCTGGCTGCACCACACTTCTGGCTGCACCACACTCCGTACTCACTGCACCACACTCCTGACTGCACCACACTCCTGACTCACTGCACCACACTCCTGGCTGCACCACACTCCTGGCTGCACCACACTCCTGGCTGCACCACACTCCTGACTCAATGCACCACACTCCTGGCTGCACCACACTCCTGACTCAATGCACCACACTCCTGGCTGCACCACACTCCTGACTCACTGCACCACACTCCTGACTCACTGCACCACACTCCTGACTCACTGCACCACACTCATGACTCACTGCACCACACTCCTGGCTGCACCACACCCCTGGCTGCACCACACTCCTGACTCACTGCACCACACTCCTGGCTGCACCACACTCCTGACTCACTGCACCACTCTCCTGACTCACTGCACCACACTCCTGACTCACTGCACCACACTCCTGACTCACTGCACCACACTCCAGACTCACTGCACCACACTCCTGACTCACTGCACCACACTCCTGACTCACTGCACCAAACTCCTGACTCACTGCACCACACTCCTGACTCACTGCGCCACACTCCTGGCTGCACCACACTCCTGACTCACTGCACCACACTCCTGACTGCACCACACTCCTCACTAACTGCACCACACTCCTGACTCACTGCACCACACTCCTGACTCACTGCTCCACACTCCTGACTCTCTGCACCACACTCCTGGCTGAACCAAACTCCTGACTCACTGCACCACACTCCTGACTCACTGCTCCACACTCCTGACTCACTGCTCCACACTCCTGACTCAGTGCACCACACTCCTGGCTGCACCAACCTCCTGACTCACTGCACCACACTCCTGACTCACTGCACCACACTCCTGGCTGAACCACACTCCTGACTCACTGCACCACACTCCTGACTCAATGCACCACACTCCTGACTCACTGCACCACACTCCTGACTCACTGCACCACACTCCTGACTCACTGCACCAAACTCCTGACTCACTGCACCACACTCCTGACTCACTGCACCACACTCCTGGCTGCACCACACTCCTGACTCACTGCACCACACTCCTGACTGCACCACACTCCTGACTAACTGCACCACACTCCTGGCTGCACCACACTCCTGACTCACTGCACCAAACTCCTGACTCACTGCACCACACTCCTGACTCAATGCACCACACTCCTGGCTGCACCACACTCCTGACTCACTGCACCACACTCCTGACTGCACCACACTCCTGACTAACTGCACCACACTCCTGTCTGCACCACACTCCTGACTCACTGCACCACACTCCTGGCTGCACCACACTCCTGACTCAATGCACCACACTCCTGGCTGCACCACACTCCTGACTCAATGCACCACACTCCTGGCTGCAACACACTCCTGACTCAATGCACCACACTCCTGGCTGCACCACACTCCTGACTCACTGCTCCACACTCCTTACTCACTGCACCACACTCCTGACTGCACCACACTCCTGGCTGCACCACACTCCTGTCTCACTGCACCACACTCCTGGTTGCACCACACTCCTGACTCACTGCACCACACTACTGACTCACTGCACCACACTACTGACTCACTGCACCACAGTCCTGGCTGCACCAAACTCCTGACTCAATGCACCAGACTCCTGACTCACTACACCACACTCCTGGCTGCACCACACTCCTGGCTGCACCACACTCCTGACTCACTGCACCACACTCCTGACTCAATGCACCACACTCCTGACTCACTGCTCCAAACTCCTGGCTGCACCACACTCCTGGCTGCACCACACTCCTGACTCACTGCACGACACTCCTGACTCTCTGCTCCACACTCCTTACTCACTGCACCACACTCCTGGCTGCACCACACTCCTGACTCACTGCACCACACTCCTGGCTGCAACACACTCCTGACTCACTGCACCACACTCCTGGCTGCACCACACTTCTGGCTGCACCACACTCCGTACTCACTGCACCACACTCCTGACTGCACCACACTCCTGACTCACTGCACCACACTCCTGGCTGCACCACACTCCTGGCTGCACCACACTCCTGGCTGCACCACACTCCTGACTCAATGCACCACACTCCTGGCTGCACCACACTCCTGACTCAATGCACCACACTCCTGGCTGCACCACACTCCTGACTCACTGCACCACACTCCTGACTCACTGCACCACACTCCTGACTCACTGCACCACACTCATGACTCACTGCACCACACTCCTGGCTGCACCACACCCCTGGCTGCACCACACTCCTGACTCACTGCACCACACTCCTGGCTGCACCACACTCCTGACTCACTGCACCACTCTCCTGACTCACTGCACCACACTCCTGACTCACTGCACCACACTCCTGACTCACTGCACCACACTCCAGACTCACTGCACCACACTCCAGACTCACTGCACCACACTCCTGACTCACTGCACCAAACTCCTGACTCACTGCACCACACTCCTGACTCACTGCGCCACACTCCTGGCTGCACCACACTCCTGACTCACTGCACCACACTCCTGACTGCACCACACTCCTCACTAACTGCACCACACTCCTGACTCACTGCACCACACTCCTGACTCACTGCTCCACACTCCTGACTCACTGCTCCACACTCCTGACTCTCTGCACCACACTCCTGGCTGCACCAAACTCCTGACTCACTGCACCACACTCCTGACTCACTGCTCCACACTCCTGACTCACTGCTCCACACTCCTGACTCAGTGCACCACACTCCTGGCTGCACCAACCTCCTGACTCACTGCACCACACTCCTGACTCACTGCACCACACTCCTGGCTGAACCACACTCCTGACTCACTGCACCACACTCCTGACTCAATGCACCACACTCCTGACTCACTGCACCACACTCCTGACTCACTGCACCACACTCCTGACTCACTGCACCAAACTCCTGACTCACTGCACCACACTCCTGACTCACTGCACCACACTCCTGGCTGCACCACACTCCTGACTCACTGCACCACACTCCTGACTGCACCACACTCCTGACTAACTGCACCACACTCCTGGCTGCACCACACTCCTGACTCACTGCACCACACTCCTGGCTGCACCACACTCCTGACTCAATGCACCACACTCCTGACTCACTGCACCACACTCCTGACTCACTGCACCAAACTCCTGACTCACTGCACCACACTCCTGACTCAATGCACCACACTCCTGGCTGCACCACACTCCTGACTCACTGCACCACACTCCTGACTGCACCACACTCCTGACTAACTGCACCACACTCCTGTCTGCACCACACTCCTGACTCACTGCACCACACTCCTGGCTGCACCACACTCCTGACTCAATGCACCACACTCCTGGCTGCACCACACTCCTGACTCAATGCACCACACTCCTGGCTGCAACACACTCCTGACTCAATGCACCACACTCCTGGCTGCACCACACTCCTGACTCACTGCTCCACACTCCTTACTCACTGCACCACACTCCTGACTGCACCACACTCCTGGCTGCACCACACTCCTGTCTCACTGCACCACACTCCTGGTTGCACCACACTCCTGACTCACTGCACCACACTCCTGGCTGCACCACACTCCTGGCTGCACCACACTCCGTACTCACTGCACCACACTCCTGACTGCACCACACTCCTGACTCACTGCACCACACTCCTGGCTGCACCACACTCCTGACTCACTGCACCACACTCCTGGCTGCACCACACTCCTGACTCAATGCACCACACACCTGGCTGCACCACACTCCTCACTCAATGCACCACACTCCTGACTGCACCACACTCCTGACTCAATGCACCAGACTCCTGGCTGCACCACACTCCTGACTCACTGCACCACACTCCTGACTCACTGCACCACACTCCTGACTCACTGCACCACACTCTTGACTCACTGCACCACACTCCTGACTCACTGCACCACACTCCTGACTCACTGCACCACACTCCTGACTCACTGCACCACACTCCTGACTCACTGCACCACACTCCCGACTCACTGCACCACACTCCTGACTCACTGCACCACATTCCTGGCTGCACCACACTCCTGACTCACTGCACCACTCTCCTGACTCACTGCACCACACTCCTGGCTGCACCCCACTCCTGACTCACTGCACCGCGCTCCTGACTCACTGCACCACACTCCTGACTCACTGCACCACACTCCTGACTCACTGCACCACACTCCTGACTCACTGCACCACACTCCTGACTCACTGCACCACACTCCTGGCTGCACCACACTCCTGACTCAGTGCACCACACTCCTGACTGCACCACACTCCTGACTAACTGCACCACACTCCTGACTCACTGCACCACACTCCTGACTCACTGCTCCACTCTCCTGACTCACTGCTCCACTCTCCTGGCTGCACCAAACTCCTGACTCACTGCACCACACTCCTGACTCACTGCTCCACACTCCTGACTCACTGCTCCACACTCCTGACTCAGTGCACCACACTCCTGGCTGCACCAACCTCCTGACTCACTGCACCACAATCCTGGCTGCACCACACTCCTGACTCACTGCATCACAATCCTGACTCACTGCACCACACTCCTGGCTGAACCACACTCCTGACTCACTGCACCACACTCCTGACTCAATGCACCACACTACTGACTCACTGCACCACACTCCTGACTCAATGCACCACACTACTGACTCAATGCACCACACTCCTGACTCACTGCACCAAACTCCTGACTCACTGCACCACACTCCTGACTCAATGCACCACACTACTGACTCAATGCACCACAGTCCTGTCTGCACCAAACCCCTGACTCAATGCACCACATTCCTCACTCACTGCACCACACTCCTGGCTGCACCACACTCCTGGCTGCACCACACACCTGACTCACTGCACCACACTCCTGACTCAATGCACCACACTCCTGACTCACTGCACCACACTCCTGGCTGCACCACACTCCTGACTCAATGCACCACACTCCTGGCTGCACCACACTCCGTACTCACTGCACTACACTCCTGACTGCACCACACTCATAACTCACTGCACCACACTCCTGGCTGCACCACACTCCTGACTCACTGCACCACACTCCTGGCTGCACCACACTCCTGACTCAATGCACCACACTCCTGGCTGCACCACACTCCTGACTCAATGCACCACACTCCTGGCTGCACCACACTCCTGATTCAATGCACCACATTCCTGACTCACTGCACCACACTCCTGACTCACTGCACCACACTCATGACTCACTGCACCACACTCCTGGCTGCACCACACCCCTGGCTGCACCACACTCCTGACTCACTGCACCACACTCCTGGCTGCACCACACTCCTGACTCACTGCACCACTCTCCTGACTCACTGCACCACACTCCTGACTCACTGCACCACACTCCTGACTCACTGCACCACACTCCTGACTCACTGCACCACACTCCTGACTCACTGCACCACACTCCTGACTCACTGCACCACACTCCTGACTCACTGCACCACACTCCTGACTCACTGCACCAAACTCCTGACTCACTGCACCACACTCCTGACTCACTGCGCCACACTCCTGGCTGCACCACACTCCTGACTCACTGCACCACACTCCTGACTGCACCACACTCCTCACTAACTTCACCACACTCCTGACTCACTGCACCACACTCCTGACTCACTGCTCCACACTCCTGACTCTCTGCACCACACTCCTGGCTGCACCAAACTCCTGACTCACTGCACCACACTCCTGACTCACTGCTCCACACTCCTGACTCACTGCTCCACACTCCTGACTCAGTGCACCACACTCCTGGCTGCACCAACCTCCTGACTCACTGCACCACACTCCTGACTCACTGCACCACACTCCTGGCTGAACCACACTCCTGACTCACTGCACCACACTCCTGACTCAATGCACCACTCTCCTGACTCACTGCACGACACTCCTGACTCACTGCACCGCACTCCTGTCTCACAGCACCGCACTCCTGACTCACTGCTCCACACTCCTGACTGACTGCACCACACTCCTGGCTGCACCACACTCCTGACTCACTGCACCACACTCCTGACTCGCTGCACCACACTCCTGACTCACTGCTCCACACTCCTGACTCAGTTCACCACACTCCTGACTCAGTGAACCACACTCCTGGCTGCACCAAACTCCTGACTCACTGCACCACACTCCTGGCTGCACAACACTCCTGACTCACTGCACCACAATCCTGACTCACTGCACCACACTCCTCGCTGAACCACTCTCCTGACTCACTGCACCACACTCCTGACTCAATGCACCACACTACTGACTCAATGCACCACACTACTGACTCACTGCACCACACTCCTGACTCACTGCACCACACTACTGACTCACTGCACCACACTACTGACTCACTGCACCACAGTCCTGGCTGCACCAAACTCCTGACTCAATGCACCAGACTCCTGACTCACTACACCACACTCCTGGCTGCACCACACTCCTGGCTGCACCACACTCCTGACTCACTGCACCACACTCCTGACTCAATGCACCACACTCCTGACTCACTGCTCCAAACTCCTGGCTGCACCACACTCCTGGCTGCACCACACTCCTGGCTGCACCACACTCCTGACTCACTGCACGACACTCCTGACTCTCTGCTCCACACTCCTTACTCACTGCACCACACTCCTGGCTGCACCACACTCCTGACTCACTGCACCACACTCCTGGCTGCAACACACTCCTGACTCACTGCACCACACTCCTGGCTGCACCACACTTCTGGCTGCACCACACTCCGTACTCACTGCACCACACTCCTGACTGCACCACACTCCTGACTCACTGCACCACACTCCTGGCTGCACCACACTCCTGGCTGCACCACACTCCTGACTCAATGCACCACACTCCTGGCTGCACCACACTCCTGACTCAATGCACCACACTCCTGGCTGCACCACACTCCTGACTCACTGCACCACACTCCTGACTCACTGCACCACACTCCTGACTCACTGCACCACACTCATGACTCACTGCACCACACTCCTGGCTGCACCACACCCCTGGCTGCACCACACTCCTGACTCACTGCACCACACTCCTGTCTGCACCACACTCCTGACTCACTGCACCACACTCCTGACTCAATGCACCACACTCCTGGCTGCACCACACTCCTGACTCAATGCACCACACTCCTGTCTGCACCACACTCCTGACTCACTGCACCACTCTCCTGACTCACTGCACCACACTCCTGACTCACTGCACCACACTCCAGACTCACTGCACCACACTCCTGACTCACTGCACCACACTCCTGACTCACTGCACCAAACTCCTGACTCACTGCACCACACTCCTGACTCACTGCGCCACACTCCTGGCTGCACCACACTCCTGACTCACTGCACCACACTCCTGACTGCACCACACTCCTCACTAACTGCACCACACTCCTGACTCACTGCACCACACTCCTGACTCACTGCTCCACACTCCTGACTCTCTGCACCACACTCCTGGCTGCACCAAACTCCTGACTCACTGCACCACACTCCTGACTCACTGCTCCACACTCCTGACTCACTGCTCCACACTCCTGACTCAGTGCACCACACTCCTGGCTGCACCAACCTCCTGACTCACTGCACCACACTCCTGACTCACTGCACCACACTCCTGGCTGAACCACACTCCTGACTCACTGCACCACACTCCTGACTCAATGCACCACACTCCTGACTCACTGCACCACACTCCTGACTCACTGCACCACACTCCTGACTCACTGCACCAAACTCCTGACTCACTGCACCACACTCCTGACTCACTGCACCACACTCCTGGCTGCACCACAGTCCTGACTCACTGCACCACACTCCTGACTGCACCACACTCCTGACTAACTGCACCACACTCCTGGCTGCACCACACTCCTGACTCACTGCACCACACTCCTGGCTGCACCACACTCCTGACTCAATGCACCACACTCCTGACTCACTGCACCACACTCCTGACTCACTGCACCAAACTCCTGACTCACTGCACCACACTCCTGACTCAATGCACCACACTCCTGGCTGCACCACACTCCTGACTCACTGCACCACACTCCTGACTGCACCACACTCCTGACTAACTGCACCACACTCCTGTCTGCACCACACTCCTGACTCACTGCACCACACTCCTGGCTGCACCACACTCCTGACTCAATGCACCACACTCCTGGCTGCACCACACTCCTGACTCAATGCACCACACTCCTGGCTGCAACACACTCCTGACTCAATGCACCACACTCCTGGCTGCACCACACTCCTGACTCACTGCTCCACACTCCTTACTCACTGCACCACACTCCTGACTGCACCACACTCCTGGCTGCACCACACTCCTGTCTCACTGCACCACACTCCTGGTTGCACCACACTCCTGACTCACTGCACCACACTCCTGGCTGCACCACACTCCTGGCTGCACCACACTCCGTACTCACTGCACCACACTCCTGACTGCACCACACTCCTGACTCACTGCACCACACTCCTGGCTGCACCACACTCCTGACTCACTGCACCACACTCCTGGCTGCACCACACTCCTGACTCAATGCACCACACACCTGGCTGCACCACACTCCTCACTCAATGCACCACACTCCTGACTGCACCACACTCCTGACTCAATGCACCAGACTCCTGGCTGCACCACACTCCTGACTCACTGCACCACACTCCTGACTCACTGCACCAAACTCCTGACTCACTGCACCACACTCTTGACTCACTGCACCACACTCCTGACTCACTGCACCACACTCCTGACTCACTGCACCACACTCCTGACTCACTGCACCACACTCCTGACTCACTGCACCACACTCCCGACTCACTGCACCACACTCCTGACTCACTGCACCACATTCCTGGCTGCACCACACTCCTGACTCACTGCACCACTCTCCTGACTCACTGCACCACACTCCTGGCTGCACCCCACTCCTGACTCACTGCACCGCGCTCCTGACTCACTGCACCACACTCCTGACTCACTGCACCACACTCCTGACTCACTGCACCACACTCCTGACTCACTGCACCACACTCCTGACTCACTGCACCACACTCCTGGCTGCACCACACTCCTGACTCAGTGCACCACACTCCTGACTGCACCACACTCCTGACTAACTGCACCACACTCCTGACTCACTGCACCACACTCCTGACTCACTGCTCCACTCTCCTGACTCACTGCACCACACTCCTGGCTGCACCAAACTCCTGACTCACTGCACCACACTCCTGACTCACTGCTCCACACTCCTGACTCACTGCTCCACACTCCTGACTCAGTGCACCACACTCCTGGCTGCACCAACCTCCTGACTCACTGCACCACAATCCTGGCTGCACCACACTCCTGACTCACTGCATCACAATCCTGACTCACTGCACCACACTCCTGGCTGAACCACACTCCTGACTCACTGCACCACACTCCTGACTCAATGCACCACACTACTGACTCACTGCACCACACTCCTGACTCAATGCACCACACTACTGACTCAATGCACCACACTCCTGACTCACTGCACCACACTCCTGACTCACTGCACCACACTCCTGACTCAATGCACCACACTACTGACTCAATGCACCACAGTCCTGTCTGCACCAAACCCCTGACTCAATGCACCACATTCCTCACTCACTGCACCACACTCCTGGCTGCACCACACTCCTGGCTGCACCACACACCTGACTCACTGCACCACACTCCTGACTCAATGCACCACACTCCTGACTCACTGCACCACACTCCTGGCTGCACCACACTCCTGACTCAATGCACCACACTCCTGGCTGCACCACACTCCGTACTCACTGCACTACACTCCTGACTGCACCACACTCATCACTCACTGCACCACACTCCTGGCTGCACCACACTCCTGACTCACTGCACCACACTCCTGGCTGCACCACACTCCTGACTCAATGCACCACACTCCTGGCTGCACCACACTCCTGACTCAATGCACCACACTCCTGGCTGCACCACACTCCTGATTCAATGCACCACACTACTGGCTGCACCACACTCCTGACTCACTGCACCACATTCCTGACTCACTGCACCACACTCCTGACTCACTGCACCACACTCATGACTCACTGCACCACACTCCTGGCTGCACCACACCCCTGGCTGCACCACACTCCTGACTCACTGCACCACACTCCTGGCTGCACCACACTCCTGACTCACTGCACCACTCTCCTGACTCACTGCACCACACTCCTGACTCACTGCACCACACTCCTGACTCACTGCACCACACTCCAGACTCACTGCACCACACTCCTGACTCACTGCACCACACTCCTGACTCACTGCACCAAACTCCTGACTCACTGCACCACACTCCTGACTCACTGCGCCACACTCCTGGCTGCACCACACTCCTGACTCACTGCACCACACTCCTGACTGCACCACACTCCTCACTAACTGCACCACACTCCTGACTCACTGCACCACACTCCTGACTCACTGCTCCACACTCCTGACTCTCTGCACCACACTCCTGGCTGCACCAAACTCCTGACTCACTGCACCACACTCCTGACTCACTGCTCCACACTCCTGACTCAGTGCACCACACTCCTGGCTGCACCAACCTCCTGACTCACTGCACCACACTCCTGACTCACTGCACCACACTCCTGGCTGAACCACACTCCTGACTCACTGCACCACACTCCTGACTCAATGCACCACACTACTGACTCACTGCACCACACTCCTGACTCACTGCACCACACTCCTGACTCACTGCACCAAACTCCTGACTCACTGCACCACACTCCTGACTCACTGCACCACACTCCTGGCTGCACCACACTCCTGACTCACTGCACCACACTCCTGACTGCACCACACTCCTGACTAACTGCACCACACTCCTGGCTGCACCACACTCCTGACTCACTGCACCACACTCCTGGCTGCACCACACTCCTGAATCAATGCACCACACTCCTGACTCACTGCACCACACTCCTGACTCACTGCACCAAACTCCTGACTCACTGCACCACACTCCTGACTCAATGCACCACACTCCTGGCTGCACCACACTCCTGACTCACTGCACCACACTCCTGACTGCACCACACTCCTGACTAACTGCACCACACTCCTGTCTGCACCACACTCCTGACTCACTGCACCACACTCCTGGCTGCACCACACTCCTGACTCAATGCACCACACTCCTGGCTGCACCACACTCCTGACTCAATGCACCACACTCCTGGCTGCAACACACTCCTGACTCAATGCACCACACTCCTGGCTGCACCACACTCCTGACTCACTGCTCCACACTCCTTACTCACTGCACCACACTCCTGGCTGCACCACACTCCTGGCTGCACCACACTCCTGACTCACTGCACCACACTCCTGGTTGCACCACACTCCTGACTCACTGCACCACACTCCTGGCTGCACCACACTCCTGGCTGCACCACACTCCGTACTCACTGCACCACACTCCTGACTGCACCACACTCCTGACTCACTGCACCACACTCCTGGCTGCACCACACTCCTGACTCACTGCACCACACTCCTGGCTGCACCACACTCCTGACTCAATGCACCACACACCTGGCTGCACCACACTCCTCACTCAATGCACCACACTCCTGACTGCACCACACTCCTGACTCAATGCACCAGACTCCTGGCTGCACCACACTCCTGACTCACTGCACCACACTCCTGACTCACTGCACCACACTCCTGACTCACTGCACCACACTCTTGACTCACTGCACCACACTCCTGACTCACTGCACCACACTCCTGACTCACTGCACCGCGCTCCTGACTCACTGCACCACACTCCTGACTCACTGCACCACACTCCTGACTCACTGCACCACACTCCTGACTCACTGCACCACACTCCTGACTCACTGCACCACACTCCTGACTCACTGCACCACACTCCTGGCTGCACCACACTCCTGACTCACTGCACCACACTCCTGACTGCACCACACTCCTGACTAACTGCACCACACTCCTGACTCACTGCACCACACTCCTGACTCACTGCTCCACTCTCCTGACTCACTGCACCACACTCCTGGCTGCACCAAACTCCTGACTCACTGCACCACACTCCTGACTCACTGCTCCACACTCCTGACTCACTGCTCCACACTCCTGACTCAGTGCACCACACTCCTGGCTGCACCAACCTCCTGACTCACTGCACCACAATCCTGGCTGCACCACACTCCTGACTCACTGCATCACAATCCTGATTCACTGCACCACACTCCTGGCTGAACCACACTCCTGACTCACTGCACCACACTCCTGACTCAATGCACCACACTACTGACTCACTGCACCACACTCCTGACTCAATGCACCACACTACTGACTCAATGCACCACACTACTGACTCACTGCACCACACTCCTGACTCACTGCACCACACTCCTGACTCACTGCACCAAACTCCTGACTCACTGCACCACACTCCTGACTCACTGCGCCACACTCCTGGCTGCACCACACTCCTGACTCACTGCACCACACTCCTGACTGCACCACACTCCTCACTAACTGCACCACACTCCTGACTCACTGCACCACACTCCTGACTCACTGCTCCACACTCCTGACTCTCTGCACCACACTCCTGGCTGCACCAAACTCCTGACTCACTGCACCACACTCCTGACTCACTGCTCCACACTCCTGACTCAGTGCACCACACTCCTGGCTGCACCAACCTCCTGACTCACTGCACCACACTCCTGACTCACTGCACCACACTCCTGGCTGAACCACACTCCTGACTCACTGCACCACACTCCTGACTCAATGCACCACACTCCTGACTCACTGCACCACACTCCTGACTCACTGCACCACACTCCTGACTCACTGCACCACACTCCTGACTCACTGCACCAAACTCCTGACTCACTGCACCACACTCCTGACTCACTGCACCACACTCCTGGCTGCACCACACTCCTGACTCACTGCACCACACTCCTGACTGCACCACACTCCTGACTAACTGCACCACACTCCTGGCTGCACCACACTCCTGACTCACTGCACCACTCTCCTGGCTGCACCACACTCCTGACTCAATGCACCACACTCCTGACTCACTGCACCACACTCCTGACTCACTGCACCAAACTCCTGACTCACTGCACCACACTCCTGACTCAATGCACCACACTCCTGGCTGCACCACACTCCTGACTCACTGCACCACACTCCTGACTGCACCACACTCCTGACTAACTGCACCACACTCCTGTCTGCACCACACTCCTGACTCACTGCACCACACTCCTGGCTGCACCACACTCCTGACTCAATGCACCACACTCCTGGCTGCACCACACTCCTGACTCAATGCACCACACTCCTGGCTGCAACACACTCCTGACTCAATGCACCACACTCCTGGCTGCACCACACTCCTGACTCACTGCTCCACACTCCTTACTCACTGCACCACACTCCTGACTGCACCACACTCCTGGCTGCACCACACTCCTGACTCACTGCACCACACTCCTGGTTGCACCACACTCCTGACTCACTGCACCACACTCCTGGCTGCACCACACTCCTGGCTGCACCACACTCCGTACTCACTGCACCACACTCCTGACTGCACCACACTCCTGACTCACTGCACCACACTCCTGGCTGCACCACACTCCTGACTCACTGCACCACACTCCTGGCTGCACCACACTCCTGACTCAATGCACCACACACCTGGCTGCACCACACTCCTCACTCAATGCACCACACTCCTGACTGCACCACACTCCTGACTCAATGCACCAGACTCCTGGCTGCACCACACTCCTGACTCACTGCACCACACTCCTGACTCACTGCACCACACTCCTGACTCACTGCACCACACTCTTGACTCACTGCACCACACTCCTGACTCACTGCACCACACTCCTGACTCACTGCACCACACTCCTGACTCACTGCACCACACTCCTGACTCACTGCACCACACTCCCGACTCACTGCACCACACTCCTGACTCACTGCACCACATTCCTGGCTGCACCACACTCCTGACTCACTGCACCACTCTCCTGACTCACTGCACCACACTCCTGGCTGCACCCCACTCCTGACTCACTGCACCGCGCTCCTGACTCACTGCACCACACTCCTGACTCACTGCACCACACTCCTGACTCACTGCACCACACTCCTGACTCACTGCACCACACTCCTGACTCACTGCACCACACTCCTGGCTGCACCACACTCCTGACTCACTGCACCACACTCCTGACTGCACCACACTCCTGACTAACTGCACCACACTCCTGACTCACTGCACCACACTCCTGACTCACTGCTCCACTCTCCTGACTCACTGCACCACACTCCTGGCTGCATCAAACTCCTGACTCACTGCACCACACTCCTGACTCACTGCTCCACACTCCTGACTCACTGCTCCACACTCCTGACTCAGTGCACCACACTCCTGGCTGCACCAACCTCCTGACTCACTGCACCACAATCCTGGCTGCACCACACTCCTGACTCACTGCATCACAATCCTGACTCACTGCACCACACTCCTGGCTGAACCACACTCCTGACTCACTGCACCACACTCCTGACTCAATGCACCACACTACTGACTCACTGCACCACACTCCTGACTCAATGCACCACACTACTGACTCAATGCACCACACTACTGACTCACTGCACCACACTCCTGACTCACTGCACCACACTCCTGACTCAATGCACCACACTACTGACTCAATGCACCACAGTCCTGTCTGCACCAAACCCCTGACTCAATGCACCACATTCCTCACTCACTGCACCACACTCCTGGCTGCACCACACTCCTGGCTGCACCACACACCTGACTCACTGCACCACAGTCCTGTCTGCACCAAACCCCTGACTCAATGCACCACATTCCTCACTCACTGCACCACACTCCTGGCTGCACCACACTCCTGGCTGCACCACACACCTGACTCACTGCACCACACTCCTGACTCAATGCACCACACTCCTGACTCACTGCACCACACTCCTGGCTGCACCACACTCCTGACTCAATGCACCACACTCCTGGCTGCACCACACTCCGTACTCACTGCACTACACTCCTGACTGCACCACACTCATAACTCACTGCACCACACTCCTGGCTGCACCACACTCCTGACTCACTGCACCACACTCCTGGCTGCACCACACTCCTGACTCAATGCACCACACTCCTGGCTGCACCACACTCCTGACTCAATGCACCACACTCCTGGCTGCACCACACTCCTGATTCAATGCACCACACTACTGGCTGCACCACACTCCTGACTCACTGCACCACATTCCTGACTCACTGCACCACACTCCTGACTCACTGCACCACACTCATGACTCACTGCACCACACTCCTGGCTGCACCACACCCCTGGCTGCACCACACTCCTGACTCACTGCACCACACTCCTGGCTGCACCACACTCCTGACTCACTGCACCACTCTCCTGACTCACTGCACCACACTCCTGACTCACTGCACCACACTCCTGACTCACTGCACCACACTCCAGACTCACTGCACCACACTCCTGACTCACTGCACCACACTCCTGACTCACTGCACCAAACTCCTGACTCACTGCACCACACTCCTGACTCACTGCGCCACACTCCTGGCTGCACCACACTCCTGACTCACTGCACCACACTCCTGACTGCACCACACTCCTCACTAACTGCACCACACTCCTGACTCACTGCACCACACTCCTGACTCACTGCACCACACTCCTGACTCACTGCTCCACACTCCTGACTCTCTGCACCACACTCCTGGCTGCACCAAACTCCTGACTCACTGCACCACACTCCTGACTCACTGCTCCACACTCCTGACTCAGTGCACCACACTCCTGGCTGCACCAACCTCCTGACTCACTGCACCACACTCCTGACTCACTGCACCACACTCCTGGCTGAACCACACTCCTGACTCACTGCACCACACTCCTGACTCAATGCACCACACTACTGACTCACTGCACCACACTCCTGACTCACTGCACCACACTCCTGACTCACTGCACCAAACTCCTGACTCACTGCACCACACTCCTGACTCACTGCACCACACTCCTGGCTGCACCACACTCCTGACTCACTGCACCACACTCCTGACTGCACCACACTCCTGACTAACTGCACCACACTCCTGACTCACTGCACCACACTCCTGACTCACTGCTCCACACTCCTGACTCTCTGCACCACACTCCTGACTCACTGCACCACAATCCTGACTCACTGCACCACAATCCTGACTCACTACACTACACTCCTGGCTGAACCACACTCCTGACTCACTGCACCACACTCCTGACTCAATGCACCACACTACTGACTCACTGCACCACACTCCTGACTCAATGCACCACACTACTGACTCAATGCACCACACTACTGACTCACTGCACCACACTCCTGACACACTGCACCACACTCCTGACTCAATGCACCATACTACTGATTCACTGCACCACAGTCCTGTCTGCACCAAACCCCTGACTCAATGCACCACACTCCTCACTCACTGCACCACACTCCTGGCTGCACCACACTCCTGGCTGAACCACAATCCTGACTCACTGCAAGACACTCCTGACTCACTGCACCACACTCCTGACTGCACCACACTCCTGGCTGCACCACACTCCTGACTAACTGCACAACACTCCTGGCTGCACCACACTCCTGACTCACTACACCACACTCCTGGCTGCACCACACTCCTGACTCAATGCACCACACTCCTGGCTGCACCACACTCCGTACTCACTGCACCACACTCCTGACTGCACCAAACTCCTAACTCACTGCACCACACTCCTGGCTGCACCACACTCCTGACTCACTGCACCACACTCCTGGCTGCACCACACTCCTGACTCAATGCACCACACTCCTGGCTGCACCACACTCCTGACTCAATGCACCACACTCCTGGCTGCACCACACTCCTGACTCAATGCACCACACTCCTGGCTGCACCACACTCCTGACTCACTGCTCCACACTCCTTACTCACTGCACCACACTCCTGACTGCACCACACTCCTGGCTGCACCACACTCCTGACTCACTGCACCACACTCCTGGTTGCACCACACTCCTGACTCACTGCACCACACTCCTGGCTGCACCACACTCCTGGCTGCACCACACTCCGTACTCACTGCACCACACTCCTGACTGCACCACACTCCTGACTCACTGCACCACACTCCTGACTCACTGCACCACACTCCTGGCTGCACCACACTCCTGACTCAATGCACCACACACCTGGCTGCACCACACTCCTGACTCAATGCACCACACTCCTGACTGCACCACACTCCTGACTCAATGCACCACACTCCTGGCTGCACCACACTCCTGACTCACTGCACCACACTCCTGACTTACTGCACCACACTCCTGACTCACTGCACCACACTCTTGACTCACTGCACCACACTCCTGACTCACTGCACCACACTCCTGACTCACTGCACCACACTCCTGACTCACTGCACCACACTCCTGACTCACTGCTCCACACTCCTGACTCAGTGCACCACACTCCTGGCTGCACCAACCTCCTGACTCACTGCACCACAATCCTGGCTGCACCACACTCCTGACTCACTGCATCACAATCCTGACTCACTGCACCACACTCCTGGCTGAACCACACTCCTGACTCACTGCACCACACTCCTGACTCAATGCACCACACTACTGACTCACTGCACCACACTCCTGACTCAATGCACCACACTACTGACTCAATGCACCACACTCCTGACTCACTGCACCACACTCCTGACTCACTGCACCACACTCCTGACTCAATGCACCACACTACTGACTCAATGCACCACAGTCCTGTCTGCACCAAACCCCTGACTCAATGCACCACATTCCTCACTCACTGCACCACACTCCTGGCTGCACCATACTCCTGGCTGCACCACACACCTGACTCACTGCACCACACTCCTGACTCAATGCACCACACTCCTGACTCACTGCACCACACTCCTGGCTGCACCACACTCCTGACTCAATGCACCACACTCCTGGCTGCACCACACTCCGTACTCACTGCACTACACTCCTGTCTGCACCACACTCATAACTCACTGCACCACACTCCTGGCTGCACCACACTCCTGACTCACTGCACCACACTCCTGGCTGCACCACACTCCTGACTCAATGCACCACACTCCTGGCTGCACCACACTCCTGACTCAATGCACCACACTCCTGGCTGCACCACACTCCTGATTCAATGCACCACACTACTGGCTGCACCACACTCCTGACTCACTGCACCACATTCCTGACTCACTGCACCACACTCCTGACTCACTGCACCACACTCATGACTCACTGCACCACACTCCTGGCTGCACCACACCCCTGGCTGCACCACACTCCTGACTCACTGCACCACACTCCTGGCTGCACCACACTCCTGACTCACTGCACCACTCTCCTGACTCACTGCACCACACTCCTGACTCACTGCACCACACTCCTGACTCACTGCACCACACTCCAGACTCACTGCACCACACTCCTGACTCACTGCACCACACTCCTGACTCACTGCACCAAACTCCTGACTCACTGCACCACACTCCTGACTCACTGCGCCACACTCCTGGCTGCACCACACTCCTGACTCACTGCACCACACTCCTGACTGCACCACACTCCTCACTAACTGCACCACACTCCTGACTCACTGCACCACACTCCTGACTCACTGCTCCACACTCCTGACTCTCTGCACCACACTCCTGGCTGCACCAAACTCCTGACTCACTGCACCACACTCCTGACTCACTGCTCCACACTCCTGACTCAGTGCACCACACTCCTGGCTGCACCAACCTCCTGACTCACTGCACCACACTCCTGACTCACTGCACCACACTCCTGGCTGAACCACACTCCTGACTCACTGCACCACACTCCTGACTCAATGCACCACACTCCTGACTCACTGCACCACACTCCTGACTCACTGCACCACACTCCTGACTCACTGCACCAAACTCCTGACTCACTGCACCACACTCCTGACTCACTGCACCACACTCCTGGCTGCACCACACTCCTGACTCACTGCACCACACTCCTGACTGCACCACACTCCTGACTAACTGCACCACACTCCTGGCTGCACCACACTCCTGACTCACTGCACCACACTCCTGGCTGCACCACACTCCTGAATCAATGCACCACACTCCTGACTCACTGCACCACACTCCTGACTCACTGCACCAAACTCCTGACTCACTGCACCACACTCCTGACTCAATGCACCACACTCCTGGCTGCACCACACTCCTGACTCACTGCACCACACTCCTGACTGCACCACACTCCTGACTAACTGCACCACACTCCTGTCTGCACCACACTCCTGACTCACTGCACCACACTCCTGGCTGCACCACACTCCTGACTCAATGCACCACACTCCTGGCTGCACCACACTCCTGACTCAATGCACCACACTCCTGGCTGCAACACACTCCTGACTCAATGCACCACACTCCTGGCTGCACCACACTCCTGACTCACTGCTCCACACTCCTTACTCACTGCACCACACTCCTGACTGCACCACACTCCTGACTCACTGCACCACACTCCTGGCTGCACCACACTCCTGACTCACTGCACCACACTCCTGGCTGCACCACACTCCTGACTCAATGCACCACACACCTGGCTGCACCACACTCCTCACTCAATGCACCACACTCCTGACTGCACCACACTCCTGACTCAATGCACCCGACTCCTGGCTGCACCACACTCCTGACTCACTGCACCACACTCCTGACTCACTGCACCACACTCCTGACTCACTGCACCACACTCTTGACTCACTGCACCACACTCCTGACTCACTGCACCACACTCCTGACTCACTGCACCGCGCTCCTGACTCACTGCACCACACTCCTGACTCACTGCACCACACTCCTGACTCACTGCACCACACTCCTGACTCACTGCACCACACTCCTGACTCACTGCACCACACTCCTGGCTGCACCACACTCCTGACTCACTGCACCACACTCCTGACTGCACCACACTCCTGACTAACTGCACCACACTCCTGACTCACTGCACCACACTCCTGACTCACTGCTCCACTCTCCTGACTCACTGCACCACACTCCTGTCTGCACCAAACTCCTGACTCACTGCACCACACTCCTGACTCACTGCTCCACACTCCTGACTCACTGCTCCACACTCCTGACTCAGTGCACCACACTCCTGGCTGCACCAACCTCCTGACTCACTGCACCACAATCCTGGCTGCACCACACTCCTGACTCACTGCATCACACTCCTGATTCACTGCACCACACTCCTGGCTGAACCACACTCCTGACTCACTGCACCACACTCCTGACTCAATGCACCACACTACTGACTCACTGCACCACACTCCTGACTCAATGCACCACACTACTGACTCAATGCACCACACTACTGACTCACTGCACCACACTCCTGACTCACTGCACCACACTCCTGACTCACTGCACCAAACTCCTGACTCACTGCACCACACTCCTGACTCACTGCGCCACACTCCTGGCTGCACCACACTCCTGACTCACTGCACCACACTCCTGACTGCACCACACTCCTCACTAACTGCAGCACACTCCTGACTCACTGCACCACACTCCTGACTCACTGCTCCACACTCCTGACTCTCTGCACCACACTCCTGGCTGCACCAAACTCCTGACTCACTGCACCACACTCCTGACTCACTGCTCCACACTCCTGACTCAGTGCACCACACTCCTGGCTGCACCAACCTCCTGACTCACTGCACCACACTCCTGACTCACTGCACCACACTCCTGGCTGAACCACACTCCTGACTCACTGCACCACACTCCTGACTCAATGCACCACACTCCTGACTCACTGCACCACACTCCTGACTCACTGCACCACACTCCTGACTCACTGCACCAAACTCCTGACTCACTGCACCACACTCCTGACTCACTGCACCACACTCCTGGCTGCACCACACTCCTGACTCACTGCACCACACTCCTGACTGCACCACACTCCTGACTAACTGCACCACACTCCTGGCTGCACCACACTCCTGACTCACTGCACCACTCTCCTGGCTGCACCACACTCCTGACTCAATGCACCACACTCCTGACTCACTGCACCAGACTCCTGACTCACTGCACCAAACTCCTGACTCACTGCACCACACTCCTGACTCAATGCACCACACTCCTGGCTGCACCACACTCCTGACTCACTGCACCACACTCCTGACTGCACCACACTCCTGACTAACTGCACCACACTCCTGTCTGCACCACACTCCTGACTCACTGCACCACACTCCTGGCTGCACCACACTCCTGACTCAATGCACCACACTCCTGGCTGCACCACACTCCTGACTCAATGCACCACACTCCTGGCTGCAACACACTCCTGACTCAATGCACCACACTCCTGGCTGCACCACACTCCTGACTCACTGCTCCACACTCCTTACTCACTGCACCACACTCCTGACTGCACCACACTCCTGGCTGCACCACACTCCTGACTCACTGCACCACACTCCTGGTTGCACCACACTCCTGACTCACTGCACCACACTCCTGGCTGCACCACACTCCTGGCTGCACCACACTCCGTACTCACTGCACCACACTCCTGACTGCACCACACTCCTGACTCACTGCACCACACTCCTGGCTGCACCACACTCCTGACTCACTGCACCACACTCCTGGCTGCACCACACTCCTGACTCAATGCACCACACACCTGGCTGCACCACACTCCTCACTCAATGCACCACACTCCTGACTGCACCACACTCCTGACTCAATGCACCAGACTCCTGGCTGCACCACACTCCTGACTCACTGCACCACACTCCTGACTCACTGCACCACACTCCTGACTCACTGCACCACACTCCTGACTCACTGCACCACACTCCTGACTCACTGCACCACACTCCTGACTCACTGCACCACACTCCTGACTCACTGCACCACACTCCTGACTCACTGCACCACACTCCCGACTCACTGCACCACACTCCTGACTCACTGCACCACATTCCTGGCTGCACCACACTCCTGACTCACTGCACCACTCTCCTGACTCACTGCACCACACTCCTGGCTGCACCCCACTCCTGACTCACTGCACCGCGCTCCTGACTCACTGCACCACACTCCTGACTCACTGCACCACACTCCTGACTCACTGCACCACACTCCTGACTCACTGCACCACACTCCTGACTCACTGCACCACACTCCTGGCTGCACCACACTCCTGACTCACTGCACCACACTCCTGACTGCACCACACTCCTGACTAACTGCACCACACTCCTGACTCACTGCACCACACTCCTGACTCACTGCTCCACTCTCCTGACTCACTGCACCACACTCCTGGCTGCATCAAACTCCTGACTCACTGCACCACACTCCTGACTCACTGCTCCACACTCCTGACTCACTGCTCCACACTCCTGACTCAGTGCACCACACTCCTGGCTGCACCAACCTCCTGACTCACTGCACCACAATCCTGGCTGCACCACACTCCTGACTCACTGCATCACAATCCTGACTCACTGCACCACACTCCTGGCTGAACCACACTCCTGACTCACTGCACCACACTCCTGACTCAATGCACCACACTACTGACTCACTGCACCACACTCCTGACTCAATGCACCACACTACTGACTCAATGCACCACACTACTGACTCACTGCACCACACTCCTGACTCACTGCACCACACTCCTGACTCAATGCACCACACTACTGACTCAATGCACCACAGTCCTGTCTGCACCAAACCCCTGACTCAATGCACCACATTCCTCACTCACTGCACCACACTCCTGGCTGCACCACACTCCTGGCTGCACCACACACCTGACTCACTGCACCACAGTCCTGTCTGCACCAAACCCCTGACTCAATGCACCACATTCCTCACTCACTGCACCACACTCCTGGCTGCACCACACTCCTGGCTGCACCACACACCTGACTCACTGCACCACACTCCTGACTCAATGCACCACACTCCTGACTCACTGCACCACACTCCTGGCTGCACCACACTCCTGACTCAATGCACCACACTCCTGGCTGCACCACACTCCGTACTCACTGCACTACACTCCTGACTGCACCACACTCATAACTCACTGCACCACACTCCTGGCTGCACCACACTCCTGACTCACTGCACCACACTCCTGGCTGCACCACACTCCTGACTCAATGCACCACACTCCTGGCTGCACCACACTCCTGACTCAATGCACCACACTCCTGGCTGCACCACACTCCTGATTCAATGCACCACACTACTGGCTGCACCACACTCCTGACTCACTGCACCACATTCCTGACTCACTGCACCACACTCCTGACTCACTGCACCACACTCATGACTCACTGCACCACACTCCTGGCTGCACCACACCCCTGGCTGCACCACACTCCTGACTCACTGCACCACACTCCTGGCTGCACCACACTCCTGACTCACTGCACCACTCTCCTGACTCACTGCACCACACTCCTGACTCACTGCACCACACTCCTGACTCACTGCACCACACTCCAGACTCACTGCACCACACTCCTGACTCACTGCACCACACTCCTGACTCACTGCACCAAACTCCTGACTCACTGCACCACACTCCTGACTCACTGCGCCACACTCCTGGCTGCACCACACTCCTGACTCACTGCACCACACTCCTGACTGCACCACACTCCTCACTAACTGCACCACACTCCTGACTCACTGCACCACACTCCTGACTCACTGCTCCACACTCCTGACTCTCTGCACCACACTCCTGGCTGCACCAAACTCCTGACTCACTGCACCACACTCCTGACTCACTGCTCCACACTCCTGACTCAGTGCACCACACTCCTGGCTGCACCAACCTCCTGACTCACTGCACCACACTCCTGACTCACTGCACCACACTCCTGGCTGAACCACACTCCTGACTCACTGCACCACACTCCTGACTCAATGCACCACACTACTGACTCACTGCACCACACTCCTGACTCACTGCACCACACTCCTGACTCACTGCACCAAACTCCTGACTCACTGCACCACACTCCTGACTCACTGCACCACACTCCTGGCTGCACCACACTCCTGACTCACTGCACCACACTCCTGACTGCACCACACTCCTGACTAACTGCACCACACTCCTGACTCACTGCACCACACTCCTGACTCACTGCTCCACACTCCTGACTCACTGCTCCACACTCCTGACTCTCTGCACCACACTCCTGACTCACTGCACCACAATCCTGACTCACTGCACCACAATCCTGACTCACTACACTACACTCCTGGCTGAACCACACTCCTGACTCACTGCACCACACTCCTGACTCAATGCACCACACTACTGACTCACTGCACCACACTCCTGACTCAATGCACCACACTACTGACTCAATGCACCACACTACTGACTCACTGCACCACACTCCTGACACACTGCACCACACTCCTGACTCAATGCACCATACTACTGATTCACTGCACCACAGTCCTGTCTGCACCAAACCCCTGACTCAATGCACCACACTCCTCACTCACTGCACCACACTCCTGGCTGCACCACACTCCTGGCTGAACCACAATCCTGACTCACTGCAAGACACTCCTGACTCACTGCACCACACTCCTGACTGCACCACACTCCTGGCTGCACCACACTCCTGACTAACTGCACAACACTCCTGGCTGCACCACACTCCTGACTCACTACACCACACTCCTGGCTGCACCACACTCCTGACTCAATGCACCACACTCCTGGCTGCACCACACTCCGTACTCACTGCACCACACTCCTGACTGCACCAAACTCCTAACTCACTGCACCACACTCCTGGCTGCACCACACTCCTGACTCACTGCACCACACTCCTGGCTGCACCACACTCCTGACTCAATGCACCACACTCCTGGCTGCACCACACTCCTGACTCAATGCACCACACTCCTGGCTGCACCACACTCCTGACTCAATGCACCACACTCCTGGCTGCACCACACTCCTGACTCACTGCTCCACACTCCTTACTCACTGCACCACACTCCTGACTGCACCACACTCCTGGCTGCACCACACTCCTGACTCACTGCACCACACTCCTGGTTGCACCACACTCCTGACTCACTGCACCACACTCCTGGCTGCACCACACTCCTGGCTGCACCACACTCCGTACTCACTGCACCACACTCCTGACTGCACCACACTCCTGACTCACTGCACCACACTCCTGACTCACTGCACCACACTCCTGGCTGCACCACACTCCTGACTCAATGCACCACACACCTGGCTGCACCACACTCCTGACTCAATGCACCACACTCCTGACTGCACCACACTCCTGACTCAATGCACCACACTCCTGGCTGCACCACACTCCTGACTCACTGCACCACACTCCTGACTTACTGCACCACACTCCTGACTCACTGCACCACACTCTTGACTCACTGCACCACACTCCTGACTCACTGCACCACACTCCTGACTCACTGCACCACACTCCTGACTCACTGCACCACACTCCTGACTCACTGCACCACACTCCTGACTCACTGCACCAAATTCCTGGCTGCACCACACTCCTGACTCACTGCACCACTCTCCTGACTCACTGCACCACACTCCTGGCTGCACCCCACTCCTGACTCACTGCACCGCGCTCCTGACTCACTGCACCACACTCCAGACTCACTGCACCACACTCCTGACTCACTGCACCACACTCCTGACTCACTGCACCACACTCCTGACTCACTGCACCACACTCCTGACTCACTGCACCACACTCCTGACTCACTGCACCACACTCCTGGCTGCACCACACTCCTGACTCACTGCACCACACTCCTGGCTGCACCACACTCCTGATTCAATGCACCACACTACTGGCTGCACCACACTCCTGACTCACTGCACCACATTCCTGACTCACTGCACCACACTCCTGACTCACTGCACCACACTCATGACTCACTGCACCACACTCCTGGCTGCACCACACCCCTGGCTGCACCACACTCCTGACTCACTGCACCACACTCCTGGCTGCACCACACTCCTGACTCACTGCACCACTCTCCTGACTCACTGCACCACACTCCTGACTCACTGCACCACACTCCTGACTCACTGCACCACACTCCAGACTCACTGCACCACACTCCTGACTCACTGCACCACACTCCTGACTCACTGCACCAAACTCCTGACTCACTGCACCACACTCCTGACTCACTGCGCAACACTCCTGGCTGCACCACACTCCTGACTCACTGCACCACACTCCTGACTGCACCACACTCCTCACTAACTGCACCACACTCCTGACTCACTGCACCACACTCCTGACTCACTGCACCACACTCCTGACTCACTGCTCCACACTCCTGACTCACTGCTCCACACTCCTGACTCTCTGCACCACACTCCTGGCTGCACCAAACTCCTGACTCACTGCACCACACTCCTGACTCACTGCTCCACACTCCTGACTCACTGCTCCACACTCCTGACTCAGTGCACCACACTCCTGGCTGCACCAACCTCCTGACTCACTGCACCACACTCCTGACACACTGCACCACACTCCTGGCTGAACCACACTCCTGACTCACTGCACCACACTCCTGACTCAATGCACCACACTACTGACTCACTGCACCACACTCCTGACTCACTGCACCACACTCCTGACTCACTGCACCAAACTCCTGACTCACTGCACCACACTCCTGACTCACTGCACCACACTCCTGGCTGCACCACACTCCTGACTCACTGCACCACACTCCTGACTGCACCACACTCCTGACTAACTGCACCACACTCCTGACTCACTGCACCACACTCCTGACTCACTGCTCCACACTCCTGACTCTCTGCACCACACTCCTGTCTGCACCACACTCCTGACTCACTGCACCACAATCCTGACTCACTACACTACACTCCTGGCTGAACCACACTCCTGACTCACTGCACCACACTCCTGACTCAATGCACCACACTACTGACTCACTGCACCACACTCCTGACTCAATGCACCACACTACTGACTCAATGCACCACACTACTGACTCACTGCACCACACTCCTGACACACTGCACCACACTCCTGACTCAATGCACCATACTACTGATTCACTGCACCACAGTCCTGTCTGCACCAAACCCCTGACTCAATGCACCACACTCCTCACTCACTGCACCACACTCCTGGCTGCACCACACTCCTGGCTGAACCACAATCCTGACTCACTGCACGACACTCCTGACTCACTGCACCACACTCCTGACTGCACCACACTCCTGGCTGCACCACACTCCTGACTAACTGCACAACACTCCTGGCTGCACCACACTCCTGACTCACTACACCACACTCCAGGCTGCACCACACTCCTGACTCAATGCACCACACTCCTGGCTGCACCACACTCCGTACTCACTGCACCACACTCCTGACTGCACCAAACTCCTAACTCACTGCACCACACTCCTGGCTGCACCACACTCCTGACTCACTGCACCACACTCCTGGCTGCACCACACTCCTGACTCAATGCACCACACTCCTGGCTGCACCACACTCCTGACTCAATGCACCACACTCCTGGCTGCACCACACTCCTGACTCAATGCACCACACTCCTGGCTGCACCACACTCCTGACTCACTGCTCCACACTCCTTACTCACTGCACCACACTCCTGACTGCACCACAATCCTGGCTGCACCACACTCCTGACTCACTGCACCACACTCCTGGTTGCACCACACTCCTGACTCACTGCACCACACTCCTGGCTGCACCACACTCCTGGCTGCACCACACTCCGTACTCACTGCACCACACTCCTGACTGCACCACACTCCTGACTCACTGCACCACACTCCTGACTCACTGCACCACACTCCTGGCTGCACCACACTCCTGACTCAATGCACCACACACCTGGCTGCACCACACTCCTGACTCAATGCACCACACTCCTGACTGCACCACACTCCTGACTCAATGCACCACACTCCTGGCTGCACCACACTCCTGACTCACTGCACCACACTCCTGACTTACTGCACCACACTCCTGACTCACTGCACCACACTCTTGACTCACTGCACCACACTCCTGACTCACTGCACCACACTCCTGACTCACTGCACCACACTCCTGACTCACTGCACCACACTCCTGACTCACTGCACCACACTCCTGACTCACTGCACCACATTCCTGGCTGCACCACACTCCTGACTCACTGCACCACTCTCCTGACTCACTGCACCACACTCCTGGCTGCACCCCACTCCTGACTCACTGCACCGCGCTCCTGCCTCACTGCACCACACTCCAGACTCACTGCACCACACTCCTGACTCACTGCACCACACTCCTGACTCACTGCACCACACTCCTGACTCACTGCACCACACTCCTGACTCACTGCACCACACTCCTGGCTGCACCACACTCCTGACTCACTGCACCACACTCCTGACTGCACCACACTCCTGACTAACTGCACCACACTCCTGACTCACTGCACCACACTCCTGACTCACTGCTCCACTCTCCTGACTCACTGCACCACACTCCTGACTCAGTGAACCACACTCCTGACTCACTGCTCCACTCTCCTGACTCACTGCACCACACTCCTGGCTGCACCAAACTCCTGACTCACTGCACCACACTCCTGACTCACTGCTCCACACTCCTGACTCACTGCTCCACACTCCTGACTCAGTGCACCACACTCCTGGCTGCACCAACCTCCTGACTCACTGCACCACAATCCTGGCTGCACCACACTCCTGACTCACTGCATCACAATCCTGACTCACTGCACCACACTCCTGGCTGAACCACACTCCTGACTCACTGCACCACACTCCTGACTCAATGCACCACACTCCTCACTCACTGCACCACACTCCTGGCTGCACCACACTCCTGGCTGAACCACAATCCTGACTCACTGCACGACACTCCTGACTCACTGCACCACACTCCTGACTGCACCACACTCCTGGCTGCACCACACTCCTGACTAACTGCACAACACTCCTGGCTGCACCACACTCCTGACTCACTACGCCACACTCCAGGCTGCACCACACTCCTGACTCAATGCACCACACTCCTGGCTGCACCACACTCCGTACTCACTGCACCACACTCCTGACTGCACCAAACTCCTAACTCACTGCACCACACTCCTGGCTGCACCACACTCCTGACTCACTGCACCACACTCCTGGCTGCACCACACTCCTGACTCAATGCACCACACTCCTGGCTGCACCACACTCCTGACTCAATGCACCACACTCCTGGCTGCACCACACTCCTGACTCAATGCACCACACTCCTGGCTGCACCACACTCCTGACTCACTGCTCCACACTCCTTACTCACTGCACCACACTCCTGACTGCACCACACTCCTGGCTGCACCACACTCCTGACTCACTGCACCACACTCCTGGTTGCACCACACTCCTGACTCACTGCACCACACTCCTGGCTGCACCACACTCCTGGCTGCACCACACTCCGTACTCACTGCACCACACTCCTGACTGCACCACACTCCTGACTCACTGCACCACACTCCTGACTCACTGCACCACACTCCTGGCTGCACCACACTCCTGACTCAATGCACCACACACCTGGCTGCACCACACTCCTGACTCAATGCACCACACTCCTGACTGCACCACACTCCTGACTCAATGCACCACACTCCTGGCTGCACCACACTCCTGACTCACTGCACCACACTCCTGACTTACTGCACCACACTCCTGACTCACTGCACCACACTCTTGACTCACTGCACCACACTCCTGACTCACTGCACCACACTCCTGACTCACTGCACCACACTCCTGACTCACTGCACCACACTCCTGACTCACTGCACCACACTCCTGACTCACTGCACCACATTCCTGGCTGCACCACACTCCTGACTCACTGCACCACTCTCCTGACTCACTGCACCACACTCCTGGCTGCACCCCACTCCTGACTCACTGCACCGCGCTCCTGCCTCACTGCACCACACTCCAGACTCACTGCACCACACTCCTGACTCACTGCACCACACTCCTGACTCACTGCACCACACTCCTGACTCACTGCACCACACTCCTGACTCACTGCACCACACTCCTGGCTGCACCACACTCCTGACTCACTGCACCACACTCCTGACTGCACCACACTCCTGACTAACTGCACCACACTCCTGACTCACTGCACCACACTCCTGACTCACTGCTCCACTCTCCTGACTCACTGCACCACACTCCTGACTCAGTGAACCACACTCCTGACTCACTGCTCCACTCTCCTGACTCACTGCACCACACTCCTGGCTGCACCAAACTCCTGACTCACTGCACCACACTCCTGACTCACTGCTCCACACTCCTGACTCACTGCTCCACACTCCTGACTCAGTGCACCACACTCCTGGCTGCACCAACCTCCTGACTCACTGCACCACAATCCTGGCTGCACCACACTCCTGACTCACTGCAACACAATCCTGACTCACAGCACCACACTCCTCGCTGAACCACACTCCTGACTCACAGCACCACACTCCTGACTCAATGCACCACACTACTGACTCACTGCACCACACTCCTGACTCAATGCACCACACTACTGACTCAATGCACCACACTACTGACTCACTGCACCACACTCCTGACTCACTGCACCACACTCCTGACTCAATGCACCACACTACTGACTCAATGCACCACAGTCCTGTCTGCACCAAACCCCTGACTCAATGCACCACATTCCTCACTCACTGCACCACACTCCTGGCTGCACCACACTCCTGGCTGCACCACACACCTGACTCACTGCACCACAGTCCTGTCTGCACCAAACCCCTGACTCAATGCACCACATTCCTCACTCACTGCACCACACTCCTGGCTGCACCACACTCCTGGCTGCACCACACACCTGACTCACTGCACCACACTCCTGACTCAATGCACCACACTCCTGACTCACTGCACCACACTCCTGGCTGCACCACACTCCTGACTCAATGCGCCACACTCCTGGCTGCACCACACTCCGTACTCACTGCACTACACTCCTGACTGCACCACACTCCTAACTCACTGCACCACACTCCTGGCTGCACCACACTCCTGACTCACTGCACCACACTCCTGGCTGCACCACACTCCTGACTCAATGCACCACACTCCTGGCTGCACCACACTCCTGACTCAATGCACCACACTCCTGGCTGCACCACACTCCTGACTCAATGCACCACACTACTGGCTGCACCACACTCCTGACTCACTGCACCACATTCCTGACTCACTGCACCACACTCCTGACTCACTGCACCACACTCCTGACTCACTGCACCACACTCCTGGCTGCACCACACTCCTGACTCACTGCACCACAATCCTGACTCACTGCACCACACTCCTGGCTGAACCACACTCCTGACTCACTGCACCACACTCCTGACTCAATGCACCACACTCCTGACTAACTGCACCACACTCCTGACTCACTGCACCACACTCCTGACTCACTGCACCACACTCCTGGCTGCACCGCACTCCTGACACACTGCACCACACATCTGACTCACTGCACCACACACCTGACTCACTGCACCACACTCCTGGCTGCACCAAACTCCTGACTCACTGCACCACACTCCTGACTCACTGCTCCACACTCCTGACTCAATGCACCACACTCCTGGCTGCACAAAACTCCTGACTAACTGCACCACACTCCTGACTCACTGCAACACACTCCTGACTCACTGCACCACACTCCTGACTCACTGCACCACACTCCCTGACTCACTGCACCACACTCCTGACTCAATGCACCACACTACTGAGTCAATGCACCACACTACTGACTCACTGCACCACACTCCTGACTCACTGCACCGCACTCCTGACTCAATGCACCACACTCCTGACTCACTGCTCCACACTCCTGGCTGTAAAAATCTCCTGACTCAATGCACCACACGCCTAACTCACTGCACCACACTCCTGGCTGCACCACACTCATGGCTGCACCACACTCCTGACTCACTGCACCACAATCCTGACTCACTGGACCACACTCCTGACTCAATGCACCACACTCCTGACTCAATGAACCACACTCCTGACTCACTGCATCACACTCCTGACTCACTGCACCAGACTCCGAGCTGCACAACACTCCTGACTCACTGCACCACACTCCTGACTCAATGCACCACACTCCGGGCTGCACCACACTCCTGACTCACTGCACCACATTCCTGGCTGCACCACACTCCTGACTCACTGCACCACTCTCCTGACTCACTGCACCACACTCCTGACTCACTGCACCACACTCCTGACTCACTGCACCACACTCCTGACTCACTGCACCACACTCCTGGCTGCACCACACTCCTGACTCACTGCACCACACTCCTGACTCACTGCACCACACTCCTGACTCACTGCACCACACTCCTGACTCACTGCACCACACTCCTGACTCACTGCACCACACTCCTGACTCAATGCACCACACTCCTGACTCACTGCACCACACTCCTGGCTGCACCACACTCCTGACTCAATGCACCACACTCCTGGCTGCACCACACTCCGTACTCACTGCACTACACTCCTGACTGCACCACACTCCTAACTCACTGCACCACCCTCCTGGCTGCACCACACTCCTGACTCACTGCACCACACTCCTGGCTGCACCACACTCCTGACTCAATGCACCACACTCCTGGCTGCAACACACTCCTGACTCAATGCACCACACTCCTGGCTGCACCACACTCCTGACTCAATGCACCACACTACTGGCTGCACCACACTCCTGACTCACTGCACCACATTCCTGACTCACTGCACCACACTCCTGACTCACTGCACCACACTCCTGACTCACTGCACCACACTCCGGGCTGCACCACACTCCTGACTCACTGCACCACACTCCTGACTCACTGCACCACACTCCTGACTCACTGCACCGCGCTCCTGACTCACTGCACCACACTCCAGACTCACTGCACCACACTCCAGACTCACTGCACCACACTCCTGAGTCACTGCACCACGCTCCTGAGTCACTGCACCACACTCCTGGCTGCACCACACTCCTGGCTGCACCACACTCCTGACTCACTGCACCACACTCCTGACTCACTGCACCACACTCCTTACTGCACCACACTCCTGACTAACTGCACCACACTCCTGACTAACTGCACCACACTCCTGACTCACTGCACCACACTCCTGACTCACTGCACCACACTCCTTGCTGCACCACACTCCTGACTCACTGCACCACAATCCTGACTCACTGCACCACACTCCTGGCTGAACCACACTCCTGACTCACTGCACCACACTCCTGACTCAATGCACCACACTACTGACTCACTGCACCACACTCCTGACTCAATGCACCACACTACTGACTCAATGCACCACACTACTGACTCACTGCACCACACTCCTGACTCACTGCACCACACTCCTGACTCAATGCACCACACTACTGACTCAATGCACCACACTACTGACTCACTGCACCACAGTCCTGTCTGCACCAAACCCCTGACTCACTGCACCACACTCCTTACTGCACCACACTCCTGACTAACTGCACCACACTCCTGACTAACTGCACCACACTCCTGACTCATTGCACCACACTCCTGACTCATTGCACCACACTCCTGACTCACTTCACCACACTCCTGACTCACTGCACCACACTCCTGGCTGCACCGCACTCCTGACACACTGCACCACACACCTGACTCACTGCACCACACTCCTGGCTGCACCAAACTCCTGACTCACTGCACCACACTCCTGACTCACTGCTCCACACTCCTGACTCAATGCACCACACTCCTGGCTGCACAAAACTCCTGACTAACTGCACCACACTCCTGACTCACTGCACCACACTCCTGACTCACTGCACCGCACTCCTGACTCAATGCACCACACTCCTGACTCACTGCTCCACACTCCTGGCTGTAAAAATCTCCTGACTCAATGCACCACACTCCTGACTCACTGCACCACACTCCTGGCTGCACCACACTCATGGCTGCACCACACTCCTGACTCACTGCACCACACTCCTGACTCTCTGGACCACACTCCTGACTCAATGCACCACACTCCTGACTCAATGAACCACACTCCTGACTCACTGCACAACACTCCTGACTCACTGCACCACACTCCTGACTCAATGCACCACACTCCGGGCTGCACCACACTCCTGACTCACTGCACCACATTCCTGGCTGCACCACACTCCTGACTCACTGCACCACTCTCCTGACTCACTGCACCACACTCCTGACTCACTGCACCACACTCCTGACTCACTGCACCACACTCCTGACTCACTGCACCACACTCCTGGCTGCACCACACTCCTGACTCACTGCACCACACTCCTGACTCACTGCACCACACTCCTGACTCACTGCACCCCACTCCTAGCTGCACCACACTCCTGAATCACTGCACCACATTCCTGGCTGCACCACACTCCTGACACACTGCACCACACTCCTGACGCAATGCACCACACTCCTGGCTGCACCACACTCCTTACTCACTGCACCACACTCCTGACTCAATGCACCACACTCCTTGCTGCACCACACTCCTGAAACACTGCACCACACTCCTGGCTGCACCACAGTCCTGACTCAATGCACCACACTCCTGGCTGCACCACACTCCGTACTCACTGCACCACACTCCTGACTCAGTGCACCACACTCCTGACTGCACCACACTCCTGACTCACTGCACCACACTCCTGACTCACTGCACCACACTCCTGACTCACTGCACCACATTCCTGACTCACTGCACCACACTCCTGGCTGCTCCACACTCCTGACTCAATGCACCACACTCCTGACTCACTGCACAACACTCCTGACTCACTGCACCACACTCCTGACTCACTGCAGCACACTCCTGACTCACTGAACCACACTGCTGACTCACTGCACCACACTCCTGACTCACTGCACCACTCTCCTGACTCAATTCACCACACTCCGGGCTGCACCACACTCCTGACTCACTGCACCACAATCCTGACTCACTGCACCACACTCCTGGCTGAACCACACTCCTGACTCACTGCACCACACTCCTGACTCAATGCACCACACTACTGACTCACTGCACCACACTCCTGACTCAATGCACCACACTCCTGACTGCACCACACTCCTGACTCAATGCACCACACTCCTGGCTGCACCACACTCCTGACTCACTGCACCACACTCCTGACTTACTGCACCACACTCCTGACTCACTGCACCACACTCTTGACTCACTGCACCACACTCCTGACTCACTGCACCACACTCCTGACTCACTGCACCACACTCCTGACTCACTGCACCACACTCCTGACTCACTGCACCACACTCCTGACTCACTGCACCACATTCCTGGCTGCACCACACTCCTGACTCACTGCACCACTCTCCTGACTCACTGCACCACACTCCTGGCTGCACCCCACTCCTGACTCACTGCACCGCGCTCCTGCCTCACTGCACCACACTCCAGACTCACTGCACCACACTCCTGACTCACTGCACCACACTCCTGACTCACTGCACCACACTCCTGGCTGCACCACTCTCCTGACTCACTGCACCACACTCCTGACTCACTGCACCACACTCCTGGCTGCACCACACTCCTGACTCACTGCACCACACTCCTGACTGCACCACACTCCTGACTAACTGCACCACACTCCTGACTCACTGCACCACACTCCTGACTCACTGCTCCACTCTCCTGACTCACTGCACCACACTCCTGACTCAGTGAACCACACTCCTGACTCACTGCTCCACTCTCCTGACTCACTGCACCACACTCCTGGCTGCACCAAACTCCTGACTCACTGCACCACACTCCTGACTCACTGCTCCACACTCCTGACTCACTGCTCCACACTCCTGACTCAGTGCACCACACTCCTGGCTGCACCAACCTCCTGACTCACTGCACCACAATCCTGGCTGCACCACACTCCTGACTCACTGCATCACAATCCTGACTCACTGCACCACACTCCTGGCTGAACCACACTCCTGACTCACTGCACCACACTCCTGACTCAATGCACCACACTACTGACTCACTGCACCACACTCCTGACTCAATGCACCACACTACTGACTCAATGCACCACACTACTGACTCACTGCACCACACTCCTGACTCACTGCACCACACTCCTGACTCAATGCACCACACTACTGACTCAATGCACCACAGTCCTGTCTGCACCAAACCCCTGACTCAATGCACCACATTCCTCACTCACTGCACCACACTCCTGGCTGCACCACACTCCTGGCTGCACCACACACCTGACTCACTGCACCACAGTCCTGTCTGCACCAAACCCCTGACTCAATGCACCACATTCCTCACTCACTGCACCACACTCCTGGCTGCACCACACTCCTGGCTGCACCACACTCCTGACTCACTGCACCACACTCCTGACTCACTGCACCACACTCCTGACTCACTGCACCACACTCCTGGCTGCACCACACTCCTGACTCACTGCACCACACTCCTGGCTGCACCACACTCCTGACTCACTGCACCACACTCCTGACTGCACCACACTCCTGACTCACTGCACCACACTCCTGGCTGCACCACACTCCTGACTCACTGCACCACACTCCTGGCTGCACCACACTCCTGACTCACTGCACCACACTCCTGGCTGCACCACACTCCTGACTCACTGCACCACACTCCTGGCTGCACCACACTCCTGACTCACTGCACCACACTCCTGGCTGCACCACACTCCTGACTCACTGCACCACACTCCTGACTCACTGCACCACACTCCTGACTCACTGCACCACACTCCTGACTCACTGCACCACACTCCTGACTCACTGCACCACACTCCTGACTCACTGCACCACACTCCTGACTCACTGCACCACACTCCTGGCTGCACCACACTCCTGACTCACTGCACCACACTCCTGACTCAGTGCACCACACTCCTGACTGCACCACACTCCTGACTCACTGCACCACACTCCTGACTCACTGCACCACACTCCTGACTCACTGCACCACACTCCTGACTCACTGCACCACACTCCTGACTCCTGCTCCACACTCCTGACTCACTGCACCACACTCCTGACTCACTGCACCACACTCCTGACTCACTGCACCACACTCCTGACTCACTGCAGCACACTCCTGACTCACTGCACCACACTCCTGACTCACTGCACCACACTCCTGACTCACTGCACCACACTCCTGACTCAATTCACCACACTCCGGGCTGCACCACACTCCTGACTCACTGCACCACACTCCTGACTCACTGCACCACACTCCTGACTCACTGCACCACACTCCTGACTCACTGCACCACACTCCTGACTCACTGCACCACACTACTGACTCACTGCACCACACTCCTGACTCAATGCACCACACTCCTGACTCACTGCACCAAACCCCTGACTCACTGCACCACACTCCTTACTGCACCACACTCCTGACTAACTGCACCACACTACTGACTAACTGCACCACACTCCTGACTCACTGCACCACACTCCTGACTCACTGCACCACACTCCTGACTCACTGCACCACACTCCTGGCTGCACCGCACTCCTGACACACTGCACCACACACCTGACTCACTGCACCACACTCCTGGCTGCACCAAACTCCTGACTCACTGCACCACACTCCTGACTCACTGCTCCACACTCCTGACTCAATGCACCACACTCCTGGCTGCACAAAACTCCTGACTAACTGCACCACACTCCTGACTCACTGCACCACACTCCTGACTCACTGCACCACACTCCTGACTCACTGCACCACACTCCTGACTCAATGCACCACACTACTGAGTCAATGCACCACACTACTGATTCACTGCACCACACTCCTGACTCACTGCACCGCACTCCTGACTCAATGCACCACACTCCTGACTCACTGCTCCACACTCCTGGCTGTAAAAATCTCCTGACTCAATGCACCACACTCCTGACTCAATGCACCACACTCCTGGCTGCACCACACTCATGGCTGCACCACACTCCTGACTCACTGCACCACACTCCTGACTCACTGGACCACACTCCTGACTCAATGCACCACACTCCTGACTCAATGAACCACACTCCTGACTCACTGCATCACACTCCTGACTCACTGCACCACACTCCGAGCTGCACAACACTCCTGACTCACTGCACCACACTCCTGACTCAATGCACCACACTCCGGGCTGCACCACACTCCTGACTCACTGCACCACATTCCTGGCTGCACCACACTCCTGACTCACTGCACCACTCTCCTGACTCACTGCACCACACTCCTGACTCACTGCACCACACTCCTGACTCACTGCACCACACTCCTGGCTGCACCACACTCCTGACTCACTGCACCCAACTCCTGGCTGCACCACACTCCTGACTCACTGCACCACACTCTCTGACTCACTGCACCACACTCCTGACTCACTGCACCACACTCTGCTCACTGCACCCCACTCCTGACTCAATGCACCACACTCCTGAATCACTGCACCACATTCCTGGCTGCACCACACTCCTGACACACTGCACCACACTCCTGACGCATGCACCACACCTCCGTGCACTGCACTACACTCCTGACCACTGCACCACACTCCTAACTCACTGCAACCACACTCCTTGCTGCACCACACTCCTGAAACACTGCACCACACTCCTGGCTGCACCACTCTCCTGACTCAATGCACCACACTCCTGGCTGCACCACACACCTGACTAACTCACTGCAGCCACACTCCTGACTCAGTGCACCACACTCCTGACTGCACCACACTCCTGACTCACTGCACCACACTCCTGACTCACTGCCACCACACTCCTGACTCACTGCACCACATTCCTGACTCACTGCACCACACTCCTGGCTGCTCCACACTCCTGACTCAATGCACCACACTCCTGACTCACTGCACAACACTCCTGACTCACTGCACCACACTCCTGACTCACTGCACCACACTCCTGACTCACTGCAGCACACTCCTGACTCACTGAACCACACTGCTGACTCACTGCACCACACTCCTGACTCAGTGCACCACACTCCGGGCTGCACCACACTCCTGACTCACTGCACCACACTCCTGACTCACTGCACCGCGCTCCTGACTCACTGCACCACACTCCAGACTCACTGCACCGCACTCCTGACTCACTGCACCACACTCCTGACTCACTGCACCACACTCCTGACTCACTGCACCACACTCCTGACTCACTGCACCACACTCCTGACTCACTGCACCACACTCCTGACTCACTGCACCACACTCCTGGCAGCACCACACTCCTGACTCACTGCACCACACTCCTGACTGCACCACACTCCTGACTAACTGCACCACACTCCTGACTCACTGCACCACACTCCTGACTCACTGCACCACACTCCTGGCTGCACCAAACTCCTGACTCACTGCACCACACTCCTGACTCACTGCTCCACACTCCTGACTCGCTGCTCCACACTCCTGACTCACTGCTCCACACTCCTGACTCACTGCTCCACACTCCTGGCTGCACCAACCTCCTGACTCACTGCACCACACTCCTGGCTGCACCACACTCCTGACTAACTGCACCACAATCCTGACTCACTGCACCACACTCCTGGCTGAACCACACTCCTGACTCACTGCACCACACTCCTGACTCACTGCACCACACTCCTGACTCAATGCACCACACTACTGACTCAATGCACCACACTCCTGACTCAATGCACCACACTACTGACTCAATGCACCACACTACTGACTCACTGCACCACACTCCTGACTCACTGCACCACACTCCTGACTCAATGCACCACACTCCTGACTCACTGCACCACACTCCTGACTCACTGCACCACACTCCTGACTCAATGCACCACACTACTGACTCAATGCACCACACTCCTGACTCAATGCACCACACTACTGACTCAATGCACCACACTACTGACTCACTGCACCACACTCCTGACTCACTGCACCACACTCCTGACTCAATGCACCACACTACTGACTCAATGCACCACACTCCTGACTCAATGCACCACACTACTGACTCAATGCACCACACTACTGACTCACTGCACCACACTCCTGACTCACTGCACCACACTCCTGACTCAATGCACCACACTACTGACTCACTGCACCACACTCCTGACTCACTGCACCACACTCCTGACTCACTGCCCCACACTACTGACTCACTGCACCATAGTCCTGTCTGCACCAAAACCCTGACTCAATGCACCACACTCCTCACTCACTGCACCTCACTCCTGGCTGCACCACACTCCTGGCTGCACCACACACCTTACTCACTGCACCACACTCCTCACTCACTGCACCACACTCCTGGCTGCACCTCACTCCTGGCTGAACCACACTCCTGACTCACTGCACGACACTCCTGAATCGCTGCACCACACTCCTGGCTGAAACACACTCCTGACTCACTGCACCACACTCCTGACTCACTGCACCACACTCCTGACTCACTGCACCACACTCCTGACTCACTGCACCACACTCCAAGCTGCACCACACTCCTGACTCACTGCACCACACTCCTGACTCACTGCACCACACTCCTGAATCACCGCACCACATTCCTGGCTGCACCACACTCCTGACACACTGCACCACACTCCTGACTCAATGCACCACACTCCTGGCTGCACCACACTACTTACTCACTGCACCACACTCCTGACTCAATGCACCACACTCCTTGCTGCACCACACTCCTGAAACACTGCACCACACTCCTGGCTGCACCACAGTCCTGACTCAATGCACCACACTCCTGGCTGCTCCACACTCCTGACTCAATGCACCACACTCCTGACTCACTGCACCACACTCCTGACTCACTGCACCACACTCCTGAATCACTGCACCACACTCCTGACTCACTGCACCACACTCCTGACTCACTGCACCACACTCCGGGCTGCACCACACTCCTGACTCACTACACCACACTCCTGACTCACTGCACCACACTCCTGACTCACTGCACCACACTCCGGGCTGCACCACACTCCTGACTCACTGCACCACACTCCTGACTCACTGCACCACACTCCGGGCTGCACCACACTCCTGACTCACTGCACCACGCTCCTGACTCACTGCACTGCGCTCCTGACTCACTGCACCAGACTCCAGACTCACTGCACCAGACTCCTGACTCACTGCACCACACTCCTGACTCACTGCACCACACTCCTGACTCACTGCACCACACTCCTGACTCATTGCACCACACTCCTGACTCAAAGCACCACACTCCTGACTCACTGCACCACACTCCTGGCAGCACCACACTCCTGACTCACTGCACCACACTCCTGACTGCACCACACTCCTGACTAACTGCACCACACTCCTGACTCACTGCACCACACTCCTGACTCACTGCACCACACTCCTGTCTGCACCAAACTCCTGACTCACTGCACCACACTCCTGACTCACTGCTCCACACTCCTGACTCACTGCTCCACACTCCTGACTCACTACTCCACACTCCTGGCTGCACCACACTCCTGACTAACTGCATCACAATCCTGACTCACTGCACCACACTCCTGGCTGAACCACACTCCTGACTCACTGCACCACACTCCTGACTCAATGCACCACACTCCTGACTCAATGCACCACACTACTGACTCAATGCACCACACTACTGACTCAATGCACCACACTACTGACTCACTGCACCACACTCCTGACTCAATGCACCACACTACTGACTCACTGCACCACACTCCTGACACACTGCACCACACTCCTGACTCAATGCACCACACTACTGACTCAATGCACCACACTACTGACTCACTGCACCACAGTCCTGTCTGCACCAAACCCCTGACTCAATGCACCACACTCCTCACTCACTGCACCACACTCCTGGCTGCACCACACTCCTGGCTGCACCACACACCTGACTCACTGCACCACACTCCTGACTCAATGCACCACACTCCTGACTCACTGCTCCAAACTCCTGGCTGCACCACACTCCTGGCTGCACCACACTCCTGGCTGCACCACACTCCTGGCTCACTGCACAACACTCCTGGCTGCACCACACTCCTGACTCACTGCACCACACTCCTGGCTGCACCACACTCCTGACTCAATGCACCACACTCCTGGCTGCACCACACTCCTGACTCAATGCACCACACTCCTGGCTGCACCACACTCCTGACTCACTGCACCACACTCCTGGCTGCACCACACTCCTGACTCAATGCACCACACTCCTGGCTGCACCACACTCCGTATTCACTGCACCACACTCCTGACTGCACCACACTCCTAACTCACTGCACCACACTCCTGGCTGCACCACACTCCTGACTCACTGCACCACACTCCTGGCTGCAACACACTCCTGACTCAATGCACCACACTCCTGGCTGCACCACACTCCTGACTCAATGCACCACACTCCTGGCTGCACCACACTCCTGACTCAATGCACCACACTCCTGGCTGCACCACACTCCGAGACTAACTGCACCACATTCCTGACTCACTGCACCACACTCCTGACTCACTGCACCACACTCCATACTCACTGCACCACACTCCTGACTCACTGCACCACACTCCTGTCTCACTGCACCACACTCCTGACTCACTGCACCACACTCCTGGCTGCACCACACTCCTGACTAATTGCACCACACTCCTGACGCTCTGCACCAAACTCATGACTCACTGCACCACACTCCTGACTCACTGCACCACACTCCTGACTCACTGCACCACACTCCTGACTCACTGCACCACACTCCTGACTCAATTCACCACACTCCGGGCTGCACCACACTCCTGACTCACTGCACCACACTCCTGACTCACTGCACCACACTCCTGACTCACTGCACCACACTCCGGGCTGCACCACACTCCTGACTCAATGCACCACACTCCTGACTCACTGCACCACACTCCTGACTCACTGCACCGCGCTCCTGACTCACTGCACCACACTCCAGACTCACTGCACCACACTCCTGACTCACTGCACCACACTCCTGACTCAGTGCACCACACTCCTGGCTCACTGCACCACACTCCTTACTGCACCACACTCCTGACTAACTGCACCACACTCCTGACTAACTGCACCACACTCCTGACTCACTGCACCACACTCCTGACTCACTGCACCACACTCCTGGCTGCACTGCACTCCTGACACACTGCACCACACACCAGACTCACTGCACCACACACCTGACTCACTGCACCACACTCCTGGCTGCACCAAACTCCTGACTCACTGCACCAAATTCCTGACTCACTGCTCCACACTCCTTACTCAGTGCACCACACTCCTGGCTGCACCAAACACCTGACTCACTGCACCACACTCCTGACTCACTGCACCACACTCCTGACTCACTGCACCACAATCCTGACTCACTGCACCACACTCCTGACTCACTGCACCACACTACTGACTCACTGCACCACACTCCTGACTCACTGCACCACACTCCTGACTCAATGCACCACACTCCTGACTCACTGCTCCACACTCCTGGCTGCAAAAAACTCCTGACTCAATGCACCACACTCCTGATTCACTGCAACACACTCCTGGCTGCACCACACTCATGGCTGCACCACACTCCTGACTCACTGCACCACACTCCTGACTCAATGCACCACACTCCTGACTCACTGCACCATACTCCTGACTCACTGCACCACACTCCGGGCTGCACAACACTCCTGACTCACTGCACCACACTCCTGACTCACTGCACCACACTCCGGGCTGCACCACACTCCTGACTCACTGCACCACATTCCTTGATGCACCACACTCCTGACTCACTGCACCACTCTCCTGAATCACTGCACCACACTCCTGACTCACTGCACCACACTCCTGACTCACTGCACCACACTCCTGGCTGCACCACACTCCTGACTCACTGCACCACACTCCTGACTCACTGCACCACACTCCTGACTCACTGCACCACACTCCTAGCTGCACCAAACTCATGACTCACTGCACCAGATTCCTGGCTGCACCACACTCCTGACACACTTCACCACTCTCCTGACTCAATGCACCACACTCCTGGCTGCACCACACTACTTACTCGCTGCACCACACTCCTGACTCAATGCACCACACTCCTTGCTGCACCACACTCCTGAAACACTGCACCACACTCCTGGCTGCACCACAGTCCTGACTCAATGCACCACACTCCTGGCTGCACCACACTCCGAGACTAACTGCACCACACTCCTGGCTGCACCACACTCCTGACTCAATGCACCACACTCCTGACTCACTGAACCACACTCCTGACTCACTGCACCACACTCCTGACTCAGTGCACCACACTCCTGACTCACTGCACCACACTCCGGGCTGCACCACACTCCTGACTCACTGCACCACGCTCCTGACTCACTGCACCGCGCTCCTGACTCACTGCACCACACTCCAGACTCACTGCACCACACTCCTGACTCACTGCACCACACTCCTGACTCACTGCACCACACTCCTGCCTCACTGCACCACACTCCTGACTCACTGCACCACACTCCTGGCTGCACCACACTCCTGGCTGCACCACACTCCTGACTTACTGCACCACACTCCTGACTGCACCACACTCCTGACTAACTGCACCACACTCCTGACTCACTGCACCACACTCCTGACTCACTGCACCACACTCCTGACTCACTGCTCCACACTCCTGACTCACTGCTCCACACTGCTGACTCAGTGCACCACACTCCTGGCTGCACCCAACACCTGACTCAATGCACCACACTCCTGGCTGCACAACACTCCTGACTCACTCCATCACAATCCTGACTCACTGCACCACACTCCTGGCTGAACCACACTCCTGAATCACTGCACCACACTCCTGACTCAATGCACCACACTACTGACTCACTGCACCACACTCCTGACTCACTGCACCACACTCCTGGCTGCACCACACTCCTGACTCACTGCACCACAATCCTGACTCACTGCACCACACTCCTGACTCACTACACCACACTCCTAGCTGCACCAAACTCATGACTCACTGCACCACATTCCTGGCTGCACCACACTCCTGACACACTGCACCACTCTCCTGACTCAATGCACCACACTCCTGGCTGCACCACACTCCTGACTCACTGCACCACACTCCTGACTCAATGCACCACACTCCTTGCTGCACCACACTCCTGAAACACTGCACCACACTCCTGGCTGCACCACAGTCCTGACTCAATGCACCACACTCCTGGCTGCACCACACTCCGTACTCACTGCACCACACTCCTGACTCAGTGCACCACACTCCTGAACGCACCACACTCCTGACTCACTGCACCACACTCCTGGCTGCACCACAGTCCTGACTCAATGCACCACACTCCTGGCTGCACCACACTCCGTACTCACTGCACCACACTCCTGACTCAGTGCACCACACTCCTGACTGCACCACACTCCTGACTCACTGCACCACACTCCTGACTCACTGCACCACACTCCTGGCTGAACCACACTCCTGAATCACTGCACCACACTCCTGACTCAATGCACCACACTACTGACTCACTGCACCACACTCCTGACTCACTCACCACACTCCTGACTCAATGCACCACACTCCTGACTCAATGCACCACACTACTTACTCACTGCACCACAGTCCTGGCTGCACCAAACTCCTGACTCAATGCACCTCACTCCTGACTCACTGCACCACACTCCTGGCTGCACCACGCTCCTGGCTGCACCACACACCTGACTCACTGCACCACACTCCTGACTCACTGCACCACACTCCTGACTCACTGCACCACACTCCTGGCTGCACCACACTCCTGACTCACTGCACCACTCTACTGGCTGCACCACACTCCTGACTCACTGCACCACACTCCTGACTCACTGCACCACACTCCTGACTCACTGCACCACACTCCTAGCTGCACCAAACTCATGACTCACTGCACCACATTCCTGGCTGCACCACACTCCTGACACACTTCACCACTCTCCTGACTCAATGCACCACACTCCTGGCTGCACCACCCTACTTACTCGCTGCATCACACTCCTGACTCAATGCACCACACTCCTTGCTGCACCACACTCTTGAAACACTGCACCACACTCCTCGCTGCACCTCAGTCCTGACTCAATGCACCACACTCCTGGCTGCACCACACTCCGTACTCACTGCACCACACTCCTGACTCACTGCACCACACTCCTGACTGCACCACACTCCTGACTCACTGCACCACACTCCTTACTCACTGCACCACACTCCTGTCTCACTGCACCACACTCCTGGCTGCACCACACTCCTGACTCAATGCACCACACTCCTGACTCACTGAACCACACTCCTGACTCACTGCACGACACTCCTGACTCAGTGCACCACACTCCGGGCTGCACCACACTCCTGACTCACTGCACCACACTCCTGACTCACTGCACCACACTCCGGGCTGCACCACACTCCTGACTCACTGCACCATGCTCCTGACTCACTGCACCGCGCTCCTGACTCACTGCACCACACTCCAGACTCACTGCACCACACTCCTGACTCACTGCACCACACTCCTGACTCACTGCACCACACTCCTGACTCACTGCACCACACTCCTGACTCACTGCACCACACTCCTGGCTGCACCACACTCCTGACTCACTGCACCACACTCCTGACTCACTGCACCACACTCCTGGCTGCACCACACTCCTGACTCAATGCACCACACTGCTGACTCACTGAACCACACTCCTGACTCACTGCACGACACTCCTGACTCAGTGCACCACACTCCGGGCTGCACCACACTCCTGACTCACTGCACCACACTCCTGACTCACTGCACCACACTCCGGGCTGCACCACACTCCTGACTCACTGCACCACGCTCCTGACTCACTGCACCGCGCTCCTGACTCACTGCACCACACTCCAGACTCACTGCACCACACTCCTGACTCACTGCACCACACTCCTGACTCACTGCACCACACTCCTGACTCACTGCACCACACTCCTGACTCACTGCACCACACTCCTGGCTGCACCACACTCCTGACTCACTGCACCACACTCCTGACTGCACCACACTCCTGACTAACTGCACCACACTCCTGACTCAATGCACCACACTCCTGACTCAATGCACCACACACCTGACTCACTGCACCACACTCCTGACTCACTGCTCCACACTCCTGACTCACTGCTCCACACTCCTGACTCACTGCTCCACACTGCTGACTCAGTGCACCACACTCCTGGCTGCACCCAACACCTGACTCAATGCACCACACTCCTGGCTGCACAACACTCCTGACTCACTCCATCACAATCCTGACTCACTGCACCACACTCCTGACTGCACCACGCTCCTGGCTGCACCACTCTCCTGACTCACTGCACCACACTCCTGATTCATTGCACCACACTCCTGACTCACTGCACCACACTCCTGACTCACTGCACCACACACCTGTCTGCACCACACTCCTGACTCACTGCACCACTCTCCTGGCTGCACCACACTCCTGACTCACTGCACCACACTCCTGACTCACTGCACCACACTCCTGACTGCACCACACTCCTGACTCACTGCACCACACTCCTGATTCATTGCACCACACTCCTGACTCAGTGCACCAAACTCCTGACTCACTGCACCACACTCCTGACTCACTGCACCACACTCCTGGCTGCACCACACTCCTGACTCACTGCACCACAATCCTGACTTAATGCACCACACTCCTGGCTGCACCACACTCCTGACTCACTGCACCAAAATCCTGACTCAATGCACCACACTCCTGGCTGCACCACACTCCTTACGCACTGCACCAAACTCCTGACTGCACTGCACTCCTGACTCACTGCACCACACTCCTGACTCACTGCACCACACTCCTGACTCACTGCACCACACTCCTGACTCACTGCACCACACTCCTGACTCACTGCACCACACTCCTGACTCACTGCACCACACTCCTGACTCACTGCACCACACTCCTGACTCAATGCACCACACTTCTGACTCAGTGCACCACACTCCTGACTGCACCACACTCCTGACTGCACCACACTCCTGACTCACTGCACAACATTCCTGACTGCACCACACTCCTGACTGCACCACACTCCTGGCTCACTACACCACACTCCTGACTCACTGCACCACACCCCTGACTGCACCACACTCCTGGCTCACTACGCCATACTCCTGACTCACTGCACCACACTCCTGACTGCACCACACTCCTGACTGCACCCAACACCTGACTCAATGCACCACACTCCTGGCTGCACAACACTCCTGACTCACTCCATCACAATCCTGACTCACTGCACCACACTCCTGGCTGAACCACACTCCTGAATCACTGCACCACACTCCTGACTCAATGCACCACACTACTGACTCACTGCACCACACTCCTGACTCACTGCACCACACTCCTGGCTGCACCACACTCCTGACTCACTGCACCACAATCCTGACTCACTGCACCACACTCCTGACTCACTACACCACACTCCTAGCTGCACCAAACTCATGACTCACTGCACCACATTCCTGGCTGCACCACACTCCTGACACACTGCACCACTCTCCTGACTCAATGCACCACACTCCTGGCTGCACCACACTCCTGACTCACTGCACCACACTCCTGACTCAATGCACCACACTCCTTGCTGCACCACACTCCTGAAACACTGCACCACACTCCTGGCTGCACCACAGTCCTGACTCAATGCACCACACTCCTGGCTGCACCACACTCCGTACTCACTGCACCACACTCCTGACTCAGTGCACCACACTCCTGAACGCACCACACTCCTGACTCACTGCACCACACTCCTGGCTGCACCACAGTCCTGACTCAATGCACCACACTCCTGGCTGCACCACACTCCGTACTCACTGCACCACACTCCTGACTCAGTGCACCACACTCCTGACTGCACCACACTCCTGACTCACTGCACCACACTCCTGACTCACTGCACCACACTCCTGGCTGAACCACACTCCTGAATCACTGCACCACACTCCTGACTCAATGCACCACACTCCTGACTCACTGCACCACACTCCTGACTCACTGCACCACACTCCTGACTCACTGCACCACACTCCTGACTCACTGCACCACACTCCTGACTCACTCACCACACTCCTGACTCAATGCACCACACTCCTGACTCAATGCACCACACTACTTACTCACTGCACCACAGTCCTGGCTGCACCAAACTCCTGACTCAATGCACCTCACTCCTGACTCACTGCACCACACTCCTGACTCACTGCACCACACTCCTGACTCACTGCACCACACTCCTGGCTGCACCACACTCCTGACTCACTGCACCACTCTACTGGCTGCACCACACTCCTGACTCACTGCACCACACTCCTGACTCACTGCACCACACTCCTGACTCACTGCACCACACTCCTAGCTGCACCAAACTCATGACTCACTGCACCACATTCCTGGCTGCACCACACTCCTGACACACTTCACCACTCTCCTGACTCAATGCACCACACTCCTGGCTGCACCACCCTACTTACTCGCTGCACCACACTCCTGACTCAATGCACCACACTCCTTGCTGCACCACACTCTTGAAACACTGCACCACACTCCTCGCTGCACCTCAGTCCTGACTCAATGCACCACACTCCTGGCTGCACCACACTCCGTACTCACTGCACCACACTCCTGACTCACTGCACCACACTCCTGACTGCACCACACTCCTGACTCACTGCACCACACTCCTTACTCACTGCACCACAGTCCTGTCTCACTGCACCACACTCCTGGCTGCACCACACTCCTGACTCAATGCACCACACTCCTGACTCACTGAACCACACTCCTGACTCACTGCACGACACTCCTGACTCAGTGCACCACACTCCGGGCTGCACCACACTCCTGACTCACTGCACCACACTCCTGACTCACTGCACCACACTCCTGGCTGCACCACACTCCTGACTCACTGCACCACGCTCCTGACTCACTGCACCGCGCTCCTGACTCACTGCACCACACTCCAGACTCACTGCACCACACTCCTGACTCACTGCACCACACTCCTGACTCACTGCACCACACTCCTGACTCACTGCACCACACTCCTGACTCACTGCACCACACTCCTGTCTGCACCACACTCCTGACTCACTGCACCACACTCCTGACTCACTGCACCACACTCCTGGCTGCACCACACTCCTGACTCAATGCACCACACTGCTGACTCACTGAACCACACTCCTGACTCACTGCACGACACTCCTGACTCAGTGCACCACACTCCGGGCTGCACCACACTCCTGACTCACTGCACCACACTCCTGACTCACTGCACCACACTCCGGGCTGCACCACACTCCTGACTCACTGCACCACGCTCCTGACTCACTGCACCGCGCTCCTGACTCACTGCACCACACTCCAGACTCACTGCACCACACTCCTGACTCACTGCACCACACTCCTGACTCACTGCACCACACTCCTGACTCACTGCACCACACTCCTGACTCACTGCACCACACTCCTGGCTGCACCACACTCCTGACTCACTGCACCACACTCCTGACTGCACCACACTCCTGACTAACTGCACCACACTCCTGACTCAATGCACCACACTCCTGACTCAATGCACCACACTCCTGACTCACTGCACCACACTCCTGACTCACTGCTCCACACTCCTGACTCACTGCTCCACACTCCTGACTCACTGCTCCACACTGCTGACTCAGTGCACCACACTCCTGGCTGCACCCAACACCTGACTCAATGCACCACACTCCTGGCTGCACAACACTCCTGACTCACTGCACCACACTCCTGACTCACTGCACCACACTCCTGACTGCACCACGCTCCTGGCTGCACCACTCTCCTGACTCACTGCACCACACTCCTGATTCATTGCACCACACTCCTGACTCACTGCACCACACTCCTGACTCACTGCACCACACACCTGTCTGCACCACACTCCTGACTCACTGCACCACTCTCCTGGCTGCACCACACTCCTGACTCACTGCACCACACTCCTGACTCACTGCACCACACTCCTGACTGCACCACACTCCTGACTCACTGCACCACACTCCTGATTCATTGCACCACACTCCTGACTCAGTGCACCAAACTCCTGACTCACTGCACCACACTCCTGACTCACTGCACCACACTCCTGGCTGCACCACACTCCTGACTCACTGCACCACAATCCTGACTTAATGCACCACACTCCTGGCTGCACCACACTCCTGACTCACTGCACCAAAATCCTGACTCAATGCACCACACTCCTGGCTGCACCACACTCCTTACGCACTGCACCAAACTCCTGACTGCACTGCACTCCTGACTCACTGCACCACACTCCTGACTCACTGCACCACACTCCTGACTCACTGCACCACACTCCTGACTCACTGCACCACACTCCTGACTCACTGCACCACACTCCTGACTCACTGCACCACACTCCTGACTCACTGCACCACACTCCTGACTCAATGCACCACACTTCTGACTCAGTGCACCACACTCCTGACTGCACCACACTCCTGACTGCACCACACTCCTGACTCACTGCACAACATTCCTGACTGCACCACACTCCTGACTGCACCACACTCCTGGCTCACTACACCACACTCCTGACTCACTGCACCACACCCCTGACTGCACCACACTCCTGGCTCACTACGCCATACTCCTGACTCACTGCACCACACTCCTGACTGCACCACACTCCTGACTGCACCACACTCCTGACTGCACCACACTCCTGACTCACTGCACCACACTCCTGACTCACTGCACCACACTCCTGACTCAATGCACCACACTCCTGACTCACTACACCACACTCCTGGCTGCACCACACTCCTGACTCATTGCACCACACTCCTGACTCACTGCACCACACTCCTGACTCACTGCACCACACTCCTGACTCACTGCACCACACTCCTGACTCACTGCACCACACTCCTGACTCACTGCACCACACTCCTGGCTGCACCACACTCCTGACTCACTGCACCACACTCCTGACTGCACCACACTCCTGACTAACTGCACCACACTCCTGACTCAATGCACCACACTCCTGACTCACTGCACCACACTCCTGACTCACTGCTCCACACTCCTGACTCACTGCTCCACACTCCTGACTCACTGCTCCACACTCCTGACTCACTGCTCCACACTGCTGACTCAGTGCACCACACTCCTGGCTGCACCCAACACCTGACTCAATGCACCACACTCCTGGCTGCACAACACTCCTGACTCACTCCATCACAATCCTGACTCACTGCACCACACTCCTGACTGCACCACGCTCCTGGCTGCACCACTCTCCTGACTCACTGCACCACACTCCTGATTCATTGCACCACACTCCTGACTCACTGCACCACACTCCTGACTCACTGCACCACACACCTGTCTGCACCACACTCCTGACTCACTGCACCACTCTCCTGGCTGCACCACACTCCTGACTCACTGCACCACACTCCTGACTCACTGCACCACACTCCTGACTGCACCACACTCCTGACTCACTGCACCACACTCCTGATTCATTGCACCACACTCCTGACTCAGTGCACCAAACTCCTGACTCACTGCACCACACTCCTGACTCACTGCACCACACTCCTGGCTGCACCACACTCCTGACTCACTGCACCACAATCCTGACTTAATGCACCACACTCCTGGCTGCACCACACTCCTGACTCACTGCACCAAAATCCTGACTCAATGCACCATACTCCTGGCTGCACCACACTCCTTACGCACTGCACCAAACTCCTGACTGCACTGCACTCCTGACTCACTGCACCACACTCCTGACTCACTGCACCACACTCCTGACTCACTGCACCACACTCCTGACTCACTGCACCACACTCCTGACTCACTGCACCACACTCCTGACTCACTGCACCACACTCCTGACTCACTGCACCACACTCCTGACTCAATGCACCACACTTCTGACTCAGTGCACCACACTCCTGACTGCACCACACTCCTGACTGCACCACACTCCTGACTCACTGCACAACATTCCTGACTGCACCACACTCCTGACTGCACCACACTCCTGGCTCACTACACCACACTCCTGACTCACTGCACCACACCCCTGACTGCACCACACTCCTGGCTCACTACGCCATACTCCTGACTCACTGCACCACACTCCTGACTGCACCACACTCCTGACTGCACCCAACACCTGACTCAATGCACCACACTCCTGGCTGCACAACACTCCTGACTCACTCCATCACAATCCTGACTCACTGCACCACACTCCTGGCTGAACCACACTCCTGAATCACTGCACCACACTCCTGACTCAATGCACCACACTACTGACTCACTGCACCACACTCCTGACTCACTGCACCACACTCCTGGCTGCACCACACTCCTGACTCACTGCACCACAATCCTGACTCACTGCACCACACTCCTGACTCACTACACCACACTCCTAGCTGCACCAAACTCATGACTCACTGCACCACATTCCTGGCTGCACCACACTCCTGACACACTGCACCACTCTCCTGACTCAATGCACCACACTCCTGGCTGCACCACACTCCTGACTCACTGCACCACACTCCTGACTCAATGCACCACACTCCTTGCTGCACCACACTCCTGAAACACTGCACCACACTCCTGGCTGCACCACAGTCCTGACTCAATGCACCACACTCCTGGCTGCACCACACTCCGTACTCACTGCACCACACTCCTGACTCAGTGCACCACACTCCTGAACGCACCACACTCCTGACTCACTGCACCACACTCCTGGCTGCACCACAGTCCTGACTCAATGCACCACACTCCTGGCTGCACCACACTCCGTACTCACTGCACCACACTCCTGACTCAGTGCACCACACTCCTGACTGCACCACACTCCTGACTCACTGCACCACACTCCTGACTCACTGCACCACACTCCTGGCTGAACCACACTCCTGAATCACTGCACCACACTCCTGACTCAATGCACCACACTCCTGACTCACTGCACCACACTCCTGACTCACTGCACCACACTCCTGACTCACTGCACCACACTCCTGACTCACTGCACCACACTCCTGACTCACTCACCACACTCCTGACTCAATGCACCACACTCCTGACTCAATGCACCACACTACTTACTCACTGCACCACAGTCCTGGCTGCACCAAACTCCTGACTCAATGCACCTCACTCCTGACTCACTGCACCACACTCCTGACTCACTGCACCACACTCCTGACTCACTGCACCACACTCCTGGCTGCACCACACTCCTGACTCACTGCACCACTCTACTGGCTGCACCACACTCCTGACTCACTGCACCACACTCCTGACTCACTGCACCACACTCCTGACTCACTGCACCACACTCCTAGCTGCACCAAACTCATGACTCACTGCACCACATTCCTGGCTGCACCACACTCCTGACACACTTCACCACTCTCCTGACTCAATGCACCACACTCCTGGCTGCACCACCCTACTTACTCGCTGCACCACACTCCTGACTCAATGCACCACACTCCTTGCTGCACCACACTCTTGAAACACTGCACCACACTCCTCGCTGCACCTCAGTCCTGACTCAATGCACCACACTCCTGGCTGCACCACACTCCGTACTCACTGCACCACACTCCTGACTCACTGCACCACACTCCTGACTGCACCACACTCCTGACTCACTGCACCACACTCCTTACTCACTGCACCACACTCCTGTCTCACTGCACCACACTCCTGGCTGCACCACACTCCTGACTCAATGCACCACACTCCTGACTCACTGAACCACACTCCTGACTCACTGCACGACACTCCTGACTCAGTGCACCACACTCCGGGCTGCACCACACTCCTGACTCACTGCACCACACTCCTGACTCACTGCACCACACTCCGGGCTGCACCACACTCCTGACTCACTGCACCACGCTCCTGACTCACTGCACCGCGCTCCTGACTCACTGCACCACACTCCAGACTCACTGCACCACACTCCTGACTCACTGCACCACACTCCTGACTCACTGCACCACACTCCTGACTCACTGCACCACACTCCTGACTCACTGCACCACACTCCTGGCTGCACCACACTCCTGACTCACTGCACCACACTCCTGACTCACTGCACCACACTCCTGGCTGCACCACACTCCTGACTCAATGCACCACACTGCTGACTCACTGAACCACACTCCTGACTCACTGCACGACACTCCTGACTCAGTGCACCACACTCCGGGCTGCACCACACTCCTGACTCACTGCACCACACTCCTGACTCACTGCACCACACTCCGGGCTGCACCACACTCCTGACTCACTGCACCACGCTCCTGACTCACTGCACCGCGCTCCTGACTCACTGCACCACACTCCAGACTCACTGCACCACACTCCTGACTCACTGCACCACACTCCTGACTCACTGCACCACACTCCTGACTCACTGCACCACACTCCTGACTCACTGCACCACACTCCTGGCTGCACCACACTCCTGACTCACTGCACCACACTCCTGACTGCACCACACTCCTGACTAACTGCACCACACTCCTGACTCAATGCACCACACTCCTGACTCAATGCACCACACTCCTGACTCACTGCACCACACTCCTGACTCATTGCTCCACACTCCTGACTCACTGCTCCACACTCCTGACTCACTGCTCCACACTGCTGACTCAGTGCACCACACTCCTGGCTGCACCCAACACCTGACTCAATGCACCACACTCCTGGCTGCACAACACTCCTGACTCACTGCACCACACTCCTGACTCACTGCACCACACTCCTGACTGCACCACGCTCCTGGCTGCACCACTCTCCTGACTCACTGCACCACACTCCTGATTCATTGCACCACACTCCTGACTCACTGCACCACACTCCTGACTCACTGCACCACACACCTGTCTGCACCACACTCCTGACTCACTGCACCACTCTCCTGGCTGCACCACACTCCTGACTCACTGCACCACACTCCTGACTCACTGCACCACACTCCTGACTGCACCACACTCCTGACTCACTGCACCACACTCCTGATTCATTGCACCACACTCCTGACTCAGTGCACCAAACTCCTGACTCACTGCACCACACTCCTGACTCACTGCACCACACTCCTGGCTGCACCACACTCCTGACTCACTGCACCACAATCCTGACTTAATGCACCACACTCCTGGCTGCACCACACTCCTGACTCACTGCACCAAAATCCTGACTCAATGCACCACACTCCTGGCTGCACCACACTCCTTACGCACTGCACCAAACTCCTGACTGCACTGCACTCCTGACTCACTGCACCACACTCCTGACTCACTGCACCACACTCCTGACTCACTGCACCACACTCCTGACTCACTGCACCACACTCCTGACTCACTGCACCACACTCCTGACTCACTGCACCACACTCCTGACTCAATGCACCACACTTCTGACTCAGTGCACCACACTCCTGACTGCACCACACTCCTGACTGCACCACACTCCTGACTCACTGCACAACATTCCTGACTGCACCACACTCCTGACTGCACCACACTCCTGGCTCACTACACCACACTCCTGACTCACTGCACCACACCCCTGACTGCACCACACTCCTGGCTCACTACGCCATACTCCTGACTCACTGCACCACACTCCTGACTGCACCACACTCCTGACTGCACCACACTCCTGACTGCACCACACTCCTGACTCACTGCACCACACTCCTGACTCACTGCACCACACTCCTGACTCAATGCACCACACTCCTGACTCACTACACCACACTCCTGGCTGCACCACACTCCTGACTCATTGCACCACACTCCTGACTCACTGCACCACACTCCTGACTCACTGCACCACACTCCTGACTCACTGCACCACACTCCTGACTCACTGCACCACACTCCTGACTCACTGCACCACACTCCTGACTCACTCACCACACTCCTGACTCAATGCACCACACTCCTGACTCAATGCACCACACTACTTACTCACTGCACCACAGTCCTGGCTGCACCAAACTCCTGACTCAATGCACCTCACTCCTGACTCACTGCACCACACTCCTGACTCACTGCACCACACTCCTGACTCACTGCACCACACTCCTGGCTGCACCACACTCCTGACTCACTGCACCACTCTACTGGCTGCACCACACTCCTGACTCACTGCACCACACTCCTGACTCACTGCACCACACTCCTGACTCACTGCACCACACTCCTAGCTGCACCAAACTCATGACTCACTGCACCACATTCCTGGCTGCACCACACTCCTGACACACTTCACCACTCTCCTGACTCAATGCACCACACTCCTGGCTGCACCACCCTACTTACTCGCTGCACCACACTCCTGACTCAATGCACCACACTCCTTGCTGCACCACACTCTTGAAACACTGCACCACACTCCTCGCTGCACCTCAGTCCTGACTCAATGCACCACACTCCTGGCTGCACCACACTCCGTACTCACTGCACCACACTCCTGACTCACTGCACCACACTCCTGACTGCACCACACTCCTGACTCACTGCACCACACTCCTTACTCACTGCACCACACTCCTGTCTCACTGCACCACACTCCTGGCTGCACCACACTCCTGACTCAATGCACCACACTCCTGACTCACTGAACCACACTCCTGACTCACTGCACGACACTCCTGACTCAGTGCACCACACTCCGGGCTGCACCACACTCCTGACTCACTGCACCACACTCCTGACTCACTGCACCACACTCCGGGCTGCACCACACTCCTGACTCACTGCACCACGCTCCTGACTCACTGCACCGCGCTCCTGACTCACTGCACCACACTCCAGACTCACTGCACCACACTCCTGACTCACTGCACCACACTCCTGACTCACTGCACCACACTCCTGACTCACTGCACCACACTCCTGACTCACTGCACCACACTCCTGGCTGCACCACACTCCTGACTCACTGCACCACACTCCTGACTCACTGCACCACACTCCTGGCTGCACCACACTCCTGACTCAATGCACCACACTGCTGACTCACTGAACCACACTCCTGACTCACTGCACGACACTCCTGACTCAGTGCACCACACTCCGGGCTGCACCACACTCCTGACTCACTGCACCACACTCCTGACTCACTGCACCACACTCCGGGCTGCACCACACTCCTGACTCACTGCACCACGCTCCTGACTCACTGCACCGCGCTCCTGACTCACTGCACCACACTCCAGACTCACTGCACCACACTCCTGACTCACTGCACCACACTCCTGACTCACTGCACCACACTCCTGACTCACTGCACCACACTCCTGACTCACTGCACCACACTCCTGGCTGCACCACACTCCTGACTCACTGCACCACACTCCTGACTGCACCACACTCCTGACTAACTGCACCACACTCCTGACTCAATGCACCACACTCCTGACTCAATGCACCACACTCCTGACTCACTGCACCACACTCCTGACTCATTGCTCCACACTCCTGACTCACTGCTCCACACTCCTGACTCACTGCTCCACACTGCTGACTCAGTGCACCACACTCCTGGCTGCACCCAACACCTGACTCAATGCACCACACTCCTGGCTGCACAACACTCCTGACTCACTGCACCACACTCCTGACTCACTGCACCACACTCCTGACTGCACCACGCTCCTGGCTGCACCACTCTCCTGACTCACTGCACCACACTCCTGATTCATTGCACCACACTCCTGACTCACTGCACCACACTCCTGACTCACTGCACCACACACCTGTCTGCACCACACTCCTGACTCACTGCACCACTCTCCTGGCTGCACCACACTCCTGACTCACTGCACCACACTCCTGACTCACTGCACCACACTCCTGACTGCACCACACTCCTGACTCACTGCACCACACTCCTGATTCATTGCACCACACTCCTGACTCAGTGCACCAAACTCCTGACTCACTGCACCACACTCCTGACTCACTGCACCACACTCCTGGCTGCACCACACTCCTGACTCACTGCACCACAATCCTGACTTAATGCACCACACTCCTGGCTGCACCACACTCCTGACTCACTGCACCAAAATCCTGACTCAATGCACCACACTCCTGGCTGCACCACACTCCTTACGCACTGCACCAAACTCCTGACTGCACTGCACTCCTGACTCACTGCACCACACTCCTGACTCACTGCACCACACTCCTGACTCACTGCACCACACTCCTGACTCACTGCACCACACTCCTGACTCACTGCACCACACTCCTGACTCACTGCACCACACTCCTGACTCACTGCACCACACTCCTGACTCAATGCACCACACTTCTGACTCAGTGCACCACACTCCTGACTGCACCACACTCCTGACTGCACCACACTCCTGACTCACTGCACAACATTCCTGACTGCACCACACTCCTGACTGCACCACACTCCTGGCTCACTACACCACACTCCTGACTCACTGCACCACACCCCTGACTGCACCACACTCCTGGCTCACTACGCCATACTCCTGACTCACTGCACCACACTCCTGACTGCACCACACTCCTGACTGCACCACACTCCTGACTGCACCACACTCCTGACTCACTGCACCACACTCCTGACTCACTGCACCACACTCCTGACTCAATGCACCACACTCCTGACTCACTACACCACACTCCTGGCTGCACCACACTCCTGACTCATTGCACCACACTCCTGACTCACTGCACCACACTCCTGACTCACTGCACCACACTCCTGACTCACTGCACCACACTCCTGACTCACTGCACCACACTCCTGACTCACTGCACCACACTCCTGACTGCACCACACTCCTGACTCACTGCACCACACTCCTGACTCACTGCACCACACTCCTGACTCACTGCACCACACTCCTGACTCACTGCACCACACTCCTGGCTGCACCACACTCCTGACACACTGCACCCACACTCCTGGCTGCACCACACTCCTGACTCACTGCACCACACTCCTGACTGCACCACACTCCTGACACAATGCACCACACTCCTGTCTGCACCACACTCCTGACTCACTGCACCACACTCCTGACTCACTGCACCACACTCCTGACTCACTGCACCACACTCCTGACTCACTGCACCACACTCCAAGCTGCACCACACTCCTGAATCACTGCACCACATTCCTGGCTGCACCACACTCCTGACACACTGCACCACACTCCTGACTCAATGCACCACACTCCTGGCTGCACCACACTACTTACTCACTGCACCACACTCCTGACTCAATGCACCACACTCCTTGCTGCACCACACTCCTGAAACACTGCACCACACTCCTGGCTGCACCACAGTCCTGACTCAATGCACCACACTCCTGGCTGCACCACACTCCGTACTCACTGCACCACACTCCTGACTCAGTGCACCACACTCCTGACTGCACCACACTCCTGACTCACTGCACCACACTCCTGACTCACTGCATCACACTCCTGACTCACTGCACCACACTCCTGACTCACTGCACCACACTCCTGGCTGCTCCACACTCCTGACTCAATGCACCACACTCCTGACTCACTGCACCACACTCCTGACTCACTGCACCACACTCCTGACTCAGTGCACCACACTCCTGACTCACTGAACCACACTGCTGACTCACTGCACCACACTCCTGACTCAGTGCACCACACTCCGGGCTGCACCACACTCCTGACTCACTGCACCACACTCCTGACTCACTGCACCACACTCCGGGCTGCACCACACTCCTGACTCACTGCACCACACTCCTGACTCACTGCACCGCGCTCCTGACTCACTGCACCAGACTCCAGACTCACTGCACCACACTCCTGACTCACTGCACCACACTCCTGACTCACTGCACCACACTCCTGACTCATTGCACCACACTCCTGACTCAAAGCACCACACTCCTGACTCAAAGCACCACACTCCTGACTCACTGCACCACACTCCTGGCAGCACCACACTCCTGACTCACTGCACCACACTCCTGACTGCACCACACTCCTGACTAACTGCACCACACTCCTGACTCACTGCACCACACTCCTGACTCACTGCACCACACTCCTGTCTGCACCAAACTCCTGACTCACTGCACCACACTCCTGACTCACTGCTCCACACTCCTGACTCACTGCTCCACACTCCTGACTCACTACTCCACACTCCTGGCTGCACCACACTCCTGACTAACTGCATCACAATCCTGACTCACTGCACCACACTCCTGGCTGAACCACACTCCTGACTCACTGCACCACACTCCTGACTCAATGCACCACACTCCTGACTCACTGCACCACACTCCTGGCTGAACCACACTCCTGACTCACTGCACCACACTCCTGACTCACTGCACCACACTCCTGACTCAATGCACCACACTACTGACTCACTGCACCACACTCCTGACACACTGCACCTCACTCCTGACTCAATGCACCACACTACTGACTCAATGCACCACACTACTGACTCACTGCACCACAGTCCTGTCTGCACCAAACCCCTGACTCAATGCACCACACTCCTCACTCACTGCACCACACTCCTGGCTGCACCACACTCCTGGCTGCACCACACACCTGACTCATTGCACCACACTCCTGACTCTATGCACCACACTCCTGACTCACTGCTCCAAACTCCTGGCTGAACCACACTCCTGACTCACTGCACCACATTCCTGAGTGCACCACACTCCTGGCTGCACCACACTCCTGGCTCACTGCACAACACTCCTGGCTGCACCACACTCCTGACTCACTGCACCACACTCCTGGCTGCACCACACTCCTGACTCAATGCACCACACTCCTGGCTGCACCACACTCCGTATTCACTGCACCACACTCCTGACTGCACCACACTCCTAACTCACTGCACCACACTCCTGGCTGCACCACACTCCTGACTCACTGCACCACACTCCTGGCTGCAACACACTCCTGACTCAATGCACCACACTCCTGGCTGCACCACACTCCTGACTCAATGCACCACACTCCTGGCTGCACCACACTCCTGACTCAATGCACCACACTCCTGGCTGCACCACACTCCTGACTCACTGCACCACATTCCTGACTCACTGCACCACACTCCTGACTCACTGCACCACACTCATGACTCACTGCACCACACTCCTGGCTGCACCACACCCCTGGCTGCACCACACTCCTGACTCACTGCACCACACACCTGACTCACTGCACCACACTCCAGACTCACTGCACCACACTCCTGACTCACTGCACCACACTCCTGACTCACTGCACCAAACTCCTGACTCACTGCACCACACTCCTGACTCACTGCGCCACACTCCTGGCTGCACCACACTCCTGACTCACTGCACCACACTCCTGACTGCACCACACTCCTCACTAACTGCACCAAACTCCTGACTCACTGCACCACACTCCTGACTCACTGCTCCACACTCCTGACTCTCTGCACCACACTCCTGGCTGCACCAAACTCCTGACTCACTGCACCACACTCCTGACTCACTGCTCCACACTCCTGACTCACTGCTCCACACTCCTGACTCACTGCACCACACTCCTGGCTGCAGCAACCTCCTGACTCACTGCACCACACTCCTGACTCACTGCACCACACTCCTGGCTGAACCACACTCCTGACTCACTGCACCACACTCCTGACTCAATGCACCACACTACTGACTCACTGCACCACACTCCTGACTCACTGCACCACACTCCTGACTCACTGCACCACACTCCTGACACACTGCACCAAACTCCTGACTCACTGCACCACACTCCTGACTCACTGCACCACACTCCTGGCTGCACCACACTCCTGACTCACTGCACCAAACTCCTGACTCACTGCACCACACTCCTGACTCACTGCACCACACTCCTGGCTGCACCACACTCCTGACTCACTGCACCACACTCCTGACTGCACCACACTCCTGACTAACTGCACCACACTCCTGACTCACTGCACCACACTCCTGACTCACTGCTCCACACTCCTGACTCTCTGCACCACACTCCTGTCTGCACCACACTCCTGACTCACTGCACCACAATCCTGACTCACTACACTACACTCCTGGCTGAACCACACTCCTGACTCACTGCACCACACTCCTGACTCAATGCACCACACTACTGACTCACTGCACCACACTCCTGACTCAATGCACCACACTACTGACTCAATGCACCACACTACTGACTCACTGCACCACACTCCTGACACACTGCACCACACTCCTGACTCAATGCACCACACTACTGATTCACTGCACCACAGTCCTGTCTGCACCAAACCCCTGACTCAATGCACCACACTCCTCACTCACTGCACCACACTCCTGGCTGCACCACACTCCTGGCTGAACCACAATCCTGACTCACTGCACGACACTCCTGACTCACTGTACCACACTCCTGACTGCACCACACTCCTGGCTGCACCACACTCCTGACTAACTGCACAACACTCCTGGCTGCACCACACTCCTGACTCACTACACCACACTCCTGGCTGCACCACACTCCTGACTCAATGCACCACACTCCTGGCTGCACCACACTCCGTACTCACTGCACCACACTCCTGACTGCACCAAACTCCTAACTCACTGCACCACACTCCTGGCTGCACCACACTCCTGACTCACTGCACCACACTCCTGGCTGCACCACACTCCTGGCTGCACCACACTCCTGACTAACTGCACAACACTCCTGGCTGCACCACACTCCTGACTCACTACACCACACTCCTGGCTGCACCACACTCCTGACTCAATGCACCACACTCCTGGCTGCACCACACTCCGTACTCACTGCACCACACTCCTGACTGCACCAAACTCCTAACTCACTGCACCACACTCCTGGCTGCACCACACTCCTGACTCACTGCACCACACTCCTGGCTGCACCACACTCCTGACTCACTGCACCACACTCCTGGCTGCACCACACTCCTGACTCAATGCACCACACTCCTGGCTGCACCACACTCCTGACTCAATGCACCACACTCCTGGCTGCACCACACTCCTGACTCACTGCTCCACACTCCTTACTCACTGCACCACACTCCTGACTGCACCACACTCCTGGCTGCACCACACTCCTGACTCACTGCACCACACTCCTGGTTGCACCACACTCCTGACTCACTGCACCACACTCCTGGCTGCACCACACTCCTGGCTGCACCACACTCCGTACTCACTGCACCACACTCCTGACTGCACCACACTCCTGACTCACTGCACCACACTCCTGACTCACTGCACCACACTCCTGGCTGCACCACACTCCTGACTCAATGCACCACACACCTGGCTGCACCACACTCCTGACTCAATGCACCACACTCCTGACTGCACCACACTCCTGACTCAATGCACCACAATCCTGGCTGCACCACACTCCTGACTCACTGCACCACACTCCTGACTTACTGCACCACACTCTTGACTCACTGCACCACACTCTTGACTCACTGCACCACACTCCTGACTCACTGCACCACACTCCTGACTCACTGCACCACACTCCTGACTCACTGCACCACACTCCTGACTCACTGCACCACACTCCTGACTCACTGCACCACATTCCTGGCTGCACCACACTCCTGACTCACTGCACCACTCTCCTGACTCACTGCACCACACTCCTGGCTGCACCCCACTCCTGACTCACTGCACCGCGCTCCTGACTCACTGCACCACACTCCAGACTCACTGCACCACACTCCTGACTCACTGCACCACACTCCTGACTCACTGCACCACACTCCTGACTCACTGCACCACACTCCTGACTCACTGCACCACACTCCTGACTCACTGCACCACACTCCTGACTCACTGCACCACACTCCTGACTCACTGCACCACACTCCTGACTCACTGCACCACATTCCTGGCTGCACCACACTCCTGACTCACTGCACCACTCTCCTGACTCACTGCACCACACTCCTGGCTGCACCCCACTCCTGACTCACTGCACCGCGCTCCTGACTCACTGCACCACACTCCAGACTCACTGCACCACACTCCTGACTCACTGCACCACACTCCTGACTCACTGCACCACACTCCTGACTCACTGCACCACACTCCTGACTCACTGCACCACACTCCTGGCTGCACCACACTCCTGACTCACTGCACCACACTCCTGACTGCACCACACTCCTGACTAACTGCACCACACTCCTGACTCACTGCACCACACTCCTGACTCACTGCTCCACTCTCCTGACTCACTGCACCACACTCCTGGCTGAACCACACTCCTGACTCACTGCACCACACTCCTGACTCAATGCACCACACTACTGACTCACTGCACCACACTCCTGACTCAATGCACCACACTACTGACTCAATGCACCACACTACTGACTCACTGCACCACACTCCTGACTCACTGCACCACACTCCTGACTCAATGCACCACACTACTGACTCAATGCACCACAGTCCTGTCTGCACCAAACCCCTGACTCAATGCACCACATTCCTCACTCACTGCACCACACTCCTGGCTGCACCACACTCCTGGCTGCACCACACTCCTGGCTGCACCACACACCTGACTCACTGCACCACAGTCCTGTCTGCACCAAACCCCTGACTCAATGCACCACATTCCTCACTCACTGCACCACACTCCTGGCTGCACCACACTCCTGGCTGCACCACACACCTGACTCACTGCACCACACTCCTGACTCAATGCACCACACTCCTGACTCACTGCACCACACTCCTGGCTGCACCACACTCCTGACTCAATGCACCACACTCCTGGCTGCACCACACTCCGTACTCACTGCACTACACTCCTGACTGCACCACACTCCTAACTCACTGCACCACACTCCTGGCTGCACCACACTCCTGACTCACTGCACCACACTCCTGGCTGCACCACACTCCTGACTCAATGCACCACACTCCTGGCTGCACCACACTCCTGACTCAATGCACCACACTCCTGGTTGCACCAGACTCCTGACTCAATGCACCACACTACTGGCTGCACCACACTCCTGACTCACTGCACCACATTCCTGACTCACTGCACCACACTCCTGACTCACTGCACCACACTCCTGACTCACTGCACCACACTCCTGACTCACTGCACCACACTCCTGACTCACTGCACCACACTCCTCACTCAGTACACCACACTCCTGACTCACTGCACCACACTCCTGGCTGCACCACACTCCTGACTAATAGCACCACACTCCTGACGCACTGCACCAAACTCATGACTCACTGCACCACACTCCTGACTCACTGCACCACACTCCTGACTCAATGCACCACACTCCGGGCTGCACCACACTCCTGACTCACTGCACCACACTCCTGACTCATTGCACCACACTCCGGGCTGCACCACACTCCTGACTCACTGCACCACACTCCTGACTCACTGCACCACACTCCTGACTCACTGCACCGCGCTCCTGACTCACTGCACCACACTCCTGACTCACTGCACCACACTCCTGACTCACTGCACCACACTCCTGACTCACTGCACCACGCTCCTGAGTCACTGCACCACACTCCTGGCTGCACCACACTCCTGGCTGCACCACACTCCTGACTCACTGCACCACACTCCTGACTCACTGCACCACACTCCTGACTTACTGCACCACACTCCTGACTCACTGCACCACACTCCTGACTCACTGCACCACACTCCTGACTCACTGCACCACACTCCTGGCTGCACCACACTCCTGACTCACTGCACCACAATCCTGACTCACTGCACCACACTCCTGGCTGAACCACACTCCTGACTCACTGCACCACACTCCTGACTCACTGCACCACACTCCTGACTAACTGCACCACACTCCTGACTCACTGCACCACACTCCTGACTCACTGCACCACACTCCTGGCTGCACCGCACTCCTGACACTCTGCACCACACATCTGACTCACTGCACCACACACCTGACTCACTGCACCACACTCCTGGCTGCACCAAACTCCTGACTCACTGCACCACACTCCTGACTCACTGCTCCACACTCCTGACTCAATGCACCACACTCCTGGCTGCACAAAACTCCTGACTAACTGCACCACACTCCTGACTCACTGCACCACACTCCTGACTCACTGCACCACACTCCTGACTCACTGCACCACACTCCTGACTCAATGCACCACACTACTGAGTCAATGCACCACACTACTGACTCACTGCACCACACTCCTGACTCACTGCACCGCACTCCTGACTCAATGCACCACACTCCTGACTCAATGCACCACACTCCTGACTCACTGCTCCACACTCCTGGCTGTAAAAATCTCCTGACTCAATGCACCACACTCCTGACTCACTGCACCACACTCCTGGCTGCACCACACTCATGGCTGCACCACACTCCTGACTCACTGCACCACAATCCTGACTCACTGGACCACACTCCTGACTCAATGCACCACACTCCTGACTCAATGAACCACACTCCTGACTCACTGCATCACACTCCTGACTCACTGCACCAGACTCCGAGCTGCACAACACTCCTGACTCACTGCACCACACTCCTGACTCAATGCACCACACTCCGGGCTGCACCACACTCCTGACTCACTGCACCACATTCCTGGCTGCACCACACTCCTGACTCACTGCACCACACTCCTGACTGCACCACACTCCTGACTTACTGCACCACACTCCTGACTCACTGCACCACACTCCTGACTCACTGCACCACACTCCTGACTCACTGCACCACACTCCTGACTCACTGCACCACACTCCTGACTCACTGCTCCACACTCCTGACTCACTGCTCCACACTGCTGACTCAGTGCACCACACTCCTGGCTGCACCCAACACCTGACTCAATGCACCACACTCCTGGCTGCACAACACTCCTGACTCACTCCATCACACTCCTGACTCACTGCACCACACTCCTGACTCACTGCACCGCGCTCCTGACTCACTGCACCACACTCCTGACTCACTGCACCACACTCCTGACTCACTGCACCACACTCCTGACTCACTGCACCACGCTCCTGAGTCACTGCACCACACTCCTGGCTGCACCACACTCCTGGCTGCACCACACTCCTGACTCACTGCACCACACTCCTGACTCACTGCACCACACTCCTGACTTACTGCACCACACTCCTGACTCACTGCACCACACTCCTGACTCACTGCACCACACTCCTGACTCACTGCACCACACTCCTGGCTGCACCACACTCCTGACTCACTGCACCACAATCCTGACTCACTGCACCACACTCCTGGCTGAACCACACTCCTGACTCACTGCACCACACTCCTGACTCAATGCACCACACTCCTGACTAACTGCACCACACTCCTGACTCACTGCACCACACTCCTGACTCACTGCACCACACTCCTGGCTGCACCGCACTCCTGACACTCTGCACCACACATCTGACTCACTGCACCACACACCTGACTCACTGCACCACACTCCTGGCTGCACCAAACTCCTGACTCACTGCACCACACTCCTGACTCACTGCTCCACACTCCTGACTCAATGCACCACACTCCTGGCTGCACAAAACTCCTGACTAACTGCACCACACTCCTGACTCACTGCACCACACTCCTGACTCACTGCACCACACTCCTGACTCACTGCACCACACTCCTGACTCAATGCACCACACTACTGAGTCAATGCACCACACTACTGACTCACTGCACCACACTCCTGACTCACTGCACCGCACTCCTGACTCAATGCACCACACTCCTGACTCAATGCACCACACTCCTGACTCACTGCTCCACACTCCTGGCTGTAAAAATCTCCTGACTCAATGCACCACACTCCTGACTCACTGCACCACACTCCTGGCTGCACCACACTCATGGCTGCACCACACTCCTGACTCACTGCACCACAATCCTGACTCACTGGACCACACTCCTGACTCAATGCACCACACTCCTGACTCAATGAACCACACTCCTGACTCACTGCATCACACTCCTGACTCACTGCACCAGACTCCGAGCTGCACAACACTCCTGACTCACTGCACCACACTCCTGACTCAATGCACCACACTCCGGGCTGCACCACACTCCTGACTCACTGCACCACATTCCTGGCTGCACCACACTCCTGACTCACTGCACCACACTCCTGACTGCACCACACTCCTGACTTACTGCACCACACTCCTGACTCACTGCACCACACTCCTGACTCACTGCACCACACTCCTGACTCACTGCACCACACTCCTGACTCACTGCACCACACTCCTGGCTGCACCACACTCCTGACTCACTGCACCACACTCCTGACTCACTGCACCACACTCCTGACTCACTGCACCACACTCCTGACTCACTGCACCACACTCCTGACTCACTGCACCACACTCCTGACTCAATGCACCACACTCCTGACTCAATGCACCACACTCCTGGCTGCACCACACTCCGTACTCACTGCACTACACTCCTGACTGCACCACACTCCTAACTCACTGCACCACCCTCCTGGCTGCACCACACTCCTGACTCACTGCACCACACTCCTGGCTGCACCACACTCCTGACTCAATGCACCACACTCCTGGCTGCACCACACTCCTGACTCAATGCACCACACTCCTGGCTGCACCACACTCCTGACTCAATGCACCACACTACTGGCTGCACCACACTCCTGACTCACTGCACCACATTCCTGACTCACTGCACCACACTCCTGACTCACTGCACCACACTCCTGACTCACTGCACCACACTCCTGACTCACTGCACCACACTCCGGGCTGCACCACACTCCTGACTCACTGCACCACACTCCTGACTCACTGCACCACACTCCTGGCTGCACGACACTCCTGACTCACTGCACCACACTCCTGACTCACTGCACTACATTCCTGGCTGCACCACACTCCTGACTCACTGCACCGCGCTCCTGACTCACTGCACCACACTCCTGACTCACTGCACGACACTCCTGACTCACTGCACCGCACTCCTGTCTCACAGCACCGCACTCCTGACTCACTGCTCCACACTCCTGACTCACTGCACGACACTCCTGACTCACTGCACCGCACTCCTGTCTCACAGCACCGCACTCCTGACTCACTGCACCACACTCCTGACTCACTGCACCACACTCCTGACTCACTGCACCACACTCCTGACTCACTGCACCGCGCTCCTGACTCACTGCACCACACTCCTGAGTCACTGCACCACGCTCCTGAGTCACTGCACCACACTCCTGGCTGCACCACACTCCTGGCTGCACCACACTCCTGACTCACTGCACCACACTCCTGACTCACTGCACCACACTCCTTACTGCACCACACTCCTGACTAACTGCACCACACTCCTGACTAACTGCACCACACTCCTGACTAACTGCACCACACTCCTGACTCACTGCACCACATTCCTGACTCACTGCACCACACTCCTGGCTGCACCACACTCCTGACTCACTGCACCACAATCCTGACTCACTGCACCACACTCCTGGCTGAACCACACTCCTGACTCACTGCACCACACTCCTGACTCAATGCACCACACTACTGACTCACTGCACCACACTCCTGACTCAATGCACCACACTACTGACTCAATGCACCACACTACTGACTCACTGCACCACACTCCTGACTCACTGCACCACACTCCTGACTCAATGCACCACACTACTGACTCAATGCACCACACTACTGACTCACTGCACCACAGTCCTGTCTGCACCAAACCCCTGACTCACTGCACCACACTCCTTACTGCACCACACTCCTGACTAACTGCACCACACTCCTGACTAACTGCACCACACTCCTGACTCACTGCACCACACTCCTGACTCACTGCACCACACTCCTGACTCACTGCACAACACTCCTGGCTGCACCGCACTCCTGACACACTGCACCACACACCTGACTCACTGCACCGCACTCCTGGCTGCACCAAACTCCTGACTCACTGCACCACACTCCTGACTCACTGCTCCACACTCCTGACTCAATGCACCACACTCCTGGCTGCACAAAACTCCTGACTAACTGCACCACACTCCTGACTCACTGCACCACACTCCTGACTCACTGCACCACACTCCTGACTCACTGCACCACACTCCTGACTCAATGCACCACACTACTGAGTCAATGCACCACACTACTGACTCACTGCACCACACTCCTGACTCACTGCACCGCACTCCTGACTCAATGCACCACACTCCTGACTCACTGCTCCACACTCCTGGCTGTAAAAATCTCCTGACTCAATGCACCACACTCCTGACTCACTGCACCACACTCCTGGCTGCACCACACTCATGGCTGCACCACACTCATGGCTGCACCACACTCCTGACTCACTGCACCACACTCCTGACTCACTGGACCACACTCCTGACTCAATGCACCACACTCCTGACTCAATGAACCACACTCCTGACTCACTGCATCACACTCCTGACTCACTGCACCACACTCCGAGCTGCACAACACTCCTGACTCACTGCACCACACTCCTGACTCAATGCACCACACTCCGGGCTGCACCACACTCCTGACTCACTGCACCACATTCCTGGCTGCACCACACTCCTGACTCACTGCACCACTCTCCTGACTCACTGCACCACACTCCTGACTCACTGCACCACACTCCTGACTCACTGCACCACACTCCTGACTCACTGCACCACACTCCTGGCTGCACCACACTCCTGACTCACTGCACCACACTCCTGACTCACTGCACCACACTCCTGACTCACTGCACCCCACTCCTAGCTGCACCACACTCCTGAATCACTGCACCACATTCCTGGCTGCACCACACTCCTGACACACTGCACCACACTCCTGACGCAATGCACCACACTCCTGGCTGCACCACACTCCTTACTCACTGCACCACACTCCTGACTCAATGCACCACACTCCTTGCTGCGCCACACTCCTGAAACACTGCACCACACTCCTGGCTGCACCACAGTCCTGACTCAATGCACCACACTCCTGGCTGCACCACACTCCGTACTCACTGCACCACACTCCTGACTCAGTGCACCACACTCCTGACTGCACCACACTCCTGACTCACTGCACCACACTCCTGACTCACTGCACCACACTCCTGACTCACTGCACCACATTCCTGACTCACTGCACCACACTCCTGGCTGCTCCACACTCCTGACTCAATGCACCACACTCCTGACTCACTGCACAACACTCCTGACTCACTGCACCACACTCCTGACTCACTGCACCACACTCCTGTCTGCACCAAACTCCTGACTCACTGCACCACACTCCTGACTCACTGCTCCACACTCCTGACTCACTGCTCCACACTCCTGACTCACTACTCCACACTCCTGGCTGCACCACACTCCTGACTAACTGCATCACAATCCTGACTCACTGCACCACACTCCTGGCTGAACCACACTCCTGACTCACTGCACCACACTCCTGACTCAATGCACCACACTACTGACTCAATGCACCACACTACTGACTCAATGCACCACACTACTGACTCACTGCACCACAGTCCTGACTCAATGCACCACACTACTGACTCACTGCACCACACTCCTGACACACTGCACCACACTCCTGACTCAATGCACCACACTCCTGACTCACTGCTCCACACTCCTGACACACTGCACCACACTCCTGACTCAATGCACCACACTACTGACTCACTGCACCACAGTCCTGTCTGCACCAAACCCCTGACTCAATGCACCACACTCCTCACTCACTGCACCACACTCCTGGCTGCACCACACTCCTGGCTGCACCACACACCTGACTCACTGCACCACACTCCTGACTCATTGCACCACACTCCTGACTCACTGCTCCAAACTCCTGGCTGCACCACACTCCTGGCTGCACCACACTCCTGGCTCACTGCACAACACTCCTGGCTGCACCACACTCCTGACTCACTGCACCACACTCCTGGCTGCACCACACTCCTGACTCAATGCACCACACTCCTGACTCACTGCACCACACTCCTGGCTGCACCACACTCCGTATTCACTGCACCACACTCCTGACTGCACCACACTCCTAACTCACTGCACCACACTCCTGACTCACTGCACCACACTCCTGGCTGCAACACACTCCTGACTCAATGCACCACACTCCTGGCTGCACCACACTCCTGACTCAATGCACCACACTCCTGGCTGCACCACACTCCTGACTCAATGCACCACACTCCTGGCTGCACCACACTCCTGACTCACTGCACCACACTCCTGACTCACTGCACCACACTCCTGACTCACTGCACCACACTCCATACTCACTGCACCACACTCCTGACTCACTGCACCACACTCCTGACTCACTGCACCACACTCCTGACTCACTGCACCACACTCCTGACTCAATTCACCACACTCCGGGCTGCACCACACTCCTGACTCACTGCACCACACTCCTGACTCACTGCACCACACTCCTGACTCACTGCACCACACTCCGGGCTGCACCACACTCCTGACTCAATGCACCACACTCCTGACTCACTGCACCACACTCCTGACTCACTGCACCGCGCTCCTGACTCACTGCACCACACTCCAGACTCACTGCACCACACTCCTGACTCACTGCACCACACTCCTGACTCAGTGCACCACACTCCTTACTGCACCACACTCCTGACTCACTGCACCACACTCCTGACTCACTGCACCACACTCCTGGCTGCACTGCACTCCTGACACACTGCACCACACACCAGACTCACTGCACCACACACCTGACTCACTGCACCACACTCCTGGCTGCACCAAACTCCTGACTCACTGCACCAAATTCCTGACTCACTGCTCCACACTCCTTACTCAGTGCACCACACTCCTGGCTGCACCAAACACCTGACTCACTGCACCACACTCCTGACTCACTGCACCACACTCCTGACTCACTGCACCACACTCCTGACTCACTGCACCACAATCCTGACTCACTGCACCAAACACCTGACTCACTGCACCACACTCCTGACTCACTGCACCACAATCCTGACTCACTGCACCACACTCCTGACTCACTGCACCACACTACTGACTCACTGCACCACACTCCTGACTCACTGCACCACACTCCTGACTCAATGCACCACACTCCTGACTCACTGCTCCACACTCCTGGCTGCAAAAAACTCCTGACTCAATGCACCACACTCCTGATTCACTGCAACACACTCCTGGCTGCACCACACTCATGGCTGCAACACACTCCTGACTCACTGCACCACACTCCTGACTCAATGCACCACACTCCTGACTCACTGCACCATACTCCTGACTCACTGCACCACACTCCGGGCTGCACAACACTCCTGACTCACTGCACCACACTCCTGACTCACTGCACCACACTCCGGGCTGCACCACACTCCTGACTCACTGCACCACATTCCTTGATGCACCACACTCCTGACTCACTGCACCACTCTCCTGAATCACTGCACCACACTCCTGACTCACTGCACCACACTCCTGACTCACTGCACCACACTCCTGACTCACTGCACCACACTCCTGGCTGCACCACACTCCTGACTCACTGCACCACACTCCTGACTCACTGCACCACACTCCTGACTCACTGCACCACACTCCTAGCTGCACCAAACTCATGACTCACTGCACCAGATTCCTGGCTGCACCACACTCCTGACACACTTCACCACTCTCCTGACTCAATGCACCACACTCCTGGCTGCACCACACTACTTACTCGCTGCACCACACTCCTGACTCAATGCACCACACTCCTTGCTGCACCACACTCCTGAAACACTGCACCACACTCCAGGCTGCACCACAGTCCTGACTCAATGCACCACACTCCTGGCTGCACCACACTCCGTACTCACTGCACCACACTCCTGACTCAGTGCACCACACTCCTGACTGCACCACACTCCTGACTCACTGCACCACACTCCTGACTCACTGCACCACACTCCTGACTCACTGCACCACACTCCTGGCTGCACCACACTCCTGACTCAATGCACCACACTCCTGACTCACTGAACCACACTCCTGACTCACTGCACCACACTCCTGACTCAGTGCACCACACTCCTGACTCACTGCACCACACTCCGGGCTGCACCACACTCCTGACTCACTGCACCACGCTCCTGACTCACTGCACCGCGCTCCTGACTCACTGCACCACACTCCAGACTCACTGCACCACACTCCTGACTCACTGCACCACACTCCTGACTCACTGCACCACACTCCTGCCTCACTGCACCACACTCCTGACTCACTGCACCACACTCCTGGCTGCACCACACTCCTGACTTACTGCACCACACTCCTGACTGCACCACACTCCTGACTCACTGCACCACACTCCTGACTCACTGCACCACACTCCTGACTCACTGCACCACACTCCTGGCTGCACCAAACTCCTGACTCACTGCACCACACTCCTGACTCACTGCTCCACACTCCTGACTCACTGCTCCACACTGCTGACTCAGTGCACCACACTCCTGGCTGCACCCAACACCTGACTCAATGCACCACACTCCTGGCTGCACAACACTCCTGACTCACTCCATCACAATCCTGACTCACTGCACCACACTCCTGGCTGAACCACACTCCTGAATCACTGCACCACACTCCTGACTCAATGCACCACACTACTGACTCACTGCACCACACTCCTGACTCACTGCACCACACTCCTGGCTGCACCACACTCCTGACTCACTGCACCACAATCCTGACTCACTGCACCACACTCCTGACTCACTACACCACACTCCTAGCTGCACCAAACTCATGACTCACTGCACCACATTCCTGGCTGCACCACACTCCTGACACACTGCACCACTCTCCTGACTCAATGCACCACACTCCTGTCTGCACCACACTCCTGACTCACTGCACCACACTCCTGACTCAATGCACCACACTCCTTGCTGCACCACACTCCTGACTCAGTGCACCACACTCCTGACTCACTGCACCACACTCCTGACTCACTGCACCACACTTCTGGCTGCACCACAGTCCTGACTCAATGCACCACACTCCTGGCTGCACCACACTCCGTACTCACTGCACCACACTCCTGACTCAGTGCACCACACTCCTGACTGCACCACACTCCTGACTCACTGCACCACACTCCTGACTCACTGCACCACACTCCTGGCTGAACCACACTCCTGAATCACTGCACCACACTCCTGACTCAATGCACCACACTACTGACTCACTGCACCACACTCCTGACTCACTCACCACACTCCTGACTCAATGCACCACACTCCTGACTCAATGCACCACACTACTTACTCACTGCACCACAGTCCTGGCTGCACCAAACTCCTGACTCAATGCACCTCACTCCAGGCTGCACCACGCTCCTGGCTGCACCACACACCTGACTCACTGCACCACACTCCTGACTCACTGCACCACACTCCTGGCTGCACCACACTCCTGACTCACTGCACCACTCTCCTGGCTGCACCACACTCCTGACTCACTGCACCACACTCCTGACTCACTGCACCACACTCCTGACTCACTGCACCACACTCCTAGCTGCACCAAACTCATGACTCACTGCACCACATTCCTGGCTGCACCACACTCCTGACACACTTCACCACTCTCCTGACTCAATGCACCACACTCCTGGCTGCACCACACTACTTACTCGCTGCACCACTCTCCTGACTCAATGCACCACACTCCTGGCTGCACCACACTACTTACTCGCTGCACCACACTCCTGACTCAATGCACCACACTCCTTGCTGCACCACACTCTTGAAACACTGCACCACACTCCTGGCTGCACCTCAGTCCTGACTCAATGCACCACACTCCTGACTGCACCACACTCCTGACTCACTGCACCACACTCCTTACTCACTGCACCACACTCCTGTCTCACTGCACCATACTCCTGGCTGCACCACACTCCTGACTCACTGAACCACACTCCTGACTCACTGCACGACACTCCTGACTCAGTGCACCACACTCCGGGCTGCACCACACTCCTGACTCACTGCACCACACTCCTGACTCACTGCACCACACTCCGGGCTGCACCACACTCCTGACTCACTGCACCACGCTCCTGACTCACTGCACCGCGCTCCTGACTCACTGCACCACACTCCAGACTCACTGCACCACACTCCTGACTCACTGCACCACACTCCTGACTCACTGCACCACACTCCTGACTCACTGCACCACACTCCTGACTCACTGCACCACACTCCTGGCTGCACCACACTCCTGACTCACTGCACCACACTCCTGACTCACTGCACCACACTCCTGGCTGCACCACACTCCTGACTCAATGCACCACACTGCTGACTCACTGAACCACACTCCTGACTCACTGCACGACACTCCTGACTCAGTGCACCACACTCCGGGCTGCACCACACTCCTGACTCACTGCACCACACTCCTGACTCACTGCACCACACTCCGGGCTGCACCACACTCCTGACTCACTGCACCACGCTCCTGACTCACTGCACCGCGCTCCTGACTCACTGCACCACACTCCAGACTCACTGCACCACACTCCTGACTCACTGCACCACACTCCTGACTCACTGCACCACACTCCTGACTCACTGCACCACACTCCTGACTCACTGCACCACACTCCTGGCTGCACCACACTCCTGACTCACTGCACCACACTCCTGACTGCACCACACTCCTGACTAACTGCACCACACTCCTGACTCAATGCACCACACTCCTGACTCAATGCACCACACTCCTGACTCACTGCTCCACACTCCTGACTCACTGCTCCACACTGCTGACTCAGTGCACCACACTCCTGGTTGCACCCAACACCTGACTCAATGCACCACACTCCTGGCTGCACAAAACTCCTGACTCACTCCATCACAATCCTGACTCACTGCACCACACTCCTGGCTGAACCACACTCCTGAATCACTGCACCACACTCCTGACTCAATGCACCACACTACTGACTCACTGCACCACACTCCTGACTCACTGCACCACACTCCTGGCTGCACCACACTCCTGACTCACTGCACCACAATCCTGACTCACTGCACCACACTCCTGACTCACTACACCACACTCCTGGCTGCACCACACTCCTGACTCAATGCACCACATTCCTGGCTGCACCACACTCCTGACACACTGCACCACTCTCCTGACTCAATGCACCACACTCCTGGCTGCACCACACTCCTGACTCACTGCACCACACTCCTGACTCACTGCACCACACTCCTGGCTGCACCACACTCCTGACTCACTGCACCACACTCCTGACTCACTGCACCACACTCCTGGCTGCACCACACTCCTGACTCAATGCACCACACTGCTGACTCACTGAACCACACTCCTGACTCACTGCACGACACTCCTGACTCAGTGCACCACACTCCGGGCTGCACCACACTCCTGACTCACTGCACCACACTCCTGACTCACTGCACCACACTCCGGGCTGCACCACACTCCTGACTCACTGCACCACGCCCCTGACTCACTGCACCGCGCTCCTGACTCACTGCACCACACGCCAGACTCACTGCACCACACTCCTGACTCACTGCACCACACTCCTGACTCACTGCACCACACTCCTGACTCACTGCACCACACTCCTGACTCACTGCACCACACTCCTGGCTGCACCACACTCCTGACTCACTGCACCACACTCCTGACTGCACCACACTCCTGACTAACTGCACCACACTCCTGACTCAATGCACCACACTCCTGACTCAATGCACCACACTCCTGACTCACTGCACCACACTCCTGACTCACTGCTCCACACTCCTGACTCACTGCTCCACACTGCTGACTCAGTGCACCACACTCCTGGCTGCACCCAACACCTGACTCAATGCACCACACTCCTGGCTGCACAACACTCCTGACTCACTCCATCACAATCCTGACTCACTGCACCACACTCCTGACTGCACCACACTCCTGGCTGCACCACTCTCCTGACTCACTGCACCACACTCCTGATTCATTGCACCACACTCCTGACTCACTGCACCACACTCCTGACTCACTGCACCACACACCTGTCTGCACCACACTCCTGACTCACTGCACCACTCTCCTGGCTGCACCACACTCCTGACTCACTGCACCACACTCCTGACTCACTGCACCACACTCCTGACTGCACCACACTCCTGACTCACTGCACCACACTCCTGATTCATTGCACCACACTCCTGACTCAGTGCACCACACTCCTGACTCACTGCACCACACTCCTGACTCACTGCACCACACTCCTGGCTGCACCACACTCCTGACTCACTGCACCACAATCCTGACTTAATGCACCACACTCCTGGCTGCACCACACTCCTGACTCACTGCACCAAAATCCTGACTCAATGCACCACACTCCTGGCTGCACCACACTCCTTACGCACTGCACCACACTCCTGACTGCACTGCACTCCTGACTCACTGCACCACACTCCTGACTGCACCACACTCCTAACTCACTGCACCACACTCCTGACTCACTGCACCACACTCCTGACTCACTGCACCACACTCCTGACTCAATGCACCACACTCCTGACTCAGTGCACCACACTCCTGACTGCACCACACTCCTGACTGCACCACACTCCTGACTCACTGCACAACATTCCTGACTGCACCACACTCCTGACTGCACCACACTCCTGGCTCACTACACCACACTCCTGACTCACTGCACCACACCCCTGACTGCACCACACTCCTGGCTCACTACGCCACACTCCTGACTCACTGCACCACACTCCTGACTGCACCACACTCCTGACTGCACCACACTCCTGACTGCACCACACTCCTGACTCACTGCACCACACTCCTGACTCACTGCACCACACTCCTGACTCAATGCACCACACTCCTGACTCACTACACCACACTCCTGAATGCACCACACTCCTGACTCATTGCACCACACTCCTGACTCACTGCACCACACTCCTGACTCACTGCACCACACTCCTGACTCACTGCACCACACTCCTGACTCACTGCACCACACTCCTGACTCACTGCACCACACTCCTGACTGCACCACACTCCTGACTCACTGCACCACACTCCTGACTCACTGCACCACACTCCTGACTCACTGCACCACACTCCTGACTCACTGCACCACACTCCTGGCTGCACCACACTCCTGACTCACTGCACCCACACTCCTGGCTGCACCACACTCCTCACTCACTGCACCACACTCCTGACTGCACCACACTCCTGACACACTGCACCACACTCCTGACTCAATGCACCACACTCCTGTCTGCACCACACTCCTGACTCACTGCACCACACTCCTGGCTGCACCACACTCCTGACTCACTGCACCACACTCCTGACTCACTGCACCACTCTCCTGACTCACTGCACCACACTCCTGACTCAATGCACCACACTCCTCACTCAATGCACCACACTCCTGACTCAATGCACCACACTCCTGACTCACTGCACCACACTCCTGACTCAATGCACCACACTCCTGACTCAATGCACCACACTCCTGACTCACTGCACCACACTCCTGACTCACTGCACCACACTCCTGACTCACTGCACCACACTCCTGGCTGCACCACACTCCTGACTCACTGCACCACACTCCTGACTCAGTGCACCACACTCCTGGCTGCACCACACTTCTGACTCACTGCACCACACTCCTGACTCACTGCACCACACTCCTGGCTGCACCACACTCCTGACTCATTGCACCACACACCTGACTGCACCACACTCCTGACTCACTGCACCACACTCCTGACTCAATGCACCACACTCCTGGCTGCACCACACTCCTGACTCACTGCACCACACTCCTGACTCAATGCACCACACTCCTGTCTGCACCACACTCCTGACTCACTGCACCACACTCCTGGCTGCACCACACTCCTGGCTCACTGCACCACACTCCTGACTCACTGCACCACACTCCTGACTCACTGCACCACACTCCTGACTCACTGCACCACTCTCCTGACTCAATGCACCACACTTCTGACTCACTGCACCACACTCCTGACTCACTGCACCACAGTCCTGGCTGCACCACACTCCTGACTCACTGCACCACACTCCTGACTCAATGCACCTCACTCCTGATTCACTGCACCACACACTTAACTCACTGCACCACACTCCTGACTCAATGCACCACACTCCTGAGTCACTGCACCACACTCCTGACTCACTGCACCGCACTCCTGACTCACTGCACCACACTCCTGACTTAATGCACCACACTCCTGACTCACTGCACCACACTCCTGACTCACTGCACCACACTCCTGACTCACTGCACCACACTCCTGACTGCACCACACTCATGACTCACTGCACCACACTCCTGACTGCACCACACTCATGACTCACTGCACCACACTCCTGACTGCTCCACGCTCCTGACTCACTGCACCACACTCCTGACTCACTGCACCACACTCCTGACTCACTGCACCACACTCCTGACTCACTGCACCACACTCCTGACTTAATGCACCACACTCCTGACTCACTGCACCACACTCCTGACTCACTGCACCACACTCCTGACTGCACCAAACTCCTGACTCACTGCACCACACTCATGACTCACTGCACCACACTCCTGACTGCACCACACTCATGACTCACTGCACCACACTCATGACTCACTGCACCACACTCCTGACTGCACCACACTCATGACTCACTGCACCACACTCCTGACTCACTGCACCACACTCATGACTCACTGCACGACACTCCTGACTGCACCACACTCATGACTCACTGCACCACACTCCTGACTGCTCCACGCTCCTGACTCACTGCACCACACTCCTGACTCACTGCACCACACTCCTGACTGCTCCACACTCCTGACTCACTGCACCACACTCCTGACTGCACCACACTCCTGACTCACTGCACCACACTCCTGACTCACTGCACCACACTCCTGACTCACTGCACCACACTCCTGACTCACTGCACCACTCTCCTGACTCAATGCACCACACTTCTGACTCACTGCACCACACTCCTGACTCACTGCACCACAGTCCTGGCTGCACCACACTCCTGACTCACTGCACCACACTCCTGACTCAATGCACCTCACTCCTGATTCACTGCACCACACACTTAACTCACTGCACCACACTCCTGACTCAATGCACCACACTCCTGAGTCACTGCACCACACTCCTGACTCACTGCACCGCACTCCTGACTCACTGCACCACACTCCTGACTTAATGCACCACACTCCTGACTCACTGCACCACACTCCTGACTCACTGCACCACACTCCTGACTCACTGCACCACACTCCTGACTGCACCACACTCCTGGCTGCACCACACTCCTGACTCACTGCACCACACTCCTGACTGCACCACACTCCTGGCTGCACCACACTCCTGGCTGCACCACACTCCTGACTCACTGCACCACACTCCTGACTGCACCACACTCATGACTCACTGCACTACATTCCTGACTGCTCCACACTCCTGACTCACTGCACCACACTCCTGACTCACTGCACCACACTCCTGACTGCACCACACTCCTGACTCACTGCACCACACTCCTGACTGCACCACACTCCGTACTCACTGCACCACACTCCTGACTCAGTGCACCACACTCCTGACTGCACCACACTCCTGACTCACTGCACCACACTCCTGGCTGCACCACAGTCCTGACTCAATGCACCACACTCCTGGCTGCACCACACTCCGTACTCACTGCACCACACTCCTGACTCAGTGCACCACACTCCTGACTGCACCACACTCCTGACTCACTGCACCACACTCCTGACTCACTGCACCACACTCCTGGCTGAACCACACTCCTGAATCACTGCACCACACTCCTGACTCAATGCACCACACTACTGACTCACTGCACCACACTCCTGACTCAATGCACCACACTACTGACTCAATGCACCACACTACTGACTCACTGCACCACACTCCTGACTCACTCACCACACTCCTGACTCAATGCACCACACTCCTGACTCAATGCACCACACTACTTACTCACTGCACCACAGTCCTGGCTGCACCAAACTCCTGACTCAATGCACCTCACTCCTGACTCACTGCAACACACTCCTGGCTGCACCATGCTCCTGGCTGCACCACACACCTGACTCACTGCACCACTCTCCTGACTCACTGCACCACACTCCTGACTCACTGCACCACACTCCTGGCTGCACCACACTCCTGACTCACTGCACCACACTCCTGACTCACTGCACCACACTCCTGACTCACTGCACCACACTCCTAGCTGCACCAAACTCATGACTCACTGCACCACATTCCTGGCTGCACCACACTCCTGACACACTTCACCACTCTGCTGACTCAATGCACCACACTCCTGGCTGCACCACACTACTTACTCGCTGCACCACACTCCTGACTCAATGCACCACACTCCTTGCTGCACCACACTCTTGAAACACTGCACCACACTCCTGGCTGCACCACAGTCCTGACTCAATGCACCACACTCCTGGCTGCACCACACTCCGTACTCACTGCACCACACTCCTGACTCAGTGCACCACACTCCTGACTGCACCACACTCCTGACTCACTGCACCACACTCCTGACTCACTGCACCACGCTCCTGACTCACTGCACCACACTCCTGACTCACTGCACCACACTCCTGACTCACTGCACCACACTCCTGGCTGCACCACACTCCTGACTCAATGCACCACACTCCTGACTCACTGAACCACACTCCTGACTCACTGCACGACACTCCTGACTCAGTGCACCACACTCCGGGCTGCACCACACTCCTGACTCACTGCACCAGACTCCTGACTCACTGCACCACACTCCGGGCTGCACCACACTCCTGACTCACTGCACCACGCTCCTGACTCACTGCACCGCGCTCCTGACTCACTGCACCACACTCCAGACTCACTGCACCACACTCCTGACTCACTGCACCACACTCCTGACTCACTGCACCACACTCCTGACTCACTGCACCACACTCCTGACTCACTGCACCACACTCCTGGCTGCACCACACTCCTGACTCACTGCACCACACTCCTGACTCACTGCACCACACTCCTGGCTGCACCACACTCCTGACTCAATGCACCACACTGCTGACTCACTGAACCACACTCCTGACTCACTGCACGACACTCCTGACTCAGTGCACCACACTCCGGGCTGCACCACACTCCTGACTCACTGCACCACACTCCTGACTCACTGCACCACACTCCGGGCTGCACCACACTCCTGACTCACTGCACCACGCTCCTGACTCACTGCACCGCGCTCCTGACTCACTGCACCACACTCCAGACTCACTGCACCACACTCCTTACTCACTGCACCACACTCCTGGCTCACTGCACCACACTCCTGACTCACTGCACCACACTCCTGACTCACTGCACCACACTCCTGGCTGCACCACACTCCTGACTCACTGCACCACACTCCTGACTGCACCACACTCCTGACTCACTGCACCACACTCCTGGCTGCACCAAACTCCTGACTCACTGCACCACACTCCTGACTCACTGCTCCACACTGCTGACTCACTGCTCCACACTGCTGACTCAGTGCACCACACTCCTGGCTGCACCCAACACCTGACTCAATGCACCACACTCCTGGCTGCACAACACTCCTGACTCACTCCATCACAATCCTGACTCACTGCACCACACTCCTGACTGCACCACACTCCTGGCTGCACCACTCTCCTGACTCACTGCACCACACTCCTGATTCATTGCACCACACTCCTGACTCACTGCACCACACTCCTGACTCACTGCACCACACACCTGTCTGCACCACACTCCTGACTCACTGCACCACACTCCTGACTCACTGCACCACACTCCTGACTCACTGCACCACACTCCTGACTCACTGCACCACACTCCTGACTCACTGCACCACACTCCTGACTCACTGCACCACTCTCCTGGCTGCACCACACTCCTGACTCACTGCACCACGCTCCTGACTCACTGCACCGCGCTCCTGACTCACTGCACCACACTCCAGACTCACTGCACCACACTCCTTACTCACTGCACCACACTCCTCACTCACTGCACCACAGTCCTGACTCACTGCACCACACTCCTGACTCACTGCACCACACTCCTGGCTGCACCACACTCCTGACTCACTGCACCACACTCCTGACTGCACCACACTCCTGACTCACTGCACCACACTCCTGGCTGCACCAAACTCCTGACTCACTGCACCACACTCCTGACTCACTGCTCCACACTCCTGACTCACTGCTCCACTCTGCTGACTCAGTGCACCACACTCCTGGCTGCACCCAACACCTGACTCAATGCACCACACTCCTGGCTGCACAACACTCCTGACTCACTCCATCACAATCCTGACTCACTGCACCACACTCCTGACTGCACCACACTCCTGGCTGCACCACTCTCCTGACTCACTGCACCACACTCCTGATTCATTGCACCACACTCCTGACTCACTGCACCACACTCCTGACTCACTGCACCACACACCTGTCTGCACCACACTCCTGACTCACTGCACCACACTCCTGACTCACTGCACCACACTCCTGACTCACTGCACCACACTCCTGACTCACTGCACCACACTCCTGACTCACTGCACCACACTCCTGACTCACTGCACCACTCTCCTGGCTGCACCACACTCCTGACTCACTGCACCACACTCCTGACTCACTGCACCACACTCCTGACTGCACCACACTCCTGACTCACTGCACCACACTCCTGATTCATTGCACCACACTCCTGACTCAGTGCACCACACTCCTGACTCACTGCACCACACTCCTGACTCACTGCACCACACTCCTGGCTGCACCACACTCCTGACTCACTGCACCACAATCCTGACTCAATGCACCACTCTCCTGGCTGCACCACACTCCTGACTCACTGCACCAAAATCCTGACTCAATGCACCAAACTCCTGGCTGCACCACACTCCTTACGCACTGCACCACACTCCTGACTGCACTGCACTCCTGACTCACTGCACCACACTCCTGACTCAATGCACCACACTCCTGACTCTCTGCACCACCTCCTGACTCACTGCACCACACTCCTGACTGCACCACACTCCTGACTCACTGCACCACACTCCTGGGTGCACCACACTCCTGACTCACTGCACCACACTCCTGACTGCATCACACTCCTGACTCACTGCACCACATTCCTGACTCACTGCACCACATTCCTGACTCACTGCACCACACTCCTGACTGCACCACACTCCTGACTCACTGCTCCACACTCCTGACTCACTGCTCCACACTCCTGACTCACTGCTCCACACTCCTGACTCACTGCACCACAATCCTGGCTGCACTAAACTCCTGACTCACTGCACCGCACTCCTGACTCAATGCACCACACTCCTGACTCATTGCACCACACTGCTGGCTGCACCAAACTCCTGACTCACTGCACCACACTCCTGGCTGCACCAAACTCCTGACTCACTGCACCACACTGCTGGCTGCACAACACTCCTGACTCACTACACCACACTCCTGGCTGAACCACACTCCTGACTCACTGCACCACACTCCTGACTCACTGCACCACACTCCTGACTCACTGCACCACACTCCTGACTCAATGCACCACACTCCTGACTCAGTGCACCACACTCCTGACTGCACCACACTCCTGACTGCACCACAGTCCTGACTCACTGCACAACACTCCTGACTGCACCACACTCCTGACTGCACCACACTCCTGGCTCACTACACCACACTCCTGACTCACTGCACCACACTCCTGACTGCACCACACTCCTGGCTCACTACGCCACACTCCTGACTCACTGCACCACACTCCTGACTGCACCACACTCCTGACTGCACCACACTCCTGACTGCACCACACACCTGACTCACTGCACCACACTCCTGACTCACTGCACCACACTCCTGACTCACTGCACCACACTCCTGACTCAATGCACCACACTCCTGACTAACTACACCACACTCCTGGCTGCACCACACTCCTGACTCATTGCACCACACTCCTGACTCACTGCACCACACTCCTGACTCACTGCACCACACTCCTGACTCACTGCACCACACTCCTGACTCACTGCACCACACTCCTGACTGCACCACACTCCTGACTGCACCACAGTCCTGACTGCACCACACTCCTGACTCACTGCACCACACTCCTGACTCACTGCACCACACTCCTGACTCAATGCACCACACTCCTGACTCACTACACCACACTCCTGGCTGCACCACACTCCTGACTCATTGCACCACACTCCTGACTCACTGCACCACACTCCTGACTCACTGCACCACACTCCTGACTCACTGCACCACACTCCTGACTCACTGCACCACACTCCTGACTGCACCACACTCCTGACTCACTGCACCACACTCCTGACTCACTGCACCACACTCCTGACTCACTGCACCACACTCCTGGCTGCACCACACTCCTGACTCACTGCACCCACACTCCTGGCTGCACCACACTCCTGACTCACTGCACCACACTCCTGACTGCACCACACTCCTGACACACTGCACCACACTCCTGACTCAATGCACCACACTCCTGTCTGCACCACACTCCTGACTCACTGCACCACACTCCTGGCTGCACCACACTCCTGACTCACTGCACCACACTCCTGACTCACTGCACCACACTCCTGACTCACTGCACCACACTCCTGACTCAATGCACCACACTCCTCACTCAATGCACCACACTCCTGACTCAATGCACCACACTCCTGACTCACTGCACCACACTCCTGACTCAATGCACCACACTCCTGACTCAATGCACCACACTCCTGACTCACTGCACCACACTCCTGACTCACTGCACCACACTCCTGACTCACTGCACCACACTCCTGGCTGCACCACACTCCTGACTCACTGCACCACACTCCTGACTCAGTGCACCACACTCCTGGCTGCACCACACTTCTGACTCACTGCACCACACTCCTGACTCACTGCACCACACTCCTGGCTGCACCACACTCCTGACTCATTGCACCACACACCTGACTGCACCACACTCCTGACTCACTGCACCACACTCCTGACTCAATGCACCACACTCCTGGCTGCACCACACTCCTGACTCACTGCACCACACTCCTGACTCAATGCACCACACTCCTGTCTGCACCACACTCCTGACTCACTGCACCACACTCCTGGCTGCACCACACTCCTGACTCACTGCACCACACTCCTGACTCACTGCACCACACTCCTGACTCACTGCACCACACTCCTGACTCACTGCACCACTCTCCTGACTCAATGCACCACACTTCTGACTCACTGCACCACACTCCTGACTCACTGCACCACAGTCCTGGCTGCACCACACTCCTGACTCACTGCACCACACTCCTGACTCAATGCACCTCACTCCTGATTCACTGCACCACACACTTAACTCACTGCACCACACTCCTGACTCAATGCACCACACTCCTGACTCTCTGCACCACCTCCTGACTCACTGCACCACACTCCTGACTGCACCACACTCCTGACTCACTGCACCACACTCCTGGCTGCACCACACTCCTGACTCACTGCACCACACTCCTGACTGCATCACACTCCTGACTCACTGCACCACATTCCTGACTCACTGCACCACACTCCTGACTGCACCACACTCCTGACTCACTGCTCCACACTCCTGACTCACTGCTCCACACTCCTGACTCACTGCTCCACACTCCTGACTCACTGCACCACAATCCTGGCTGCACTAAACTCCTGACTCACTGCACCGCACTCCTGACTCAATGCACCACACTCCTGACTCATTGCACCACACTGCTGGCTGCACCAAACTCCTGACTCACTGCACCACACTCCTGACTCACTGCTCCACACTCCTGACTCACTGCACCACACTCCTGGCTGCACCAAACTCCTGACTCACTGCACCACACTGCTGGCTGCACAACACTCCTGACTCACTACACCACACTCCTGGCTGAACCACACTCCTGACTCACTGCACCACACTCCTGACTCACTGCACCACACTCCTGACTCACTGCACCACACTCCTGACTCAATGCACCACACTCCTGACTCAGTGCACCACACTCCTGACTGCACCACACTCCTGACTGCACAACACTCCTGACTCACTGCACAACACTCCTGACTGCACCACACTCCTGACTGCACCACACTCCTGGCTCACTACACCACACTCCTGACTCACTGCACCACACTCCTGACTGCACCACACTCCTGGCTCACTACGCCACACTCCTGACTCACTGCACCACACTCCTGACTGCACCACACTCCTGACTGCACCACACTCCTGACTGCACCACACACCTGACTCACTGCACCACACTCCTGACTCACTGCACCACACTCCTGACTCACTGCACCACACTCCTGACTCAATGCACCACACTCCTGACTCACTACACCACACTCCTGGCTGCACCACACTCCTGACTCATTGCACCACACTCCTGACTCACTGCACCACACTCCTGACTCACTGCACCACACTCCTGACTCACTGCACCACACTCCTGACTCACTGCACCACACTCCTGACTGCACCACACTCCTGACTGCACCACACTCCTGACTGCACCACACTCCTGACTCACTGCACCACACTCCTGACTCACTGCACCACACTCCTGACTCACTGCACCACACTCCTGACTGCACCACACACCTGACTCACTGCACCACACTCCTGACTCACTGCACCACACTCCTGACTGCACCACACACCTGACTCACTGCACCACACTCCTGACTCACTGCACCACACTCCTGACTCACTGCACCACACTCCTGGCTGCACCACACTCCTGACTCACTGCACCACACTCCTGACTGCACCACACTCCTGACACACTGCACCACACTCCTGACTCAATGCACCACACTCCTGTCTGCACCACACTCCTGACTCACTGCACCACACTCCTGGCTGCACCACACTCCTGACTCACTGCACCACACTCCTGACTCACTGCACCACACTCCTGACTCACTGCACCACACTCCTGACTCAATGCACCACACTCCTCACTCAATGCACCACACTCCTGACTCAATGCACCACACTCCTGACTCACTGCACCACACTCCTGACTCAATGCACCACACTCCTGACTCAATGCACCACACTCCTGACTCACTGCACCACACTCCTGACTCACTGCACCACACTCCTGACTCACTGCACCACACTCCTGGCTGCACCACACTCCTGACTCACTGCACCACACTCCTGACTCAGTGCACCACACTCCTGGCTGCACCACACTTCTGACTCACTGCACCACACTCCTGACTCACTGCACCACACTCCTGGCTGCACCACACTCCTGACTCATTGCACCACACACCTGACTGCACCACACTCCTGACTCACTGCACCACACTCCTGACTCAATGCACCACACTCCTGGCTGCACCACACTCCTGACTCACTGCACCACACTCCTGACTCAATGCACCACACTCCTGTCTGCACCACACTCCTGACTCACTGCACCACACTCCTGGCTGCACCACACTCCTGACTCACTGCACCACACTCCTGACTCACTGCACCACACTCCTGACTCACTGCACCACACTCCTGACTCACTGCACCACTCTCCTGACTCAATGCACCACACTTCTGACTCACTGCACCACACTCCTGACTCACTGCACCACAGTCCTGGCTGCACCACACTCCTGACTCACTGCACCACACTCCTGACTCAATGCACCTCACTCCTGATTCACTGCACCACACACTTAACTCACTGCACCACACTCCTGACTCAATGCACCACACTCCTGACTCTCTGCACCACCTCCTGACTCACTGCACCACACTCCTGACTGCACCACACTCCTGACTCACTGCACCACACTCCTGGCTGCACCACACTCCTGACTCACTGCACCACACTCCTGACTGCATCACACTCCTGACTCACTGCACCACATTCCTGACTCACTGCACCACACTCCTGACTGCACCACACTCCTGACTCACTGCTCCACACTCCTGACTCACTGCTCCACACTCCTGACTCACTGCTCCACACTCCTGACTCACTGCACCACAATCCTGGCTGCACTAAACTCCTGACTCACTGCACCGCACTCCTGACTCAATGCACCACACTCCTGACTCATTGCACCACACTGCTGGCTGCACCAAACTCCTGACTCACTGCACCACACTCCTGACTCACTGCTCCACACTCCTGACTCACTGCACCACACTCCTGGCTGCACCAAACTCCTGACTCACTGCACCACACTGCTGGCTGCACAACACTCCTGACTCACTACACCACACTCCTGGCTGAACCACACTCCTGACTCACTGCACCACACTCCTGACTCACTGCACCACACTCCTGACTCACTGCTCCACACTCCTGACTCAGTGCACCACACTCCTGACTGCACCACACTCCTGACTGCACCACACTCCTGACTCACTGCACAACACTCCTGACTGCACCACACTCCTGACTGCACCACACTCCTGGCTCACTACACCACACTCCTGACTCACTGCACCACACTCCTGACTGCACCACACTCCTGGCTCACTACGCCACACTCCTGACTCACTGCACCACACTCCTGACTGCACCACACTCCTGACTGCACCACACTCCTGACTGCACCACACACCTGACTCACTGCACCACACTCCTGACTCACTGCACCACACTCCTGACTCACTGCACCACACTCCTGACTCAATGCACCACACTCCTGACTCACTACACCACACTCCTGGCTGCACCACACTCCTGACTCATTGCACCACACTCCTGACTCACTGCACCACACTCCTGACTCACTGCACCACACTCCTGACTCACTGCACCACACTCCTGACTCACTGCACCACACTCCTGACTGCACCACACTCCTGACTGCACCACACTCCTGACTGCACCACACTCCTGACTCACTGCACCACACTCCTGACTCACTGCACCACACTCCTGACTCAATGCACCACACTCCTGACTCACTACACCACACTCCTGGCTGCACCACACTCCTGACTCATTGCACCACACTCCTGACTCACTGCACCACACTCCTGACTCACTGCACCACACTCCTGACTCACTGCACCACACTCCTGACTCACTGCACCACACTCCTGACTGCACCACACTCCTGACTCACTGCACCACACTCCTGACTCACTGCACCACACTCCTGACTCACTGCACCACACTCCTGACTCACTGCACCACACTCCTGGCTGCACCACACTCCTGACTCACTGCACCCACACTCCTGGCTGCACCACACTCCTGACTCACTGCACCACACTCCTGACTGCACCACACTCCTGACACACTGCACCACACTCCTGACTCAATGCACCACACTCCTGTCTGCACCACACTCCTGACTCACTGCACCACACTCCTGGCTGCACCACACTCCTGACTCACTGCACCACACTCCTGACTCACTGCACCACACTCCTGACTCACTGCACCACACTCCTGACTCAATGCACCACACTCCTCACTCAATGCACCACACTCCTGACTCAATGCACCACAGTCCTGACTCACTGCACCACACTCCTGACTCAATGCACCACACTCCTGACTCAATGCACCACACTCCTGACTCACTGCACCACACTCCTGACTCACTGCACCACACTCCTGACTCACTGCACCACACTCCTGGCTGCACCACACTCCTGACTCACTGCACCACACTCCTGACTCAGTGCACCACACTCCTGGCTGCACCACACTTCTGACTCACTGCACCACACTCCTGACTCACTGCACCACACTCCTGGCTGCACCACACTCCTGACTCATTGCACCACACACCTGACTGCACCACACTCCTGACTCACTGCACCACACTCCTGACTCAATGCACCACACTCCTGGCTGCACCACACTCCTGACTCACTGCACCACACTCCTGACTCACTGCACCACACTCCTGTCTGCACCACACTCCTGACTCACTGCACCACACTCCTGGCTGCACCACACTCCTGACTCACTGCACCACACTCCTGACTCACTGCACCACACTCCTGACTCACTGCACCACACTCCTGACTCACTGCACCACTCTCCTGACTCAATGCACCACACTTCTGACTCACTGCACCACACTCCTGACTCACTGCACCACAGTCCTGGCTGCACCACACTCCTGACTCACTGCACCACACTCCTGACTCAATGCACCTCACTCCTGATTCACTGCACCACACACTTAACTCACTGCACCACACTCCTGACTCAATGCACCACACTCCTGAGTCACTGCACCACACTCCTGACTCACTGCACCGCACTCCTGACTCACTGCACCACACTCCTGACTTAATGCACCACACTCCTGACTCACTGCACCACACTCCTGACTCACTGCACCACACTCCTGACTCACTGCACCACACTCCTGACTGCACCACACTCATGACTCACTGCACCACACTCCTGACTGCACCACACTCATGACTCACTGCACCACACTCCTGACTGCTCCACGCTCCTGACTCACTGCACCACACTCCTGACTCACTGCACCACACTCCTGACTGCACCAAACTCCTGACTCACTGCACCACACTCATGACTCACTGCACCACACTCCTGACTGCACCACACTCATGACTCACTGCACCACACTCATGACTCACTGCACCACACTCCTGACTGCACCACACTCATGACTCACTGCACCACACTCCTGACTCACTGCACCACACTCATGACTCACTGCACGACACTCCTGACTGCACCACACTCATGACTCACTGCACCACACTCCTGACTGCTCCACGCTCCTGACTCACTGCACCACACTCCTGACTCACTGCACCACACTCCTGACTGCTCCACACTCCTGACTCACTGCACCACACTCCTGACTGCACCACACTCCTGACTCACTGCACCACACTCCTGACTCACTGCACCACACTCCTGGCTGCACCACACTCCTGACTCACTGCACCACACTCCTGACTGCACCACACTCATGACTCACTGCACTACATTCCTGACTGCTCCACACTCCTGACTCACTGCACCACACTCCTGACTCACTGCACCACACTCCTGACTGCACCACACTCCTGACTCACTGCACCACACTCCTGACTGCACCACACTCCGTACTCACTGCACCACACTCCTGACTCAGTGCACCACACTCCTGACTGCACCACACTCCTGACTCACTGCACCACACTCCTGGCTGCACCACAGTCCTGACTCAATGCACCACACTCCTGGCTGCACCACACTCCGTACTCACTGCACCACACTCCTGACTCAGTGCACCACACTCCTGACTGCACCACACTCCTGACTCACTGCACCACACTCCTGACTCACTGCACCACACTCCTGGCTGAACCACACTCCTGAATCACTGCACCACACTCCTGACTCAATGCACCACACTACTGACTCACTGCACCACACTCCTGACTCAATGCACCACACTACTGACTCAATGCACCACACTACTGACTCACTGCACCACACTCCTGACTCACTCACCACACTCCTGACTCAATGCACCACACTCCTGACTCAATGCACCACACTACTTACTCACTGCACCACAGTCCTGGCTGCACCAAACTCCTGACTCAATGCACCTCACTCCTGACTCACTGCAACACACTCCTGGCTGCACCATGCTCCTGGCTGCACCACACACCTGACTCACTGCACCACACTCCTGACTCACTGCACCACACTCCTGACTCACTGCACCACACTCCTGGCTGCACCACACTCCTGACTCACTGCACCACACTCCTGACTCACTGCACCACACTCCTGACTCACTGCACCACACTCCTAGCTGCACCAAACTCATGACTCACTGCACCACATTCCTGGCTGCACCACACTCCTGACACACTTCACCACTCTGCTGACTCAATGCACCACACTCCTGGCTGCACCACACTACTTACTCGCTGCACCACACTCCTGACTCAATGCACCACACTCCTTGCTGCACCACACTCTTGAAACACTGCACCACACTCCTGGCTGCACCACAGTCCTGACTCAATGCACCACACTCCTGGCTGCACCACACTCCGTACTCACTGCACCACACTCCTGACTCAGTGCACCACACTCCTGACTGCACCACACTCCTGACTCACTGCACCACACTCCTGACTCACTGCACCACACTCCTGACTCACTGCACCACACTCCTGACTCACTGCACCACACTCCTGACTCACTGCACCACACTCCTGGCTGCACCACACTCCTGACTCAATGCACCACACTCCTGACTCACTGAACCACACTCCTGACTCACTGCACGACACTCCTGACTCAGTGCACCACACTCCGGGCTGCACCACACTCCTGACTCACTGCACCAGACTCCTGACTCACTGCACCACACTCCGGGCTGCACCACACTCCTGACTCACTGCACCACGCTCCTGACTCACTGCACCGCGCTCCTGACTCACTGCACCACACTCCAGACTCACTGCACCACACTCCTGACTCACTGCACCACACTCCTGACTCACTGCACCACACTCCTGACTCACTGCACCACACTCCTGACTCACTGCACCACACTCCTGGCTGCACCACACTCCTGACTCACTGCACCACACTCCTGACTCACTGCACCACACTCCTGGCTGCACCACACTCCTGACTCAATGCACCACACTCCTGACTCACTGAACCACACTCCTGACTCACTGCACGACACTCCTGACTCAGTGCACCACACTCCGGGCTGCACCACACTCCTGACTCACTGCACCACACTCCTGACTCACTGCACCACACTCCGGGCTGCACCACACTCCTGACTCACTGCACCACGCTCCTGACTCACTGCACCGCGCTCCTGACTCACTGCACCACACTCCAGACTCACTGCACCACACTCCTTACTCACTGCACCACACTCCTGACTCACTGCACCACACTCCTGACTCACTGCACCACACTCCTGACTCACTGCACCACACTCCTGGCTGCACCACACTCCTGACTCACTGCACCACACTCCTGACTGCACCACACTCCTGACTAACTGCACCACACTCCTGACTCACTGCACCACACTCCTGGCTGCACCAAACTCCTGACTCACTGCACCACACTCCTGACTCACTGCTCCACACTCCTGACTCACTGCTCCACACTGCTGACTCAGTGCACCACACTCCTGGCTGCACCCAACACCTGACTCAATGCACCACACTCCTGGCTGCACAACACTCCTGACTCACTCCATCACAATCCTGACTCACTGCACCACACTCCTGACTGCACCACACTCCTGGCTGCACCACTCTCCTGACTCACTGCACCACACTCCTGATTCATTGCACCACACTCCTGACTCACTGCACCACACTCCTGACTCACTGCACCACACACCTGTCTGCACCACACTCCTGACTCACTGCACCACACTCCTGACTCACTGCACCACACTCCTGACTCACTGCACCACACTCCTGACTCACTGCACCACACTCCTGACTCACTGCACCACACTCCTGACTCACTGCACCACTCTCCTGGCTGCACCACACTCCTGACTCACTGCACCACACTCCTGACTCACTGCACCACACTCCTGACTCACTGCACCACACTCCTGACTCAATGCACCACACTCCTGACTCACTACACCACACTCCTGGCTGCACCACACTCCTGACTCATTGCACCACACTCCTGACTCACTGCACCACACTCCTGACTCACTGCACCACACTCCTGACTCACTGCACCACACTCCTGACTCACTGCACCACACTCCTGACTGCACCACACTCCTGACTCACTGCACCACACTCCTGACTCACTGCACCACACTCCTGACTCACTGCACCACACTCCTGGCTGCACCACACTCCTGACTCACTGCACCCACACTCCTGGCTGCACCACACTCCTGACTCACTGCACCACACTCCTGACTGCACCACACTCCTGACACACTGCACCACACTCCTGACTCAATGCACCACACTCCTGGCTGCACCACACTCCTGACTCACTGCACCACACTCCTGACTCACTGCACCACACTCCTGACTCACTGCACCACACTCCTGACTCAATGCACCACACTCCTCACTCAATGCACCACACTCCTGACTCAATGCACCACACTCCTGACTCACTGCACCACACTCCTGACTCAATGCACCACACTCCTGACTCAATGCACCACACTCCTGACTCACTGCACCACACTCCTGACTCACTGCACCACACTCCTGACTCACTGCACCACACTCCTGGCTGCACCACACTCCTGACTCACTGCACCACACTCCTGACTCAGTGCACCACACTCCTGGCTGCACCACACTTCTGACTCACTGCACCACACTCCTGACTCACTGCACCACACTCCTGGCTGCACCACACTCCTGACTCATTGCACCACACACCTGACTGCACCACACTCCTGACTCACTGCACCACACTCCTGACTCAATGCACCACACTCCTGGCTGCACCACACTCCTGACTCACTGCACCACACTCCTGACTCAATGCACCACACTCCTGTCTGCACCACACTCCTGACTCACTGCACCACACTCCTGGCTGCACCACACTCCTGACTCACTGCACCACACTCCTGACTCACTGCACCACACTCCTGACTCACTGCACCACACTCCTGGCTCACTGCACCACTCTCCTGACTCAATGCACCACACTTCTGACTCACTGCACCACACTCCTGACTCACTGCACCACAGTCCTGGCTGCACCACACTCCTGACTCACTGCACCACACTCCTGACTCAATGCACCTCACTCCTGATTCACTGCACCACACACTTAACTCACTGCACCACACTCCTGACTCAATGCACCACACTCCTGACTCTCTGCACCACCTCCTGACTCACTGCACCACACTCCTGACTGCACCACACTCCTGACTCACTGCACCACACTCCTGGCTGCACCACACTCCTGACTCACTGCACCACACTCCTGACTGCATCACACTCCTGACTCACTGCACCACATTCCTGACTCACTGCACCACACTCCTGACTGCACCACACTCCTGACTCACTGCTCCACACTCCTGACTCACTGCTCCACACTCCTGACTCACTGCACCACAATCCTGGCTGCACTAAACTCCTGACTCACTGCACCGCACTCCTGACTCAATGCACCACACTCCTGACTCATTGCACCACACTGCTGGCTGCACCAAACTCCTGACTCACTGCACCACACTCCTGACTCACTGCTCCACACTCCTGACTCACTGCACCACACTCCTGGCTGCACCAAACTCCTGACTCACTGCACCACACTGCTGGCTGCACAACACTCCTGACTCACTACACCACACTCCTGGCTGAACCACACTCCTGACTCACTGCACCACACTCCTGACTCACTGCACCACACTCCTGACTCACTGCACCACACTCCTGACTCAATGCACCACACTCCTGACTCAGTGCACCACACTCCTGACTGCACCACACTCCTGACTGCACCACACTCCTGACTCACTGCACAACACTCCTGACTGCACCACACTCCTGACTGCACCACACTCCTGGCTCACTACACCACACTCCTGACTCACTGCACCACACTCCTGACTGCACCACACTCATGGCTCACTACGCCACACTCCTGACTCACTGCACCACACTCCTGACTGCACCACACTCCTGACTGCACCACACTCCTGACTGCACCACACACCTGACTCACTGCACCACACTCCTGACTCACTGCACCACACTCCTGACTCACTGCACCACACTCCTGACTCAATGCACCACACTCCTGACTCACTACACCACACTCCTGGCTGCACCACACTCCTGACTCATTGCACCACACTCCTGACTCACTGCACCACACTCCTGACTCACTGCACCACACTCCTGACTCACTGCACCACACTCCTGACTCACTGCACCACACTCCTGACTGCACCACACTCCTGACTGCACCACACTCCTGACTGCACCACACTCCTGACTCACTGCACCACACTCCTGACTCACTGCACCACACTCCTGACTCAATGCACCACACTCCTGACTCACTACACCACACTCCTGGCTGCACCACACTCCTGACTCATTGCACCACACTCCTGACTCACTGCACCACACTCCTGACTCACTGCACCACACTCCTGACTCACTGCACCACACTCCTGACTGCACCACACTCCTGACTCACTGCACCACACTCCTGACTCACTGCACCACACTCCTGACTCACTGCACCACACTCCTGACTCACTGCACCACACTCCTGGCTGCACCACACTCCTGACTCACTGCACCCACACTCCTGGCTGCACCACACTCCTGACTCACTGCACCACACTCCTGACTGCACCACACTCCTGACACACTGCACCACACTCCTGACTCAATGCACCACACTCCTGTCTGCACCACACTCCTGACTCACTGCACCACACTCCTGGCTGCACCACACTCCTGACTCACTGCACCACACTCCTGACTCACTGCACCACACTCCTGACTCACTGCACCACACTCCTGACTCAATGCACCACACTCCTCACTCAATGCACCACACTCCTGACTCAATGCACCACACTCCTGACTCACTGCACCACACTCCTGACTCAATGCACCACACTCCTGACTCAATGCACCACACTCCTGACTCACTGCACCACACTCCTGACTCTCTGCACCACACTCCTGACTCACTGCACCACACTCCTGGCTGCACCACACTCCTGACTCACTGCACCACACTCCTGACTCAGTGCACCACACTCCTGGCTGCACCACACTTCTGACTCACTGCACCACACTCCTGACTCACTGCACCACACTCCTGGCTGCACCACACTCCTGACTCATTGCACCACACACCTGACTGCACCACACTCCTGACTCACTGCACCACACTCCTGACTCAATGCACCACACTCCTGGCTGCACCACACTCCTGACTCACTGCACCACACTCCTGACTCAATGCACCACACTCCTGTCTGCACCACACTCCTGACTCACTGCACCACACTCCTGGCTGCACCACACTCCTGACTCACTGCACCACACTCCTGACTCACTGCACCACACTCCTGACTCACTGCACCACTCTCCTGACTCAATGCACCACACTTCTGACTCACTGCACCACACTCCTGACTCACTGCACCACAGTCCTGGCTGCACCACACTCCTGACTCACTGCACCACACTCCTGACTCAATGCACCTCACTCCTGATTCACTGCACCACACACTTAACTCACTGCACCACACTCCTGACTCAATGCACCACACTCCTGAGTCACTGCACCACACTCCTGACTCACTGCACCGCACTCCTGACTCACTGCACCACACTCCTGACTTAATGCACCACACTCCTGACTCACTGCACCACACTCCTGACTCACTGCACCACACTCCTGACTCACTGCACCACACTCCTGACTGCACCACACTCATGACTCACTGCACCACACTCCTGACTGCACCACACTCATGACTCACTGCACCACACTCCTGACTGCTCCACGCTCCTGACTCACTGCACCACACTCCTGACTCACTGCACCACACTCCTGACTCACTGCACCACACTCCTGACTCACTGCACCACACTCCTGACTTAATGCACCACACTCCTGACTCACTGCACCACACTCCTGACTCACTGCACCACACTCCTGACTCACTGCACCACACTCCTGACTGCACCAAACTCCTGACTCACTGCACCACACTCATGACTCACTGCACCACACTCCTGACTGCACCACACTCATGACTCACTGCACCACACTCATGACTCACTGCACCACACTCCTGACTGCACCACACTCATGACTCACTGCACCACACTCCTGACTCACTGCACCACACTCATGACTCACTGAACGACACTCCTGACTGCACCACACTCATGACTCACTGCACCACACTCCTGACTGCTCCACGCTCCTGACTCACTGCACCACACTCCTGACTCATTGCACCACACTCCTGACTGCTCCACACTCCTGACTCACTGCACCACACTCCTGACTGCACCACACTCCTGACTCACTGCACCACACTCCTGACTCACTGCACCACACTCCTGGCTGCACCACACTCCTGACTCACTGCACCACACTCCTGACTGCACCACACTCATGACTCACTGCACTACATTCCTGACTGCTCCACACTCCTGACTCACTGCACCACACTCCTGACTCACTGCACCACACTCCTGACTGCACCACACTCCTGACTCACTGCACCACACTCCTGACTGCACCACACTCCGTACTCACTGCACCACACTCCTGACTCAGTGCACCACACTCCTGACTGCACCACACTCCTGACTCACTGCACCACACTCCTGGCTGCACCACAGTCCTGACTCAATGCACCACACTCCTGGCTGCACCACACTCCGTACTCACTGCACCACACTCCTGACTCAGTGCACCACACTCCTGACTGCACCACACTCCTGACTCACTGCACCACACTCCTGACTCACTGCACCACACTCCTGGCTGAACCACACTCCTGAATCACTGCACCACACTCCTGACTCAATGCACCACACTACTGACTCACTGCACCACACTCCTGACTCAATGCACCACACTACTGACTCAATGCACCACACTACTGACTCACTGCACCACACTCCTGACTCACTCACCACACTCCTGACTCAATGCACCACACTCCTGACTCAATGCACCACACTACTTACTCACTGCACCACAGTCCTGGCTGCACCAAACTCCTGACTCAATGCACCTCACTCCTGACTCACTGCAACACACTCCTGGCTGCACCATGCTCCTGGCTGCACCACACACCTGACTCACTGCACCACACTCCTGACTCACTGCACCACACTCCTGACTCACTGCACCACACTCCTGGCTGCACCACACTCCTGACTCACTGCACCACACTCCTGACTCACTGCACCACACTCCTGACTCACTGCACCACACTCCTAGCTGCACCAAACTCATGACTCACTGCACCACATTCCTGGCTGCACCACACTCCTGACACACTTCACCACTCTGCTGACTCAATGCACCACACTCCTGGCTGCACCACACTACTTACTCGCTGCACCACACTCCTGACTCAATGCACCACACTCCTTGCTGCACCACACTCTTGAAACACTGCACCACACTCCTGGCTGCACCACAGTCCTGACTCAATGCACCACACTCCTGGCTGCACCACACTCCGTACTCACTGCACCACACTCCTGACTCAGTGCACCACACTCCTGACTGCACCACACTCCTGACTCACTGCACCACACTCCTGACTCACTGCACCACACTCCTGACTCACTGCACCACACTCCTGACTCACTGCACCACACTCCTGACTCACTGCACCACACTCCTGGCTGCACCACACTCCTGACTCAATGCACCACACTCCTGACTCACTGAACCACACTCCTGACTCACTGCACGACACTCCTGACTCAGTGCACCACACTCCGGGCTGCACCACACTCCTGACTCACTGCACCAGACTCCTGACTCACTGCACCACACTCCGGGCTGCACCACACTCCTGACTCACTGCACCACGCTCCTGACTCACTGCACCGCGCTCCTGACTCACTGCACCACACTCCAGACTCACTGCACCACACTCCTGACTCACTGCACCACACTCCTGACTCACTGCACCACACTCCTGACTCACTGCACCACACTCCTGACTCACTGCACCACACTCCTGGCTGCACCACACTCCTGACTCACTGCACCACACTCCTGACTCACTGCACCACACTCCTGGCTGCACCACACTCCTGACTCAATGCACCACACTCCTGACTCACTGAACCACACTCCTGACTCACTGCACGACACTCCTGACTCAGTGCACCACACTCCGGGCTGCACCACACTCCTGACTCACTGCACCACACTCCTGACTCACTGCACCACACTCCGGGCTGCACCACACTCCTGACTCACTGCACCACGCTCCTGACTCACTGCACCGCGCTCCTGACTCACTGCACCACACTCCAGACTCACTGCACCACACTCCTTACTCACTGCACCACACTCCTGACTCACTGCACCACACTCCTGACTCACTGCACCACACTCCTGACTCACTGCACCACACTCCTGGCTGCACCACACTCCTGACTCACTGCACCACACTCCTGACTGCACCACACTCCTGACTAACTGCACCACACTCCTGACTCACTGCACCACACTCCTGGCTGCACCAAACTCCTGACTCACTGCACCACACTCCTGACTCACTGCTCCACACTGCTGACTCACTGCTCCACACTGCTGACTCAGTGCACCACACTCCTGGCTGCACCCAACACCTGACTCAATGCACCACACTCCTGGCTGCACAACACTCCTGACTCACTCCATCACAATCCTGACTCACTGCACCACACTCCTGACTGCACCACACTCCTGGCTGCACCACTCTCCTGACTCACTGCACCACACTCCTGATTCATTGCACCACACTCCTGACTCACTGCACCACACTCCTGACTCACTGCACCACACTCCTGACTCACTGCACCACACTCCTGACTCACTGCACCACACTCCTGACTCACTGCACCACACTCCTGACTCACTGCACCACACTCCTGACTCACTGCACCACACTCCTGACTCACTGCACCACTCTCCTGGCTGCACCACACTCCTGACTCACTGCACCACACTCCTGACTCACTGCACCACACTCCTGACTGCACCACACTCCTGACTCACTGCACCACACTCCTGATTCATTGCACCACACTCCTGACTCAGTGCACCACACTCCTGACTCACTGCACCACACTCCTGACTCACTGCACCACACTCCTGGCTGCACCACACTCCTGACTCACTGCACCACAATCCTGACTCAATGCACCACACTCCTGGCTGCACCACACTCCTGACTCACTGCACCAAAATCCTGACTCAATGCACCAAACTCCTGGCTGCACCACACTCCTTACGCACTGCACCACACTCCTGACTGCACTGCACTCCTGACTCACTGCACCACACTCCTGACTCAATGCACCACACTCCTGACTCTCTGCACCACCTCCTGACTCACTGCACCACACTCCTGACTGCACCACACTCCTGACTCACTGCACCACACTCCTGGCTGCACCACACTCCTGACTCACTGCACCACACTCCTGACTGCATCACACTCCTGACTCACTGCACCACACTCCTGACTGCACCACACTCCTGACTCAATGCACCACACTCCTGACTCACTGCACCACACTCCTGGCTGCACCGCACTCCTGACAGACTTCACCACACACCTGACTCACTGCACCACACTCCTGACTCACTGCACCACACTCCTGACTCACTGCTCCACACTCCTGACTCACTGCTCCACACTCCTGACTCACTGCTCCACACTCCTGACTCACTGCACCACAATCCTGGCTGCACTAAACTCCTGACTCACTGCACCGCACTCCTGACTCAATGCACCACACTCCTGACTCATTGCACCACACTGCTGGCTGCACCAAACTCCTGACTCACTGCACCACACTCCTGACTCACTGCTCCACACTCCTGACTCACTGCACCACACTCCTGGCTGCACCAAACTCCTGACTCACTGCACCACACTGCTGGCTGCACAACACTCCTGACTCACTACACCACACTCCTGGCTGAACCACACTCCTGACTCACTGCACCACACTCCTGACTCACTGCACCACACTCCTGACTCACTGCACCACACTCCTGACTCAATGCACCACACTCCTGACTCAGTGCACCACACTCCTGACTGCACCACACTCCTGACTGCACCACACTCCTGACTCACTGCACAACACTCCTGACTGCACCACACTCCTGACTGCACCACACTCCTGGCTCACTACACCACACTCCTGACTCACTGCACCACACTCCTGACTGCACCACACTCCTGGCTCACTACGCCACACTCCTGACTCACTGCACCACACTCCTGACTGCACCACACTCCTGACTGCACCACACTCCTGACTGCACCACACACCTGACTCACTGCACCACACTCCTGACTCACTGCACCACACTCCTGACTCACTGCACCACACTCCTGACTCAATGCACCACACTCCTGACTCACTACACCACACTCCTGGCTGCACCACACTCCTGACTCATTGCACCACACTCCTGACTCACTGCACCACACTCCTGACTCACTGCACCACACTCCTGACTCACTGCACCACACTCCTGACTCACTGCTCCACACTCCTTACTGCACCACACTCCTGACTCACTGCACCACACTCCTGACTCACTGCACCACACTCCTGACTCACTGCACCACACTCCTGACTCACTGCACCACACTCCTGGCTGCACCACACTCCTGACACACTGCACCCACACTCCTGGCTGCACCACACTCCTGACTCACTGCACCACACTCCTGACTGCACCACACTCCTGACTCACTGCACCACACTCCTGACTCAATGCACCACACTCCTGTCTGCACCACACTCCTGACTCACTGCACCACACTCCTGGCTGCACCACACTCCTGACTCACTGCACCACACTCCTGACTCACTGCACCACACTCCTGACTCACTGCACCACACTCCTGACTCAATGCACCACACTCCTCACTCAATGCACCACACTCCTGACTCAATGCACCACACTCCTGACTCACTGCACCACACTCCTGACTCAATGCACCACACTCCTGACTCAATGCACCACACTCCTGACTCACTGCACCACACTCCTGACTCACTGCACCACACTCCTGACTCACTGCACCACACTCCTGGCTGCACCACACTCCTGACTCACTGCACCACACTCCTGACTCAGTGCACCACACTCCTGGCTGCACCACACTTCTGACTCACTGCACCACACTCCTGACTCACTGCACCACACTCCTGGCTGCACCACACTCCTGACTCATTGCACCACACACCTGTCTGCACCACACTCCTGACTCACTGCACCACACTCCTGACTCAATGCACCACACTCCTGGCTGCACCACACTCCTGACTCACTGCACCACACTCCTGACTCAATGCACCACACTCCTGTCTGCACCACACTCCTGACTCACTGCACCACACTCCTGGCTGCACCACACTCCTGACTCACTGCACCACACTCCTGACTCACTGCACCACACTCCTGACTCACTGCACCACACTCCTGACTCACTGCACCACTCTCCTGTCTCAATGCACCACACTTCTGACTCACTGCACCACACTCCTGACTCACTGCACCACAGTCCTGGCTGCACCACACTCCTGACTCACTGCACCACACTCCTGACTCAATGCACCTCACTCCTGATTCACTGCACCACACACTTAACTCACTGCACCACACTCCTGACTCAATGCACCACACTCCTGAGTCACTGCACCACACTCCTGACTCACTGCACCGCACTCCTGACTCACTGCACCACACTCCTGACTTAATGCACCACACTCCTGACTCACTGCACCACACTCCTGACTCACTGCACCACACTCCTGACTGCACCACACTCATGACTCACTGCACCACACTCCTGACTGCACCACACTCATGACTCACTGCACCACACTCCTGACTGCTCCACGCTCCTGACTCACTGCACCACACTCCTGACTCACTGCACCACACTCCTGACTCACTGCACCACACTCCTGACTCACTGCACCACACTGCTGACTTAATGCACCACACTCCTGACTCACTGCACCACACTCCTGACTCACTGCACCACACTCCTGACTCACTGCACCACACTCCTGACTCACTGCACCACACTCATGACTCACTGCACCACACTCCTGACTGCACCACACTCATGACTCACTGCACCACACTCCTGACTGCTCCACGCTCCTGACTCACTGCACCACACTCCTGACTCACTGCACCACACTCCTGACTGCTCCACACTCCTGACTCACTGCACCACACTCCTGACTGCACCACACTCCTGACTCACTGCACCACACTCCTGACTCACTGCACCACACTCCTGGCTGCACCACACTCCTGACTCACTGCACCACACTCCTGACTGCACCACACTCATGACTCACTGCACCACATTCCTGACTGCTCCACACTCCTGACTCACTGCACCACACTCCTGACTCACTGCACCACACTCCTGACTGCACCACACTCCTGACTCACTGCACCACACTCCTGACTCACTGCACCACGCTCCTGACTCACTGCACCACACTCCTAACTCACTGCACCACTCTCCTGACTCACTGCACCACACTCCTGACTGCACCACACTCCTGACTCACTGCACCGCCCTCCTGACTCACTGCACCACAATCCTGACTGGCTGTTCTGCTCTGCGTAAACTTGAGGCAATTCAAAAACTCTGCTGATTGTGTCTTTACTCACTCCATGTCCAGCTCCTCATCTCCCTTGCTGCCACTGGTCTACATTAGCTCCCAGTTAAAGTAACAATTTTAAAATTCTCATCCTTGCTTTCAATCCCCTCCATGACCTTGTTCCTCCCTATTTGCCGAACCTCCTTCAGATGTATGACTTTCCAAGATATCTGCGCTCCTCTGATTCTGATCCACTTGATCATCCACAATATTAATCGTTCCGCTTTGGCGGCCGTTCCGGTCAAACCCCGGAACTGTGCAATTCCTTCCCTAAAAACCTCTCTGCCTCTTTACCTCTCTTTCCTTCTGTAAGAAGCTCTTTAAAACCTACCTTTCTGACCTAGCTTTCAGTCATCTGCCCTACTAACCTGTTAAGCGCTTGGTGTCAAGTTTTGCTTGATATCATTCCTGTGAGACACCTTGGAATATTGTTCAAAGTGCTATACGAATGCAAGGTACTGTTGTTGTTTGCTCAAGATATTTTGCGCGAGGCAGACAAAATAATTGTATGTATCCTATTCACCGATGAAAAAAATACGCTAACCCCTTCACCCTTCTGTTAGAATATTGATTTTCTGTAGCTTAAATGTGCCGACAAAATGCCTTGCCATCAGCTGCAGAATACGTGTGCTGGTGAACTATGAGCCTGTCATATGTAACACCTCCCTGCTTTTCATAAGTTTGTAAATTGAGTCCTAACATATTATTTTCAGTACAATATATTCTCCTGAATAATAGCAACAGCAAAAAAAAACCTAGCATTTGTGTAGGACCTTTAACATAGAAAATGTCCAAGGCACTTGGTAGAAGCATAATCTGATAAAAAAATAAATGCGGAGATAAAGCAGGAGGTACTAGATAGGCCTCAGCAAAATCTAGATCGAACAGGAGCATCTCAAATTAGAAGAGAGAGGTGAAGAGACAGAGTGGTTTGTGGAGAGAATTCCACAGCTTGGGACCTAGATGGCTGAAGGCCCGGCTACCAGAATCAGAGCATTCTGATTAAATCTATTAAAATCTAAATAAAGAGATCGGGGGCGGTAGATGAGCAGTTTTAGAGCTGAAGAAGGCTCCAAATGGCAAGGGATTTAATCATGTTAGTATAATAATCTACTGTTCCTTTCTTATGTTTTAATTGTACCACATTTATGAAAAATATATTTTTCAATTTCCAAATAATAAATTGCAAAGCTCAACAATGTTATGCAGACAGACCATGCCAATTTCCTTTTCCCTGAAGCTATTTGTTCTTCCAAGGTATCCAATGCACAAAAAATGCATTGTTATCATCCATAATGGAATTTCTATACTACCAGAATATGCTACTCAGCCCCCTGAAGACTCTAACATCTCTCTTAACAATGCAGTGACTTGAGTGAATTCAACTCATTAAGTGTGAGAAGGAGCACTCAATATTGAATCATATCAATAGCGTAGCAAGTTTTATTAATGACCAGCTTTGTTCATCAGTTTACTATTGCAACTTTAGAATATCAAAGAGTGGATACTGTGACTGATTTCTTCTCAAATACAGCTATTTAGGCAGAAGCTTGTGTTTCAATCATGTCCCGTTTGAACATCATTCTCAATATATGTCAAAACAAAGTTATTCCACAAGTACATCAGCATGCACGGTGATAGCATTCCTACCTCTAAGCTTCTGAATACTGGGTTGACATTCAATAGGGTGCTCATGTCTGAAGGGAGTGGAGTGGATATGCCACCTGCCTAAAATAGCCCCAGCAAGTAGGAGAGTAGGTCTTCGGCTTCAGAGCATGGCATTGACATCCAGCTGGGGCTTCCCCCTGATAGGAGTGGAGTGTTAGCATCCCCATTGCATCTGGTTGGTTCTCTTCAGAGGGTGATCAGACTAGCAACCCATCCAAAAGCCGACAAAAGGGGAATTAGTCACAACCCAGAACATGATCTGCCAGACATGTAGAAAGGGAGAAATTGGGTTCCCTCAACTGGACACAGAAGAAAAGAAAATGTCATCATGTCTAGAGTGGTGACAAATGGTCTTTGTTATCCATACAGAAAATTAAAATGTGATTCATCATAGTTCATTTTAATTCTCTCAGAAAACGATAACTGAAGAATAAACAAAACAAATAGTAAGGAACATCCACCAGTATCATGGCTTTTCGTTTCTTCATTCACACCAACAAAAGTAGTTTGAGCTCAAACATCTCATATCAGGTTCTTGAATGCATACACATCAACGTGTTTTCAATCAAGCATTTCAGACTATCCCTTCATCTCTTCAGTCAGACCTGGAATGATGGAGTGATCTAGTGCTAAGGAAGCATTGAATTATTAGATGAGGTGTCAAATCTGATCTGCTTCATTCAGTGCTTTAAGCTGGCAGCAAAGAAGGGCAAACAGTTTGTCAGAAGTCCTGGCCAACGTGCGTTCCTTCACCAAAGTCACCAATAAAGGGACTAACTGGTCAGTCATCTGATTGCAGTTTGTGGGATGTTACAGGCAAAACAGTTACATAACAGTAACTGCCCTTCAAAAGTAATGTGCTGTTTGAAGAACATCGGGACATGATTATGACAAAAAGTTACATAAAACTTGCATTTCAAAGTCCTTGTATGAACCTGTTCCTGATTATTTCATTTGTCTTGTTTGTTATTGGTGAGTCCTTCAAATGCTGCTTCTATTCCTATTTGAATCACAAAATGTCAAATTTATGAAATATTTAAGTATAAAAATGTAGCTGGCTTTGCAAATGCAGGTCAATGCTATTCAGAATGCCATCTATTAAAATCTAAATATGGTTCAACTTAAACATCCAATTTGCAATGCAATGCTGTTCCTCCCAGACACAAACTAATAGCATGCATGGTATCATAGAACTGAATGGAACTTCACCCAGTATTTTTGCAAATGTAGTTTTCACTCAACATTTGGCTTTACTCCAGAACCGATTCTATAGAACAAAATTAATAACTAATTTCAATTACAAGGCATTCATCAAATAAACTGATTCAGTTGATATCATGAACTAAATTAGTGAAGGCAAGTTTTCAATATTATTTCATTTTGAAACCCTGAAATTGGATAGGTGTCTTAAACTCACTGAGAAAATATCCATTGGTTTATAGATGGCTGTGCTTTTTTTGGTAATTTTAGTTCCATATTTCTCTTCCCTTTGAAGATGAAAGCAGGTGACATCGGACAAAGAATAGTATTGATTTTATGGCTCAGGATCTAACGACATAATGGAATTCTGATGTTCAACCTAAAGGTACATTAGATTTATGTGGTGCGCTCTGCAATATTATCAGGCTTTTGCCTGATATGAAGTTATAGGAAAACTTTCAACATTATACATGCAAAATCTCAACATAGCTATAAGGTATATCATTGGCAGTTCACTACTGGGTTTAGCACATAACGATGAGAAGTAAATAAATCTACTGAGTGAACTGGGGTGCTGCTAATTCTATAAAATTCTTTTAATCCAATTTTCTTGACCATTATTCAATGTAACCTAAAATATAACAGAACATAGAAAATGTAACTATTTAAACTACAGGTGAGCATGCTCTCCATGCGGCATGTATTCAAAGTATCATTTTAATTTTCAACACAGTAAATACAATTATTTCTCAGAGATTCAATTGAATACGAGTGAACAATACGAGTGAATACTTGGCAGTTCAATAATGCTAGCAAATACAGAATAATGCTAAATACAAATAATGCTAGCAAATACAGAATAATGCTAAATACAAATAAGCTAGCAACTACAGAATAATGCTAAATACAAATAATGCTAGCAAATACAGAATAATGCTAAATACAAATAATGCTAGCAACTACAGAATAATGCTAAATACAAATAATGCTAGCAAATACAGAATAATGCTAAATACAAATAATGCTAGCAAATACAGAAAACAACAATGAAGAAATACAACCGACTCTAAACAATGAATCCACTGGCAATTGCCAGAAGTAGCTCCATGGTGATGAACAAAATTTCTAGTGAGTATATCACACTCAGTTTTGAAGTCTCATCTTCCATGAGTTATTGCTTTGTTCAAATGAATCTTATATTTCTCAGCACTGTCATTCTTTGCATAAATGAAATAACGATCACTAGGGAAAACTGATGAACCTAATATCATCAAAGCACGCGTTCAATGCAAAATCATTTCGGTGATACTCCAGTAAGCAAAATAAATTCCATTTCCACTGATAGTTGCCTAGTCTATGAATGCTGAAATCACTGCATAGGTCTCTTTTTGACTCTGTGCAATAAAAATAATGGGCAGAATGGCTGACGCGTGAGTGTCCCGATGTCAGTGCGCAGCATCGCGATATTTCGGTTGTGTGCGCCCGCCATTAATGAAAGGACTGGTTAAGGCCCTTAACTTGCCAACTATCGATGATTTTGAGGGGTCCTTGCGAACTTTGGCTCAGAGCACGGGCCCAATGGGCAGGCAGGTAGGAGGTTATTTATTAAAACTCATGCACTGGCGGGATATGTGGACTCAGTGGGGTTGTTCATGTTTCCCATCAAGTATTTAATGCTGAAAGTGTTTAAAACTTGCCTGTGTGATTGTCAGTAGTTCACATCGATGTCCAAGAGCTTCTTGTGTACTTTGAAACCAGTCTGCAGACAGTAATCTTTATCGGGCCTGCAGCTTTCTGGAGGCCTCCATTTAGCCTGGGGCTAAGGGTTCTGACATCTCCACTGGAAGCAGCTCTCCTGAGGAGGAAGGGAGGGATAGAATAAGGAGGAGGCCAGGAGTGGACAATCAGCCTCCAGGGGAGCCACCTTTGGGAGGCCAGGTGCAGGCACGAGGGGCGCAGGACCAAGAGGTTGTCCAAGGTGGAAGGGGCCACAGAAGACGCCACTATCCCGCTGCCAGGGTTTACAGGCGGTGAAGCAGCTACCTCAATATGACTGAGGTGCAGTGCCGAAGGAGGATCCGACTGTCAAGGGAAACAGTCAACTACATCTGTCAGATGATTGGCCCTGAGATCTCCCCTAACTGTGTGGATGGACACCCCATGCCAGCAACTCTGAAGCTCACAGTTGCTCTCAACTTCTATGCCTCTGGCTCCTTCCAGGGCTTGGTGGGTGATCTTTGCAGTGTCTCCCAATCAGCTGTCCACACTTGTGTCGAGCAGGTTACAGACGCTATGTTCAGATGGGCATTGACCTTCATCCACTTCCGTTAGGACCAGGCAAGTCAGACACAGTGAGCCAGAGGCTTTGCAGCCATTGCTGGCTTCCCCCGTGTCCAGGGTGCTATAGACTGTACACATGTGGCCATCAAGGCTCCAGCAGGTGAGCCCGGTGCCTTCGTCAACAGGAAGGGATTCACTCCATGAACTTGCAGATAGTGTGTGATCACAGGATGCAGAATCTACAAGTCTGTGCAAGGTACCCAGGCAGCTCCCACGACACCTACATCCTCAGACACTCCCAGGTGCCGGGGCTCTTCAGTGCTCCAGCCCGGCTGGATGGATGGCTGCTGGGTGACAAGGCTATCCCCTCAGAAGGTGGCTCATAACGCCTCTCCTCCATCCAAGAACAGAAGCTGAGCAGCGGTACAATAGGAGCCACGGCTCCACAAGGGCTGTGGTGGAGAGAGCCATCGGTCTTCTCAAGATGCACTTCCGATGCCTGGACTGCTTGGGGGTGCACTCCAGTACCCCCCAGATCGTGTCTCTGTGATAGTGGCAGCATGCTGCACTCTGCACAATCTAGCGCTGGAAAGGGGGGATGCAGTTGATGATGAAGACCTTGACGCAGTGGATGAGGCTGCACATGATGAATCCAGCAGTGGCTCAGAGGATGAGGAAGCACAGGGCGATGGTGAGGGGCAGAACGATGACCCGCATTTACACCAAGGAGGCAGGGACGCCCGGGACACTTTAAACCAAAGAACCTTCACCGAGCTCCACACACATGGATCAGCAGGAGCAGCATTGCCTGGAACTTGGGTGCACATCTTCCACCTGTTCAGCTGCAACTAAGGGCTTAGTACAGAAACATCAATGTCCGCTCAAACACTCATGATAAATATGTGAAAAAGAAAAATACACCACAAACAAAAGGCCCTCAGCCATGGTACAAAGGCGGACTTTATTTTGTCCAAAACAAAAATACACACCACTTGTTAGCGATCACAAAAATATGGGTCCCTATTCTAAGGCCAACATAAAATCACCAGTGACATACCCGTGGAGTGCCTAACGTGCCTTATGCTTACGTTTTCAGGTGCTACGTCTTGGTGCTTTCCCATCACTCGGAATGGCTTGAGAGACAGCTGCTGACTCTGGTATCCTATTGGGCTCAATGACCTTGGCAGGTGTCCTCTGGCCCATGGAGCCTGTGATGGCCCCGCCTGGGAGGGAGTGGCCAGTTCCAGAACTGGCACCTCCCCAGTTGTCGCAGCCTCAATGGAAGAAACGTTGACTGGCAGTGGCGGAGGAGCTGCTGCCCTCATCTGGATCGCCCTGAGAGGAGCTCACAGAGACAACAGGCAGCTGCTGTGCCAACATGAGGACCCTTTCGACCTCCCTGCTCATCGCAGATGCATGGGCACCGAGCGCCAACGCTTGGTGCCCACAACATCTCCCACATTGGGAATGACCACCCCTGGCCAGTACCGCTGTGAGGGCTCACAGGTCAGAGCCTATCCCAATCATAAAATGTTCCATTCGATTGAAGCCCTTCTCTATAAGAGTCACCAATGTCTCATTGGAGGAAGCCTGAAGCTCTGCCCTGAGGTTCATGCCTTCACGTGCACTCTGCCTGGACTCCTCCATCGCAGAGAGCAACTGAAGCATAATCTCATGCAACCCTGCCAGATGCAAATGCACTTCCTGCCACCTGTCCTGCAGCTGCTGCAATGGGGACAACTCCAGAGGCACGTCATCAGTGCTGGACTCAGCATGTGCCTGGTCCCCTGCAGCCCTCCGGCTGCTGGAGTCATCGGCACTCTCTGCCCCTTCCATCTCCTCCAGCGATCGTGATGTGCCCTCTCCACTGTGACCCGGGCCACTAGCCGACGGTAACATTCCCACCGAGGTGTGTGTGTCTGCGCTGGTGCCTGACTAGCTGAAATGATGTGCCGCAAGTTGCACATGTTGGCCCTCAGATGTGGAGGGGGAGGCTGTGGGGTCAAGGTGTGGGTCGCTCCGGTGGTGATGCTGAAATTAACAACAAGGACAGTGCATCAGTTAGTGTTCAGTCAGTTCAACCTTTCACCCCTTTCCCCTCCCAGCCTCATAAGTCGCTCACCCTTCAAGACCCTAAGGAGATGAACATTGGTGAGGTGGGAAAGAATCAAGAGGAGCCCCAACCGTGAAACGCACATGCAGACAGGCTGGTCAGATGGCCTCAGGAATGCCACGTGACTTGTTATGAACCATAGGAGTGGGGAGAGTGCAGCGGTACCTGACCTGGATGCACTGTGGCCTGGATAGTTGTGGGACTGAGGAAACATCGCCAACAGTAGCGACATTTGCCGTGGATCACAGGAGATTGAGAGGTCACATTATTGGCCTTCATTCCGTAAGGAGGGGCATAGACCGGGTGGGCAGAAGGCAACATTTCCCCTTGGCACAGGGATGAGTAACCCAGTGGTATTTATCTAAGTTGAGTGCCATGAGGTTCACAGCTGAGATGCTGAGGGCCTTTTGGACAGAGTAATGTGGGGCTCACTGGCTGAAAGGGTGCTGGAGGTCCCAAACCCCCTCAGATGGAATAAGTCTTTGGCTGTGCAGCAGCGATCCAATGGCATGTTAGACCATGGTGATAGTGGTCACAAATGGGATAAGGTGACTTTGGAAGGTGGTGGAGAGGCGAATCCTCAAGGGGACGAGGGTCTCTTCTGTATGATCCACACGTCAGAGCGTCTCAGTCTGTGAATGAGCAGTGTTTCAGTATTAACGATTGCAGCAACCATCAGTGGTTTGGATGGTGGGGAGACAGAGTGGATGGGACTGTGGACCTCAAATACCTGCCCGCTGGACCCCAGCCTCGCTGCCCCCAGCTGCCTTGGCCCCCTGCCTCCTGCCCAGCTCCATGGCCTGTTCTTCAAAGGTTGTGAGGCGCTGGAGGAAGGCGTGTCCACCTCCAGTCCTCTGACGCTCCTGGGCATTGTGGTGACTTTTTGCCTGCAGAACAGAGAAGAGGATTTATTGGGGCTGATCGCTCATGTACTCTGCACACACACGCCGCACCCCAACCACAGTGGCCCATCTGAGGCCTCCAGCAGCTCCTGTCCACACCACTGGTGATCAGTCCCCAGAAGATAGTACAGCTGGCCCAACCCTCTCCCCCAATAGACACTTTGGACACATTCGCCGTCCGTCACTTTGAATAACACACGGCTCTTAGTGCCCATGGCAAGGAGGCACAACTAGGTGTGGCGCCAAGGCCAGCAGATGGCTCTTGGCCATGACACCTTGAGGCTCCCCTTCCACCATCTCATCACCATGAATAAGACATGTGTTGGGGTTCTGAGTATGTGTCTAGTGGCCTCCCCTGCAGGTTGCCCCCAGACTAATCAAATGCCACAAACACCAACATGTGCTGCAGGGAGAACCCATCTTCTCCTCAACCACTAAGGCTGGTGTAAGCATGGTCAGTACCCATTTGCCCTGCCAGCTTGAGCCAGATGCCCTATGCAGTAACGACACTAAGACATGGTAAGGGGGCTCAAAGGCTAAGGCTGCCTTCTGGGTCAAATGGCCAAGACAGACATGGTACTCACCCGTCCAGAGCGCAGCAGATCATTGAATCATTTTCTGCACTGGGTGCCACACATCATCATGGGCACTGACAGCATCACCCACCTCCTCCCACGCCTGGCTGGTGACATGGGGGGGGCCCTCCTCCTCCCATCCTCAGGATACAGCACGTGCCGATGGATAGACACCTATAGCAGGAGGGTAGCAAGGCAGGCATCGGAAAATCAGGGGGCACAGTGACCCTCCCCCCCCCAACCATCTGGCCTCCTGCAGCCTGCCCCCCCCATCCTCCTGCTCATGCTGCTGTCCACTCGGACCTCCCTCCCTCTCTCCCTGAGTGGCCATGGTGCACTGCCTCAAGCAGGCTGCCTGGCCACTCTTTATACAGGCCGCCAGCTCCCCATTGGAACCGGCAGTCTGAGCACGCCCGTCCCCGCCACTATTTTCCTGTTCTCCACGGGCGTCGCTAACCCGCTGGGCGGGCCTTAATTGGCCTGCCCGCGGAAAATGGCGGCGCGGCCCGTTTCGCCAGCGGCAATCGGCTGCCCGCCCACCACCGAGTCAGTCAGGCCCTCCCGACAAACGGAAAATTCGGCCCAAAATCTTAGCAAAATTTCGTGAGCTTCCAGTATAACAGGCTGATATTATGGTCAGAAGACAGAATTGCCAGAAGTTACAGGAAACCTAGCAAAATTTATTGGTTACATTTTTTCTTCTTTACTAGGAGACTCTTGTAGCTTGAGGACTGTGAGTTGCCTAATTTTACTGCCTTCTCATACTTAGAACTTCTTTACAAGTGATACACTGACATGAACACTTGTAACCGTGTTCAGTATTGTTTTTCTGCATCCATGAGTAACGGAAAGAAAGACCTGCATTTATCTAGAAGCTTTCATGACCTCAGGATATCTCGAAGCAGTTTGCAGCCAGTTAAGTACTTTTGAAATAAAATCACCGTGTTAATGTGGGAAACATTGTAGTGGTAATTTGTTATTTAACGCTACTGCAAATGAAAATGTTTTATTTTTGTATTACACAACATTGTGTGTTTTACTCCCATATAACAGTCACTAACCTTCCAGTGACATGGGGTGGTGGTCGGGTGGGGGGGTGGTGAGGGGGAAGGGGGGTAATTCTATCTGGGTGACGATGAAGCTGGGCGATATCACATCAGTGGCCCCCTTATATCTCTCCGGACTTAAATGTCTACCAACTGGGAATCAGGAGAGGTGTGTAACTGTCAGTTGATCCAATTGTCTTACTCTATTTGTCCAAAATCAAAATTGTCCCCCAAGGTATCAAAAGGAAGCAGTAATTAGGCTGCACTTTTATTTCATAATGTAGCAGGTTATGTTGGCATTTCATGACACTTGTGCAACATTTTTCTACTATCTATCATTTCTTTGCTTTCTTAAAGATGGCTTAATCATTTACTTTGCTTACTGCTGATCATTCAAAAGTTTTTTTTTGCATTAAAAAACAGCACTACTGAATAATTTAAATTAAGCACCATAACTAACATGGAAAAGTGTGAACTTGCAGCAAAAAATATTGGAATTATAAGATGATTGGAATTAAGTGGTTTTGAATTAAGAGTAGACCATACTTTGGAAAGCTATTTGATTAGGTGTGAGAGGACTACTGTTGGATCCTGGTCACTAGTTTCGTTGCACCAATGGATTCAGGTTACAGGCTTGTTTTAGGATGGCTGAGTTGGTGCCATAGACAGAGTAGATCAGCAGACAGTTCTCATGTAGAATACATTCTATTTATTTACAAAGGAACTCAGCAGCTACACTTGTGTGCTTACAACTCCAACCCTGTCTCTACTTTACAGACTCTCACTCTAGACTACTCACTACTGACCACTGACTACTAAAGTAGCCCATGTACCCTGCTATTGGATACTAAGATCATGTGATCTTCCATTATAACATTCTTCTTAAAGGTATATTACACATCAGATTACCACATCCCTCCCCTTTACTCAGAAATGCATTTTACAGTTACAATTACAACTTTTCTCAAAATATCAAACTATTTACACAGTTAAGTAATTTACAGATTCAGTCTTTCTGGGCATTTCCTTATGCATGTAGAATGTCTCAGCTCTGCAGCTTCAGATGCTTTGTCAGGAACCTCTTTTTCTGGTGTTGTCTGAACATCATGTTCTACGGTGGGCATCTGTTTCCTCAACTCTCGCAGGTACAGCCGACCCTTCAGACACACCTGTACTCAGCTGAGTTCTTTCAACAGGAGATGTGATGCAGTCGTGAACACTGGAGGAACCATTTCCTGATCCTTTGTTTCTCTCCTCCTTATATAATCTATATGTCTCCCAATGGCTCGGCCTTTCACTTTCACATGGTAAGAAAGAGGTCCAGTCACTGCACTTATGTCACCTGATAACCACTTGGGTCCTTCTCCAAAATTTTCCACATATACTGTCTCTCCTACGGTAAACTTTCTGTCATGACTATGCCAGTCTTGGCATAGTTTTCTGACCTCCCTGACTCCTTTCAGATGAGGCAGTGTGGCAGACAAGGCCTAAAGCCGAATTTCATGCCCTCCCCCGTGGCGAGTTTGGTGGCGAGTGCCATTAATCAGGCAGGAGGGTGACGGATGGATTCCTGCCATCTTCCTGCTTCCACCCCAATTATGCCTGAGTCAGTAAAGCCTTTCCTTCCCTGCCACCAATTGAGGCCTTAAGTGGCAACTTATCTCTGCTTTAGGTAAACTCCACTTGCTTCCTGGGCCACAATTAATAAATCTGAGGATTATCTTCCTTGTCTCTAAATATGTTGATGGCCTTGCCCAACCTGTATTTTCCAATCCTATCTATGTCGGCACCCTGGCTCCCAATTAGCATTTGTTCCTTGAAGATAAATCATTTAGTCATTATAGATGTATCTTCAGAGTTCTCATCTGCCACCTCTGACCCTTACTACTTTCTTCCTTGCCTTCAAAAGAATTTTTTTTAAAAATTTTCTCTTCTAATGTTCCAATATTTATTCTCAAATTCTGCTTTCTCCTTTCATGCAAATTGGTCAAAGTGTTGATTTTATTTAAGTGATGTTACATAAATATAAAATGTTGTTAACTAAAACCCAGGCAAGAAAAGTGTCCAAAATCATAGCAAACATTAAGGTGCCTTACAACAATTCTTACTTGCTGTTTTCTTGTTGAGGAGCAGTTATTGAATGTCAGATCCATCTCACATCATTGCATCCTAGAGTTACATTTGCACTTAACATAATGCAAATTCTTAGTATAGACTGCCTGCCTTAGTGAACACAAGCTATCATTTTGATATAACCTAGATGAAAATCAAGCACAAGAAAGTGGCAGCAGTGTGTACCATCTACAAGGTGCACTGCAGGAATTCACCAAGGCTCCTTCAACAGCATCTTCCGAACCCATGACCACTACCTTCTAGAAGGATGGGGACACCACCACCTGGAAGTTTCCATCTGAGCCACTCACCATCCTGACTTGGAAATATATCCCTGTTCCTTCAACGTCACTGGGTCAAAACCCTGGAACACTCTCCCTAACAGCACTGTGGGTGTACCTACACCACATGGACTGCAGCAGTTTAAGAAGGCAGCTCACCACCACCTTCTCAAGGGCAATTAGGGATGGGCAATAAATGCTGGCCTAGCCAGCGATGCCCACATCCCATGAATGAATTTTTAAAAAGTTTATAATCACTTATAACTATTAACGTCTGTGTCTTTAATGAGCTTAACCCAATCCTCAGTGGGTGGGAACTTCATAACTGCTCACAACGCTAAGGCATTTTATACAAAGTGGAGTAAACTTCATGGAGAATGAGAGTAAGTTATGCAAAGGGTGAAAAGATCACCAATGCACTTGGAAGATTGAGGTGATGTAGTTCTCCAATCCTTCAGTACTCTTTCTTAATGTTTGGTTGATTACATTATTAAAGATACACAAGCGATGGACACTGTTTGGTTAAGGACCTAAAACACATAAAGAGAGTCAGCTCCTAGGCCGCCTGTATTTACTATGACCTTGTGGAGTCTGTGTTTCCGTATATATATAGGTTGAGAGAGGTTGCAGCCCCTTTTGATTAACTGAAGTGGCTGCTCCTTACATTTTGGTTGCACTTCAGCCCCACACTCCTGATCGTTGGCCACCCGATGTTGAGGGGGCTGGGCAGATCAGGGGACCTCCTTGTGGATCTGCTCCTGAGCTTGACCAAAGTGGCTATTAACAGGCCCTGGCAGCAGGCCATGGAGGGGGTTGTTAGACCTGACTGTCTGCCTCTATTCCATGGCTATGTTTGCGTCTGGGTGTCCCTGGAGAGAGAGCATGCAGTGTCCACTGATATGCTTGAGGCCTTCTGTGAACAGTGGGTGTACGTGAGCTGGAGTGCATCATCAGGCCCACGAATACCATTTTAATTTGAGTTGCTAAGTTTCCTTTCAAAGTTTTGCCCTTTGTTATAGTGCCCCTTTAAGGGGCTGTCACATTGTTAATTGTTAATTAGTTAATTTTATTGTTTTTTTTTTGTTTATTTCAAAGAGCATATAAAGATAGTAAGGTATGCTTGGGGCCTTCCGCAGCCAATGGGCTCCTCAGGGCTGGAGTGCATCGTCACCCCCGGAAACGACATTTTAAATTGACTGGTTAAGTTTCCTTTAAAGCTTTGTCTTTTTGTTGCAATGCTTCTGTAAGGGGATGCTAATTGGTTAAATAGTTTATTTTTTTATATTGGTATACTCAAAAAAAAGTATAAAGAGAGTCAGGTATGCTTGAGGCTTTCCAAACTGGTGGGCCCCGCAGGGGCTGGAGTGCGTCATCAGCCCCGAGAACATTATTTCGATTTAATTTGAAAGTTTCCTTTAAAGTTTTGTCTTTTTGTTACAACGCTCCTTTAAGGGGCTGCTAACAAATTTACTAATAAACAAGTTAAGTGGTTTATTTTTATTGGTACTCAAAAGAGTATAAAGTGACCCTTGAGTCCTTGCATGACTGGTGAGCCCTGCAGGGGTTGGAGTACATCATCTCCACCCATAACGATGTTTTAATTAAATTTATGAAGTTTCCGTTGAATTTTTGTTTTGTTACATTATCCCTTTAAGGGCGGGTTCCTCAGTTAAATAGTTAATTTTATTCATTTGGTACTTAAAAGAGTATAAAGAGGGTCAGCTGGAACACTGAGTTAGCATTTAGAAGGCAGAGATCTGTAATGCTGCATCCTGTGAAAAAATCTAACAAGGAAAAGATCTGTGTCCTGTTTTGTACTTCACCATCTGGCTTGGATCCATCTAATACTCTTAACTAACTGTACTGGAGCTGCAATGTTCAACCATAAGTACTCGAAGGAGCAGCAGTTCAATTTCCCTGCACTGAAACTGATAGTCTCCAAAACACTTAAACCCAAGATACCACCCCAGGCATAAGAAGGGATCAATTCGAAAACACTGGCTGAAATAATTAAGAAGATTTATATATGCATTGATTAGTTGTAACAATGCTATACCTATCCTGATCTGCAACAGTGAAAATAAAAATTGCATATGTGAAAGTATCACTCACTGTTCTTATCAGCAATGACCAGATACTGTCATCCTTAAAAACACTACCTATGTAAAAAACAACATTGGCTTGAAATTTTAGCCCCGCCATGGCCTGGAATGGTGGGTTGGCAGAGAGGTTCAGAACGTTGTGGTACCAGCATATGTGTTGGTTCCTTGGCTTCATCCCACCCCTGGACTATTTTATTGGTGGGGAGGCAACTGTCCCAATTAAAGGCCTATTAATGAATGCCAACTGGGATTTTCCAGTCAGTCTCCTTTAAATGCCAGGAGGCTTAGGCTGGGGATCCAGAGCTTCCGGCCTGACTGGTTGTAGCAGCAGCTGGGGGGTGCTGGCCAATGGAAGGGACTCCTCCGACCCCACCCGAATCCCCGCCCGGTCGTCCCCCCTCACAAACTTAAAATGTTGGTGAGAGGGCACCTCCATTTTAAAGCACCCTCCGGCTCCCTTATCTGCCATGGCAACCTGCTGTTGCGGCTTTCAAGCTGTCAACTCTCTGATTGGCCCTACAACTTCGATAGCCTGCCGCCACTGGAATGTAAAGCTTATGTCGGTAATGGTAACCACGACAACTATCACTGACTGTTGCAAAAACCCATCTGGCTCACTAATGTCCTTTAGGGAAGGAAATCTGCCATCCTTACCCGGTCTGGCCCACATGCGACTTCAGACCCACAGCAATGTGGTTGACGATTAACTGCCCCCCTGTAATGATCTAGCAAGCCATACAGTTCAAGGGCAATTAGGCATGGACAATAAATGTTGGCCTTAAGAGCAATGCTCACATACCATGAAAGAAAACAAAATGACTGTTCCCCACACTGTGAGGGTTTCTGATCCCCGTTTGATCCTGACGACAGGATTCAGAAGCCCGCCAGGAAATCCTGCCTGCAATATCATGAGACCTATAATCTAACACAGGCCCCTCAGTTTACTCCCTGCCCATTTTTCCATTATGCTTTTATTCACTTTGGAGAAGTTCTTTCCATTTTGTCAGACTGACAGGGCCTGAGTCCACAAATTAGGCCTTCCTGTCTCCTGAAACAATTGACTATGCCAACAAAACGTATTGATTTCCTAAGCACATTGACTGCTTCTTCCTAAATGTTTCAGAGGGCACACATACATCTGCCAATATTGTCAATTCTGAATGGTTGAGAGCTCAGATGATGAACAAAAGCTGTCCAAATGAAGCCTATGTCCCAGCCAATTTAACAAGTATCTTTTGCTCCCTTGGCTTATTTTCTGCATTTGTTTCCTCAGCAGGTTTGCAGTTTTTTTCTAGGTTAGAACAGATTCAATCCAAAGACCACTAGCAACTGTCAAAAAAACATGATGACTAGATCTTTCACCGTTCTCAGCAGGTCTCAGATGAGGGATTCCAATGCCAGAGAACTTTGCAATTTCCTTCCCAATTCCTGAACTTCTTTTCACATCATTCTTCCAAACTAGAAACTCAGTTGAAGCATGTCCAATTCTGACAATCCGAATCCATCCATTCATTGGCATTAAAACAACAACAGGATTTTCATCAGAATTCCAACATAATTAGCTTGGGCCATTTGCAACAAATAAGGCGCCATAAACTCATTAAATATTTAGATGCCTCTAGCTTGCACAAAAATAATAAGACTTGTGTAAATCCCCTGTGGAGGGAAAAACAGTTAACTCTTTATTGGTATTATTTAATAAGCTGTACGGTTCTTAGCGGTATATTAGCAATATACATATAGGGCAGAATATTTCTCTCATTGGGTGGGCACACGCCTGAGCTGAATGAGAATAAAATAGTGCGCAATGACATCAGGTGCACTCTTCACAATAATTTGCTCGGCTAGAGGTGGCAGTGTGCCTGCCGACAATTAAGAGGCTTATTGAGGCCCTAAATCCAGTAATTAAATCGGATTTTTCGCTGCCTGTACAATCGATCGGTTGGTGGGTGAAAAGGCCAATTATCCTCTGGACTTTTTATGAATCCTCATCCACGGGCAGGATGAGGTTTCCAACAGGGATTAAAAATAAAATAAAAATGTTTAAATCTGATTGATAACGTGTCCCTGCTCACGTGACAGTCGCAAGACGGGACTTGTTTTTAACGTTTTCAAATTCTTTCTTTATGCTTTTAAAGTTCTTCAGCTCCCTGAGGCAGCTCTCTGTGCCTTCAGGGAGCTTTCAGTGCACAGGCTTAGCTCATGCGCAAACATCAGCGCTCGCCCTCCTCCTTCCCCACCCACCCCCCCAGTCCGGCGGCACTCAGCGTTGCAGCGCGTGATTTACACTAGCTGGCTGTTAATTGGCCAGCCAGCGTAAAATCGCGGTCAGGGCCCAATCACGGGCGGTGGTCAGTTTTGCAACCGCTCCTAGGCCCACTGGCCACGCTCGCCCGACGAGGTAAAAACCCTGCCCGTATCATCTTCTTTGAGTACCATCTTCAATTTTTCAAGCTCTATCATGCCACCTTACTTAATAATGTCAATACCATCACAAAAGGGAAATTAGACTTCCCTACCTCATCCTGAATGAGTGGGAAAGAGGTTAACAGTGACCATGGATCATAATGGATGGATGACTATAGGATTTGGCATTTCATTCTTATGTTTCCAGTGAATTTTAGGACCAAATTCAAACTTTTCCAACTCACTCTGCACTTGGAAAGGCCTTCTCCATTTATCAGCAGTTGCTTTTGCCCCCATTTCATCTCCCCTTTCATCCCACCACCCGTTTGCTTTTTAGCAGGCTTGTGGTGGGACCATGCAATTGCACAGGACCTTGAACCTTTAGGGGTCCTGAGTGGATCCAGTGATAAGTTTAGTAACATTTAGAAAAATAAAGGGGAACCCAAACCAGAACCTTTGCAGAGAGCCCTGCAAGGCAAACAACTGCTTTTTAGAATATGCAATGAGATTATAGTTCCAAATCCTCCACTTCCACATGGAGTATTCCAAGATTACGTTTTTCCTTATCTCTCAGTTGTAAATTCAATCTCGATAAACAAAATACCATTTCAACTCTATCCTTCTCAATCTCTCAATTAAGTATAAATAGTGCTTGATAATATTATGCAAATATTCAAATAATACCTTTCACCTCCATCAATATTTTATAATTTCTCTTTGAAATTCCTTTTGATTAACTAATGCTTCAGATTGACTGGCCCAGAATGCTAAACACAGGCCCCCACACCAATCACTGATACCAATAGCGATATGGATTTGCATACAATTATCATTTTCAGTTTCCAATATGAACTTGCCCTCATGGTTGAGGGAGGGCTGTAGAGATTGCAATATGGAAACCTCACCTCTAAAAGTGCTGGTTTATATCAAGGGAAAAAAATGGCAATCAGTCCTTTACACTCGTCACCAACAGCCCTGTTGCCTCCTAGAGAAGCTTATTTCTTAGATCCTTCTTTGACAGGACTGCTTCCTCATACTACACCCCATTTCTGACACGGCTAGAGCCAAATATGAAGTTGGTGGAAGTGCTGCAAATTAAAAGCAGGCAGGGAGGGTGAATATTTTAGAAATATGCAAAGTAATGCTGGGTGTGTGTGACCCAATATTTTCCTCCATCTCCTTTTTGTACCATTGTGCTTTGCTAACTATTCAGATGATTGTTACATAGCATCATTTACTCACAATCCTATGATAACCTGTAGAAAATATGACGAATGTTCCCATTTGTTACTGGGTCAGAGATAACTTAAAGAAGCTAAAAAAATAATTAAAGCACTTCAACTTATAACCCCAAGCATTCTGATATGGTGGATAAGACAGAACATATTATTACTTGGACAAGGATATGTAATTTTTTTCCAAAAGAAGAAAAAGGATTAAAACATTTGGAAAATTAGAACATATTCTATCATAATAATACAACTTTCTAATGGTATTTAGATATTTTTTCAAAAGGAGGAAGAATCAACATCATTTAACAATTCCCTAGAAGTCAACATTATGATGTCTAGAATACTTTTTAGGGATATTTACTCAAATCTTTATATAATTGTTATTTCCAGCATTGCATAAAAATTACAAAGCTATTCATCATCATAAGGTCTCGTACCACTGCCAACAATTAAATACCTTATTAGTCACATCATTTACTGACACTTCTATGATAATATTGACACTGAACGATGCACAAGGTACAGCTAACATTTACATCTGTGCTGGGTCAGATCTGGCTAATGAAACTAAAAAAAATACAGCAACTGATATCCTTGAGCATTTCTGAACTGAAAACATTGGAACTACTCAGCAGCTTAGGCAGCATCTGAGGAGAGAGAAACAGAATTAATGGGCTGGATTTACATCCTCAAGGCGCTTAACCTGAGTCAGGAAAATTCCCTGCTTGTCCCGCCTGCCTAGGGAGAAAATTCCCCTAAGGACAACATATTCATTTCGGGGAAGGCCGGCGTGGGCTGTAGTTGAGCCAGCCAACCCAGGAAAATGTCAAGGGCAGCCCAAGGGGCTGCCAGGTGCTGAGGTGGACTGTTTAAAAAGCCAATCTTGGTCTTGTGGGAATGTGTCCCAATTATAATAAAAACAGAAAGGCTATTGATACTTTATTGATGATTGACACTTATATTGGACTACAGCAAGAAGAAGTTTTACTTTAAGAATGTGGAAAGCTATCAATGAATGAGTTTTTTAAACAGTTTTTTTTTACACGTCCTACTTTCACTATAGCCTCCATTGCTTCTATACAATGTATAGTGAATGGGCATGGAAGTGCTATAGCTTGGCTAAGGGGGCATATGCGTTATTGGGGTTGTTTGGGGGGCCATGCCATGACATGGGTGGCATGAATGACCATAGGGGGCAGGGGAGCATGGCTTTCCATGAGGGGCATGAGTGGGGTTGTTTGGAGGGGCATACATTGGCATGGGGGGAACGATAGGGCCATAGGGGTTGTTTGGGGGGGAATGTCTTATTTTGGGGTCATAAGCGGGACCTTTTGAACTTACCTCTAACTGTTGTGAATCACGAGCTTTTGAAAAATTGGCCCAACCCCATGAAAATTGCACAGGACTAAGACATGCCTATTCCCATAATGGAGCCACTCAGGCTGGAAATGCAGGGTGTGGGCTTGTAAACCAAACCAGGTTGCACCCTTAAAGGGCACTTCCCAAAAACGGAAATCCTGGGAATGAGGTTGGGGATCCCAGAATGCCCAGAATCTGCCCGCCATTTTTAAAGGGCTCCCAAGTCATTCTGACTTGGTGAAAACCCAGCCCAATGTTTCAGACCAATGAGCTATTGTCAGATTCTGCATTTTTTAGGGTGATTATCATTTGTCTGTGACCCTTTTCGGTTTCACGTTGTTTCCCTTCTTGTGTTCACTAAAATCTCTTTAGCTACCAAATCTCTTTTCTCTGAACATATTCTCAACTTGTTTGGAACAGTTTAAGAGATTTTAAATAAATTTGGGAAGGTGCTAATTGACCCTCAATTTGATTCTCAGCTGCCATATACCATTTCCATTTTCTTTCCAATCAACCTTATGTTTGCTTAGAATGAGACTGTCAGACCTTGACCAAACAGCTTTGATTATCTGAAACTGAATTCAGTCACAGCCGGGTGGGTACTGACCAAACACATTTCAATTTGGACTTTTACACTATGGGAATGGGCAATATTGTTTTATAATCTAGGCTGAATGCAAACTTAGGTACCTGAGGTGTAAAGACAAGAGCCAACCAAAATAGGTGATAATATGTTCTTTTTTAAAGTAAGCATATGTAAACTCTCTCCTTTTTCATTAATCAAACCATTTCAAAGACCTCTGCAGCTGAGTAATTACTTTTGCACATTAGGAAAAGACACTGCCCAGTATTTATGCTACATAATTTGTGTCTTGTTTGAGGACCTCATAATCCTGACATTTAAGGTGAGGTGAGAGTGACTACCTTTGACATCAAGGCAGCATTTAACCAAGTGGAATTAAAGAGCCCGACCAAAACTGAAGGCAATGGAAATTGGGGGAAACGTCTCCGCTGGTTGGAGTCATACCTAGCACAAAGGAAGATTCCTGTGGTTCTTGATGGTCAATTGTCTCAGGCCCAGGGCATCACTAAGAGCTCCTCAGGGTAGTGTCCTTGGCCCAGCCATCTTCGGCTCCTTCATCAATGGCCCTCCTCGTAAGGTCAGAAGTGGGGATCTTCACTGATGATTGCACAGCGTTCAGTATCATTCATGATTCCTCAAATACTGAAGCAGTCCATGCCCATATGCAGCAAGACCTCGACAACATTCAGGCTTGGGCTGAAAAGTGTCAAGTAAGATCTACACAACACAAATGGCAGACAATAACCATCTTTAATAAGACAGAATCTAACCATCTCCCCATGACATTCAATGGCATTACCATCGCTGAATCCCACACCATCAACATCCTGGGAGTTACCATTGACAAGAAACTGAACTTGACTGGCCATATAAATGTAGTGGCTTCAAGAGCAGGTCAGAGATGGATTTCTGCAGTGAGTAACTCACCTCCTGAATCCCAAATGTCTGTCCGCTATTTACAATGTTCAAGTCAGGACTGTGATGGAATACTCTTCATTTGCCTGAATGAGTGCAGTTCCAACACTACTCAAGAAGCTGGACACCATCCAGGACAAAGCCGGCCATTTGCTGGCACCCCATCCACCACCTTAAACATTTGATCCTTCCATCACTGACACATAGTGGCAGTATTGTGTACCATCTACAAGATGCACTGCAGCAACTCACCAAGGCTCTTTTGACAGTACCTTCTAAACCTGCAATCTCTACCATCCAGAAGGAGAAGGATAGAAAATGCATCAGAACATCACCACCTGCAAGCTCCTCTCCAAACCTTATAACATCCTGACTTGGAACTTAATCACCATTCCTTTGCTGTAAGTGGGCCAAAATCTCAGAACTCTCTCCCTAACAGCAGTGTGGGTGTTCCTAAAATACATGGACTGCAGCAGTTCAAGAAGGCAGCTCACCACCACCTTCCACAAGAACAATTAGGGATGAGTAACAAATGCTGTCTTTGCCCATGATGCTCACATCCTATAAAAGAATAAATAAAAATATAAGGTAATCGCTATTGCAACATGCCTTTAAGGGTTAGCAGCATGATGCCACTAGAAGGGAAGTGTGCCTTTCGATCCAGTTTTAGTTTCATATTGGCCTATAGGTAGAGCACATGGCTCACAACTCTGCTGCTGATATCTTCAAGCTTTCTATTCACGTATATATGTTCTCATGTGCCTAGTTTAAACAAATGAACCCACAATGTGTTTACACAATCTTATGAGTGATTGGTACCTTTTATATCATTAAAAAAACACCACTGGTGGTAAAACAGCATGGCAGCAAGATTAAGTACAAGTACGACATGGTGAACTGCCTTAGATTGTGCTACATGGCATGAAACAACCCTTGATGTTTTGGTCAGAGCGCAACAGGTTTGTAGTGTTGGGAGTGGTGAAACCACAGCGTGCTGACTGCAGTGAAAAGCTGGGAAGACAAAGTGATATAGTGCTCGAGTAAAGAGCTGGTGATCAGACAGATCCCTCATGGTGAGATTGCAGCACATAACCTGTCAGTTCTGAGAGTGAGACAGCTCGTCGAGAGGACTAGCATCAGGTTAGCTCAATCAGGAAAGGTGAGTGACCAGTCTATGGACCTGATTGATAACAAGCGAGAGTGAAAAACAAACAAACCATCATAAAAACTGGCGACAGGAGATTGCGATTAGAAATGGTGGAGGTTTGGAAAAGAACATGAAAACAGCTACAACGACACTCATCCCTGGTACTAAAGGAGAAGGCAGGTCAAAGGGACATTGTCAAAATGTCCACAAAATTCCCCAGTTTGAATTGGGAAGCAGCTGACCTACTATCCGAATTTAAAATATTTAAACAGTGTACAGAGCTATCGTTTCTTGATTCAGCTGTGTCTGAATCAGACAATGAAGCCATCAAAATTTGCCTTGTGATTGGGAATGAATGTCTAAACAGGCTGAACATGTCAGGATTAACAGCAGAAGAAATAAAGGATTCCCTAAAAGATATGGACTACATTGGAAGACCAGTTCAGAATCAAGTTAAACTTCCATATTCATCGATTAGATTTCATATCATTTTGACAACAGCCTACAGAATCCATCGACCACTTAGTCAACAAAAGCAGAGAAAAGGGTAAATACCGTGATTTTTCAAACACAGAGTAAGCAGACAGGATTGTTGAGATGGTGATCGCATCCACTCCCATGGAAGTGATCCAGCAAGATCTGCTGGACAAGCCCAAAACGTATTGCATCGATGGACTACAAAGATCGACATAAGTACGAAGCAATCTTCGCAGGCCAACACATCTTAAGAACAACTGAGATCTAAGAACCTTTACAGGTCTGATTGTTGACGCACACACAAACCTAGCAAGCCATGTGGGATTGTGCTCTTCTGCATGCACCAAGGTAATGCCCAGCTTTCCAGCAATTCTGCAATGCATGTGGCAGAAAGGGCCACTGGCAGCGGCAGTGCACTAGAGCAAAGGCTGATGTGGCGACAAAGGACCATTCACTGATCCAAACAGTGAACACAATGGGTACATTCAAGCAATAAGAATGGGCATCTGGTATCCCATTAGAAACACATAGTTAATGAACAAACCAGAAAATGTCGATAATGTGCACAATGAGACGAAGAGCAGTGAACCCAGGTTTCATTCTGTCAATCTCGTGGACAACATAGATACCATCACATCACCAGATGTGTTTGCCAAGAATCAGATTATCTGCTTTAAGAAAGCTCTTAACTACTCATTATTGGCCAAGACTGACACGGGGCCAAGCGCCAATATCCTAACTCTGTGAATTTTAAAAGGTATGTATCCACAATCATAAGAGGCTATGGCGAAACCTACTACTGCACAACTTTCAACATTCAACAGTTCAGCAATTCTATGTGCACGGTCCATTGTCCTGGAGTGCAATCCTCCTGCGTGCCATGGATGTTCTACATTGTAGAGGCTAAAGGTCCAGTGATTGTAGGTCTACCGGCACGTCACAACCTCACACTAGTAATTAGTCAGACATCACAAGACAGATCAACCTCAGAAACTATTCCTATCACCTCAGTTCATGACTTAACATCCAAATATCCAGTACGTTTCAACAAAATTGGCAGCTTGAAGGGAGGCGCAAAGTTCTGCTTACAGGAGAATGCACGTCTATCAACTGACCTGGTACATTTTGCAAAAAAATGAATTCCAGCAGTTACAAGGAGAAACAACAAAAGATTTCCCACTTCCGAAACTGGAAAACCATCACTGAAGGATGACCAGATTCAATTCAGCATGTCCACAAACACGTGAGACCATTCTGACCTTCTTGGGATGAGCTAGGCATCTTGAGGGGAGTCATTTTTAAAGGCAGGCATGTCACGGTTATGACACAGTAGTTGGTAAAGCTAAGTTATTTAAAAATCCTAGAGGGGAGCTTTAAACAACTTAGCTTTACCAACGACTGTGTCATAACAACTGGGGGCTCTAGCAGGATAAAAATATTTCTAATTCCTTAATTGGTTTGGAATTGGTGAATCTTGAGATTATGAGTATGAGAAGCACTTTGAGTTCAGGAGCTGGTGATATATTTTAGAAGTGGTGAGACTGCAATTGCTAAGACTTGTCTGGGAGTAGAAGATATTACTCTGATGGGATTGGAGAAAATAACCAAAAGTAAGTTAACAGCGTTGGCAGATAAGTTAAAATTGGGGTTACCTGAGGGGGCTAGGAAATCAGATATAGTTAAAAGCATACAGTTGGAAGTGAAACCTGACACTAGTAGGTCACAGCTGGAGGTGGTGAGACTTCAGTTTCAAAGGAAGATGGTTGAATTTGAACAAGCAAAGGAACTGAAAAAGCTTGAATTAGAAGCAAAGGACAGAGAAATGGCTTTTAAAAGGGAATTATAAATTGTGAAGATAGAGATGGAGGAAAGAAAAAAAGAGAGAATTCCAACTGAAAATGTTGACAGTTAAAAAAGAGATGTCAGGAGGTGAGGAAGGACTTATCTCCAGAGTAGAACCCAGTGGGGGGATATTTAAATTTGTACAAGCTCTTCCAAAGTTTGAAGAAAAAGATATTGAAGCATTCTTTATTTCATTTGAGAAGCTAGCTAAACAGATAAAATGGCCACAGGAACACTGGATGTTATTATTATAGTCTAAGTTGATGGGGAGGCCACATGAGGTATTTGCTTCACTATCAGAAGAAATGTCGGTGAATTATGACGTGGTGAAAAAGGCTATTTTGAGTGCATATGAGTTGGTTCCTGAAGTGTACAGGAAGAAATTTAAAGATATGGGAAAACAGCCTGGGCAAATTTAAATTGAGTTTAAAAGAGTAAAACAAAGTAATTTTGACCAGTGGATATGGGTGTTAAAGATGGTGACAATGTACGCAGCTCTTAGGGAAGTAATTCTTTTGGAAGAATTTAAAGATTCAATCCCTTTGGTAGTGAGAACTCATGTGGAGGAACAGGGGGTTGATTCTGTAAGACAAGCAGCAGCTGGAAGTTCCCAGGAAGTTTTTTCTCAGAATAAAAAGGAAGGTGCTGAAGGTAGAAGTGACATTTGAAAATTGAGGTATTTTCATTGTAATAAAATTGGGCACATGAAGTCAGTGTGTTGGAAATTGTAGGAAAAATCTGTAGGAATTGTTGTGGTACAGAAAAGCTTTGGACGTAAAAGTACTGTGGGTTCTGAGGTTCAGGCACAGGAGAAAGCAATGGTTTGTGTACAGGTAAAACAGGGAGAATCAGTGCTAGGTGAAGAAGTGTGAATGTGTTCACAGTTTACTCAAGAAAATTCTGAGGAACAAGTTGCAGAAATGCTTAAAGATTTGTGTGTGAAGGGAAAGTTTTTCCATATGTATGGAGCGGAGTAGGTAAAACTGTTAAAATTTTAAGCGACATTGGGGCCAGTCAATCCTTAATGTTGTGGGATAGTGATATTTGTTGTTCAAAGGGAGTATTGCAGGAGCAGGCAATAATAAGTGGGGTTCATGGAGATGCTAAATCTATTCAATTGTGGAAGGTAAATTTAAAGAACAAATGGATTTCTTGAAATGTGTACAGGCGAACTTTTTAGGTCAATATGTAGAGGGTCCAAAAATGGACGGTGCATTGCTGGACCTAATTCTGGGGAATGAAGCCGGACAGGTGGCTGAGGTGGTGGTAGGGGAGCATTTTAGTGATAGCGACCACAACATGGTACAGTTTAAGCTTGTGATGGACAAAGAAATAGACAAGTTGCAAAAAAATGTTTTGGATTGGGGGAAGAGCGGATTTTAGTAAAATAAGGCAGGATCTGGCCGAGGTAGCCTGGGAACAGCTACTTGTGGGGAAATCTGCAGAAGAGCAGTGGGAGGGGGGTGCTCAAAAAGGAAAGGGGGAGGGTACAGGCTCAACATGTTCCCTCAAGGGTGATAGGAAGGGGTAACAAGCCCAGAGAACCATGGATGATCAGAAATATTCAGGATACGATGAGAAGGAAAAGAGAGGCTTTTAGCAGGTACAAGGGAAGCAAATCAGTGGAGGCATTAGTGGAGTACAGAAAGTGCAGGGTGGAGCTTAAGAAAGCAATTAGGAGAGCAAAGAGGGGATATGAGAAAGCTCTGGCTGGTAAAAGTAGGGAAAATCCCAAGATATTCTATAAGTATATCAATGGGAGGAGAATAACCAGGGAAAGAGTAGGGCCCATTAGGGACCAAGGGATAATCTATGGGTGGAGCCAGAGGACATCGGTAGAGTGTTGAACAAATACTTCACATCCGTCTTCACCCAAGATAATGAGGATGAAGGTATGGAACTCGGAGAGAGAGACTGCGAGGTTCTTGAGCAAATTGATATAGGGAGTGACAAGGTATTGGAGGTGTTGGCAGGCTTAAAAGTGGACAAATATCCAGGTCCGAATGATTTGTGTCCCAGATTGCTGAGGGAGGCAAGGGAGGAGATCGCAGGGGCTCGAACCCAAATCTTTAATTCCTCTCTGGCCACGGGGGAGGTGCCAGAGGACTGGAGAACAGCTAATGTGGTTCCGCTATTTAAGAAGGGTTGTAGAGATAAGCCAGGGAACTACAGGCCAGTGAGTCTCACGTCAGTGGTAGGGAAACTATTGGAGAAAATTCTGAAGGAGAGAATCCATCTCCACTTGGAGAGGCAAGGTTTGATCAGGGATAGTCAGCATGGCTTTGTCAGAGGGAGGTCATGCCTAACAAATTTGATTGAATTTTTTGAGGAGGTAACCAGGTGTGTAGATGAGGGTAGTGCAATTGATGTAGTTTATATGGATTTCAGCAAAGCCTTTGACAAGGTCCCACATGGGAGACTTATAAAGAAGGCAAATGCACATGGGATGCAGGGTAATTTGATAAGGTGGATTCAAAATTGGCTTAGTTGTAGGAGACAGAGGGTGATGACAGAAGGCTGCTTCAGTGACTGGAAGCCAGTGTCCAGTGGCGTATCACAGGGATCTGTGCTGGGTCCCCTATTGTTCGTCATTTATGTAAACAACATTATTGACTATATGGGGGGTAGGATTAGTAAGTTTGCGGATGACACATAGATTGCCTGGGTGGTTAAAAATGAGGTTGAGTGTCTTGAGCTACAGGAAGATATAGACGGGATGGTCAAATGGGCAGATAAGTGGCAGATGGAATTTAACCCTGAAAAGTGTGAGGTGATACACTTTGGAAGGAGTAATTTGACAAGGAAGTATTCAATGAATGGCATGACACTAGGAAGTTCTGAGGAACAAAGGGACCTTGGCGTGTGTGTCCATAGATCCCTGAAGGTGGTGAAAAAGGCATATTGGACACTTGCCTTTATCAATCGAGGCAAAGATTACAAAAGTAGGGAGATCATGTTGGAGTTGTATAGAACTTGGCGAGGGCACAGCTGGTGTACTGTGTGCAGTTCTGGTTGCCACATTATAGGAAGGATTTGATTGCACTGGAGGGGGTGCAGAGGAGATTCACCAGGATGTTGCCTGGGATGAAACACTTAAGTTATGAAGAGAGGTTGGATAGACTTTGGTTGTTTTAGTTGGAGCAGAGAAGACTGAGGGGAGACCTGATCGAGGTGTACCAGATTATGAGGGGCATGGACAGGGTGGATAGGGAGCAGCTGTTCCCCTTAGTTGAAGGGACAGTCACAAGGGGACGTAAGTTCAAGGTGAGGGGCAGGAGGTTTAGGGAGGATGTGAGGAAAAACTTTTTTACCCAGAGGGTGGTGACGGTCTGGAAGGCGCTGCCTGGGAGGGTGGTGGAGGCGGGTTGCCTCACATCCTTTAAAAAGTACCTGGATGAGAACTCGGCACGTCATAACATTCAAGGCTATGGGCCAAGAGCTGGTAAATGGGATTAGGTAGGTAGGTCAGGTGTTTCTCACGTGTCGGTGCAGATGCGATGGGCCGAAGGGCCTCTTCTGCACTGTGATTCTGTGATTCTGGAAGCCAGGTGAACTTATAGTTGGAGAGATGGAAAAGTTGCCCATTGCAGGGGTTCAATTTATTCTGGGTAGTGACATAGCTGGATCGCAAATGTGGGTGATGCCTCTGGTAGTTGAGCAGCCTGTAGAAGTGTTTTCAACAGAGATTTTAGAGAAGGAACATCCCGGATTGTTCCCCAGTTGTGTTGTAATGAGATCAAAGGCTCAGAGGGAAGAACAAGAAAAAGGGAGAAAGGCAGGCAGTTCAAAGGCAAGAAGAAGGTGCTGAAATCCAATTAGCTGGCATTGTGCTTGATAACATTGTTCAGGAGGAAAGAATACAGGACAGTTCAGCTGAAGTGTTTAACTCCAGGAGGTTAGTGGAGTTACAGCAAAATGATTTGCAATTAAAACAGTTATATCAGAAAGCTTATTCAGAAACGGAAGCAAAATGTATTCCGGTATGTTATTATCTTCAGGCAGATATTTTAATGAGAAAGTGGAGGTCAGATCATGTCTCAGGAAATGAAAGCTGGAGGGACGTGCATCAGGTTGTCATCCAATTAGGCTATAGAAATGAGGTCCTGAGGATTGCTCATGAAATTCCAATGGGGGGACATTTAGGAATTAGGAAAACACAGGAAAAGATATAGAGGTATTTCTTTTGGCCAGGATTGCATAGGAATAAAGTCAAATTCTGTGGAACCTGTCATACGTGTCAAATAGCAGGAAAACCACAAGCAGTGATTACGTCGGCGCCTTTAAACCCAATACCAGCATTTGAAGAACCTTTTACCAGGGTCGTGATTGATTGTGTAGGACCCCTCCCTAAGACTAAAAGTGGAAATCAATATTTACTGACAATAATGAATGTGTCTACCAGGTTTCCTGAAGCAATACCTTTAAAAAATATTACAACTAAGAAGATTTTGGAGGAGTTAATTAAATTTTTACAAGATATGGGTTTACCTAAAGAAGTACAATCAGGGTTAAATTTCATGTTGCAGCCATTTAAGGAAGTAATGAACTGTTTGGAGATAAAACAGTTTAAGTCAACAGCTATCACCAGAGTCACAAGGAGCTTTGGAAATATGGCGTCAAACTTTTAAAACTGATGAGATTATACGTCAGGATTATGCACAGGATTGGGATACAGGAATTCTATTTTGGTTATTTGCTATTAGAGACGCTCCTAATGGACTGACTGGTTTTAGCACTTTTGAACTTGTTTATGGTCGTGAGGTAAGGGGACCACTGAAATTGAAACTGATTCATGAGAAATTGGTGGGTCAAAATTCAGAAACTATTCTCCTGGATTAAGTATCAAATTTTAGGGAAAGATTGAACAGAGTATGTGAGTTGGCTAGGAAGCATTTAAAGATATCATAGCAAGTATGAAAGTGAAGGCAGATGAGAAAGCTAAAACTCACAGTTTTGTTTCTGGAGAGAAAACACTAGTCTTATTTCCACAGTACTAGGTGATTCATTAAGTTCAAGATTTAATGGGCCTTACAAGATTGAAAAGAAATTGAGTGAAGTAAATTATTTAATAAGTACTCCATATAGAAGAAAGAAGCAGAGGGTGTGTCATGTAAATAAGTTTAAAAAGTACTTTGACAGGGAGGAGGAACAAAAAGAGGTATTAGTGATGATGGATGATGAGAAAAGGGTAGAAGTACAGGACTCTGAAACTGATTTTCTTCTAATCAAATTAAATAATGAGGAGGTGCTTGAAAGTTTAAATGAAATATTGAGTTACTTTTGAATCAAGTGTCAAAGACATTCGGAAAAGCTATTGCAGTTACGAAAATCTATTTGTGGAAATATGTGGGAAAGACATTTAGCTTTACATGATGTACGTATTGAAATTTCATCTTCAATAAGACAACATCCTTATAGATTAACTCTGGCAAAGTTAAAACAAATACAAAAAGAAATTGATTTCATGCTTTAAAATGATATCATTGAATATAGTTGCAATAACTGGAGTTTGTCTATTACACTGGTACCGAAATCAGGTGGAACACAAAGAGTGCGTTTGGACTATCGAAAAGTGAATGCGACGACAAAAGCAGATTCATATCCCATACCACGGTTGGAAGATTGCATTGAGAAAGTGGGACAATCGAAATTTATCACAAAGACTGACTTGCTAAAAGGATATTGGCTGGTACCATTGGCTGGAGAGAGAGCAAAGGAGATATCAGCTTTTGTAATGCCAAGTGAACTATATCAGTTTAAAGTCAGGCCATTTGGTATGAAGAATGCACCTGTGACATTTCAAAGACTGACAAACAAAGTAATTGCAGGAGTAAGCAATTGTGCTGTTCATATTGATGATCTAATCGTTTTGGTCAGATGTGGGAGGAGCTTTGCAGCATCTGGAAGAATTACTTACTCAACTACAAGAAGATAATTTGGTGATTAATTTGGTTAAAAGTGAATTTGCAAAAGCGCAAATTATGTATCTAGGCCATACCAGTGGACATGGTAAGGTAGCTCCGAGAGATGCGAAAGTCAAGGCTATCGTGGATTTCCCAGTGCCTACAACAAATTGAGAAGTTTTGAGATTTCTGGGCATGAGTGGATTTTACGGAACTTAGTACCAAATTTTAGCCAAGTGGTTGCTCCACTGGCTGAACTATTAAAAATGAACAAGAAGTTTCAATGGACACTGGAGTGTCAGAAGTCATTCGATCGTTTGAAAACTGTATTAACTACGACACCAGTTTTGGCAGTACCCAATGATGCCAAGCAATTCAAGTTGTCCATTGACGCAGGCAATATTGGCACTGGGGCTGTACTGTTACAAAAAGATGACACTGGAATTGAAAAACCGATCGGGTATTTTTCACGGAAGCTAAATGTACAACAAAGAAAATATTCAGCGATCAAAAAAGAGACTTTGGGCTTGGTGTTAACACTGCAGCATTTTGAAATTTATGTTGCAAACAATTCATCAGAAACAATTGTTTATACAGGGCATAATCCTTTAAAGTTTTGGGTCAAATTTCAAGACAACAGTGCAAGGCTTTTCAGATGGAGTCTATTGTTACAACCATTTAATCTATATATCACACATATTTCTGGAAGAGAAAATCTGTTCGCAGATGTGTTATCAAGAGTTTGAAGCTTATAGGAAAATTGGACATTTTTTAAAAATCCTGGACACTGAACTGGAGTGATTTCTGTTGATACCAAGGACTTGTGTATATATATTGTTATGTTAATACATGCATCTGGTAATGTAATAAAGTAATAAGTATAGGCAATAGTGTAAGATGGCTTATTAAAAATAAAGCCGTCTTTTAGAATTATGATGGTTCAATTTTCGATAGGGAGGGGGATGTCATTAAGCTACTAATGTACATAAGATTGTTGTAAATTATTGTTTTGAATAGAGGGTTAGTCTTTGGGTGTGCCTTAACTGGATTAAAGCCAGCTAATCTGGATGCTTTGATGTATACTAATTTGAGAGATAGAGGGAAGAGTGAATTTGCATTTTGTTGAATAGAGAATTCAAGAAGGGGAATGAAATCTGGTGCCTAGCTAGCAGAGACCAAGCAATGTTTATATTACTAATAAATTTAGTACTATGAAAGGAATTTTATTGTTAGAAGAGGTGGAGTTCAAAAGGGCTGGTGATACAGTGAGAATTTACATTCAAAGAGATGTGCTGGGTATAACAGACAGCAGTGTTGTGTATGCGAAATAGATGCTCGTAACATCAAAGCCTGTAAGCCTACCACTGTGTCTGTAAAGGAACCAAAGTAAAAGGAACCTCATTTTGAATTTGTAAGTTGAAAATGCTTTGCCTGGTGTCTGCTTAAAGTCTATGGGCAGAACTTCTGGCTCGGCGAGCGGGGGTGAGGCCTACTCACCATGGCGTAAAATGACACGTGGTGATGTTGGGTGTACGTCCCTCAGATTTTCAGTTCGGGGGGGCGCGCACCCAAGTCGACTGCGTGCCCGTCAAACTATCAAAGGCCAATTAAAGCCAGTTAACTATCAATTAAAACAGTAAACTGAGCCGCCCGTCCAACCTTAAGGTTGGCGGGGTGGGGGGGGAAAGGCGAAGAGTGCTGGCAGCCTTCGCATTTTTCATAGGACCTCATCCACAGGCAGGAAGAGGTTCCACGGAGCTTTTTAAAGGTTTGAAAAAAATTTTAATAGAATTCATAGACATGTCCCAGCTCATGTGACAGTTTCAATTTTTTAAACTTAAACTAATCTCCCCGAGGCAGCTCTGTGCCTCAGGGAGATTTTGGCATTCTTTCGCATGCACATGTGAAAGAGCGCAGGCCCCGACTCAGGCAACCCCCACCCCCCAACTCCGCCTGCACAGGGAGCGCTCAGCGCCCCCAGGCACATGTCACACTGGGTGGGCCTTATTTGGCCCGCCCACGTAAAATGGCGCTGCGCAGCCACTCGCAGGCGGCAATCGGCTGCTCGCATGCCCACTCCTGCGCAACCCCCCCGACAGGGAGTAAATTCTCCCCTATGGGTTGCTGTTGCCTTAATGCAGATTAGTTTGGGAATTTTTAAAAAGTTATGATAGTAATTTGTAGCCATGTGTATATATTTAACCTGTGTAAATTAATAAATGTCTCATGTAGTTTGATATATAACCTATCGCCAGCTGGTAGTCTGATTCCTGAATTTAGAGCTGCCTCTTCAACATAACCACTTGAAAATATAGGTTATGATAGTTGTTTAAAGTTGGGATTTTTGAATAACTCAGCTTTGTCAACTGCTGTGTCATAACAATCAACATACAGGGTCTTTGCAACAGGATATTCTTCAACAAATTGATCACTCACACATTGGCATAAATTGGATGAGAAGTCTTGCAAAAGAGACGGTCTATTGGCTGGGTATGCACAATGACATTGAAATCATCGTCAAGAAGTTTGAGGCATGTCAAGAGCATATGCCAAATCAGCACAAAGAACCACTGATTCCACATGAGGTTCCCACCCATCCTTAGTCCAAAATCACATCCAACCTCTCTCATGTCTATGGCACTGACTTCATTTCGTGGGGCACTGGCATCAGTATTGAAACAGGAGGGATCTGTACCATTGGGACGGTCTCCACCTGAACCGATCTGGGACCAATGTTCTAGCAAAAAGGGTAAATAGGGTGGTCAACAGGACTTTAAGCTAGAAAGTGGGGGGGACGGGGTGGAGGGAAGGGTAAAACTCCAAGAAGTATGACTAATGGGAAACAAAGCAGCAGGTTAGTGGGTGGGGGGGGTGGATTCAACTTCATGGAAAATTATGAAAAAACTGAAAAGAAAGGAGAGCCCAGGAGAGGCTATTAAAGTCTCCAGAACACAAAATAGGACTGAGTGTTTGGAAAGGGCTAGGAATCTAACTTCAAGCACATCAGATAAAGGGACGACAATGAGAAAGGGGACAGGAAATACAGGACTGAAGCTGTTGTATCTGAATGCACGCAGTATATGAGATAAGGTAAATGAGCTTGTGGCACAGATTGAAATTGGCAGGTATGATGTGGTCAGCATCACGGAGACATGGCTGCAAGGGGATCAGGACTGGGAGCTAAATATCCAAGAATATACATCCTATCGAAAAGATAGGCAGGTTGGCAGAGAGGGTGGGGTTGCTTTGTTAGTAAGAAATGAAATTAAATCAATAGCAAGAAATGACGTAGGGTCAGATGATGTAGAATCTATGTGATAGAGTTGAGGAACCGCAAAGGTAAAAAAACCATAATGGGAGTTATGTACAGGCCTCCGAACAGTAGTCAGGATGTGGGGCACAAGATACACCAGGAGATAGAAAAGGCATGTAAGAAAGGCAAGGTTACAATGATCATGGGGGATTTCAATAAGCAGGTAGACTGGGAAAATCAGATTGGTAGTGGATCCCAAGAAAAGGAATTTGTGGAATGTCTACGATGGCTTTTTGGAGCAGCTTGTGGTGGAGTCCAGTAGGGAACAGATAATTCTAGATTTAGTGATGTGTAATGAGGCAGATTTGGTAAGGGAGCTTAAGGTGAAGGAACCCTTAGGAGGAAGTGACCATTATACGATAGAATTTACCCTGCAATTTGAGAGGAAAAAGCTGGAATCAGATGTAACGGTACTACAGTTGAATAAATGTAACTACAGAGGCATGAGGGAGGAGCTGGCCAGAATTGACTGGGAGATGAGCCTAGCAGGAAAGACAGTGGAACAGCAATGGCAGGAGTTTCTGGGAGTAATTTGGGAGACACAGCAAAAATTCATCCCTAGGAAGAAGAAGCATACTAAAGGGAGGACGAGGCAACCATGGCTGACAAGGGAAGTCAGGGACAGCATAAAAGCTAAAGAGAAAGCATACAATGTGGCGAAGAGCAGTGGGCAAACCAGGGGATTGGGAAGCCTACAAAGACCAACAGAGGACAACTAAAAAGGAAATAAGAGGGAGAAGATTAAATATGAGGGTAAACTAGCCAGTAATATAAAAGAAGATTGCAAAAGTTTTTTAGATATATAAAGGGTAAGGGAGAGGAAAAAGTGGACATTCGGCCGCTGGAAAATGACACTGGAGAAGTAGTAGTGAGGAACAAAGAAATGGCGGAGGGACTGAATAGGTACTTTGCGTCAGTCTTCATAGTGGAAGACACAAGTAACATCCCCAAAGTCAAGAGATTCAGGGGGGCAGAGGTGAGTATGGTGGCCATTACCAAGGAGAAGGTACTAGGAAAACTGATAGGTCTGAAGGTGGATAAATCACCTGGACCAGATGGATTACACCCCAGAGTTCTGAAGGCGATAGCTGAAGAGATAGTGGAGGCGTTAGTGATGATCTTTCAGGAATCACTGGAGTCAGGGAGGGTCCCAGAGGACTGGAAAATCACTAATGTAACCCCCCTGTTTAAGAAGGCAAAAGATGGGAAATTACAGGCCGATTAGCCTGACCTCAGTTGTTGGTTAGATTTTAGAGGCCATTATTAAGGATGAGATTTCAGAATACTTGGAATTGCATGGTAAATTAGGGCAAAGTCAGCATGGCTTCAAGGGGAGGTCATGCCTGACAAATCTGTTAACATTCTTTGAGGAGGTAATGAATAGGTTAGACAAAGGAGAGCCAGTGGATGTTATCTACTTGGACTTCCAGAAGGCCTTTGACAAGGTGCTGCACAGGAGGCTGCTCAGTAAGATAAGAGCCCATGGTGTTAGAGGCAAGGTACTAGCATGGATAGAAGATTGGCTGTCTGGCAGGAGGCAGAGAGTGGGGAGAAGGGGGTCCTTCTCAGCATGGCGGTCAGTGACTAGTGGAGTTCTGCAGGGGTCAGTGTTGGGACCACAACTTTTCACTTTATACATTAATGATCTAGATGAAGGAACTGAGGGCATTCTGGCTAAGTTTGCAGATGATACAAAGATAGGTGGAGGAACAGGTAGTATTGAGGAGGCTGCAGAAGGATTTGGACAGGTTAGGAGAATGGGCAAAGAATTGGCAGATGGAATACAACGTGGGCAAGTGTGAGGTCATGCACTTTGGTAGGAAGAATAGTGGCATAGACTATTTTCTAAATGGGGAGAGAATTCAGAAATCTGGAGTGCAAAGGGACTTGGGAGTCCTAGTCTAGGATTCTCTTAAGGTTAACTTGCAGGTTGAGTCGGTAGTTAGGAAGGCAAATGCAATGTTGGCATTTATTTCGAGAGGACTAGTATATAAAAACAGGAATGTGCTGCTGAGGCTTTATAAGGCTCTGGTCAGACCACATTTAGAATATTGTGAGCAATTTTGGGCCCTGTATCTCAGGAAGGATGTGTTGGCCCTGGAGAGGGTCCAGAGGAGGTTCACGAGAATGATCCCAGGAATGAAAGGCTTAACATATGAGGACCATTTGAGGACTCAGGGTCTATACTCGATGGAGATTAGAAGGATGAGGGGGGATCTGATTGAAACTTACAGAATACTGAAAGGCCTGGATAGAGTGGATATGGGGAAGATGTTTCCATTAGTAGGAGAGACTAGGACCCGAGGGCACAGCCTCAGAGTAAAGGGAAGACCTTTTAGAACAGAGATGAGAAGAAACTTCTTTAGCCAGAGAGTGGTGAATCTATGGAATTCATTGCCACAGAAGGCTGTGGAGGCCAGGTCATTGAGTGTATTTAAGACCGAGATAGATAGGTTCTTGATTGGTAAGGGGATCAAAGGTTATGGGGAGAAGGCAGGAGAATGGGGTTGAGAAACTTATCAGCCATGATTGAAAGGCGGAGCAGACTCGATGGGCTGAATGGCCTAATTTCTGCTCCTATGTCTTATGGTCTTATTGTCATTATTGACTACGTTACCAAGTACCCTTTTATTCGACAGTTGAACAATATATCAAACACAACTTTAGCGCATACTCTAAGTGTCATCTTCAGTTTAGTTGGTGCACTTAGAGAGATCATTACAAATAATGGATAATTTACTGGTAAGACAGTTCAGTATATGCGAGAAATGGAATATTGATCACACTACTTCTTCTCCTCATTACCAAAGATCTACAGCCTTGTTAAACAAATAACTCACGTGGTGAAATCCCTAATTCTCAAATGTAGACAGGACAAGCAAAATCTATACATTTCAATGTTATATCTGAGGGCTTCACCTTGAAGTGCAACTATTTCTTCACCACCAGAGCTCATGTTTGGCAGACCAGTGCGTACCACTTTACCTAATCTTACCCATTTTATGCTCTCAGACGCTACATAGCAACTTTTAAAACTGCAAGAAAAGATGACCAACATGCGCAATAAGAATGCACATACAGAATTGCCAAGTTTAAAGTTGGCACGACAAATTCACATCCAGGATCCCACAGAAGGTATGTGGCAACCAGCCGAAGTGACAGGATTTGTTTGGAACCAAGGTTCTATGAAGTCAGTACATCAAAGATGCAATGGTAAGGTGTAACCAAGGACAAATCAAATCCATTCCAGCTTCTCAGTCACAGTACAGTCCTACTGCATCCAGGAACAACATCGAAGAATGAAAATGTCAGAGATCACTGTGAGCAAATAAAGAAACCTCCAGACAAGGTTATCATTACAAGATCTGGGTGTACCAGCAAATCGCCTCCACACTTTAGAGACTCATAGATTCACCAGTCCTAAACACTTATGTAATGGTAACTAAACATGAACATGTATTGTAAATAGTTCTGCTTCTTTGGAAGGTGTCAAAGTATCTTTAAAAAGAAAGAGGGATGTTGTAATATGCCTTTAAGGGATTTCAGCATGACATCACTAGAAGGACAGTGTGTCATGTGATCCAGTTTTAGTTTCACGTTGGCCTGTGAGCAGAGCACATGGCACACAGCTCTGCTGCTGATGTCTTCAAACTTTCTATCTATGTATATATATTCTCATGTGCTTAGTTTAAGTAAATGAACCCATAACGTGTTTACACAATACCTTATGAGAGATTGGTACTTCTATAATCTTTATAAAAACATATTGAGATGGACTATCATGTTCTAACTTGTATTGCTCAGTATCATGCAGGTAGATTTGGTTTTCTACCTGCTATTGTGCATAGATATCAGTCTCTGCAAATAATCCCCTTTCCTAAATACCATTTGTGAAACATATGCAATCAATCTGTATGTGTTTCCATTTAGCCTCCCCATTTATAATTTTGTTTATTATCTAGAGAAATGTGATACTGTTCATTTAGCTGGGTAGGTTTTGTGTAACCCTTGTGGCCAGTACTCTGTTATTCTTGATGCTGTGAAAGTACTTAAGAGAAACCTATAGTAAGTAATACTGGCTTACCCTGTGTAGTGATATTATGAAAGCACCATGCAGGAACTTAAGGCTGACATTTCTTTCACTGCTGACTCAAATTTTGACTTTAGGGGATAATTACCAACAAGGCAAAATTATTTTGGAACAGTTACGACAACATGTGCAATGTTTTAGTTTGTATCAGGACCAAATTGTGATTTCATAAAACCCATTATCCCACATAATGAACACTTTAAGATCATCTCAACTTTATTCTACTGAAGGACACCTCTTAATGACTCAAAATATTGACTACCATTTTGTCTACTTAAAGGCAATAAAGCCCTGCTCATTTACAAGCAGTTAGTTCCGGTTGCTTGTAAGGACAAACACAATTACTAATGGATGAGAGTTACACTAAGCTTTCCGAGAGAAACCTAATTAATAGAGACTACTCCTCTACCCTCATACAGTCCTATAGTAAAAGCAAAATAAAATGTCTGAGCCACCAAAAACGTTTGGTGAGCTGAGGAAGAGCACAATAGAAGGACAGTGCAAGTGACCTGTCTGTATTTCAACATAATGAGGCTATTATAAAACATGTACAACAGGGATAGGCCAGCCAGTCCCTGGAGCCTACTCTGTCATTCAATTAAACAATTAGACCATGACTGATCTATATTTTAACACCATTTAACTGGGTTTGCTCAACATCCTTCAATGTCCTACCCCAACAAAAATCTATACATTTTGGTCTTGAAAGTTGCAATTGTTCCAGCATCTACAGCCTTTAGAGCACGTTTCCATTAACTTGTGTGTAAAAAAAGAGTTCCCTAATTTGCCTTCCAAATGGCCTAACTCGAATTTTATGCCCCCTCCTTCTTGATTTTCCAACCAGGAAATGGTTTCTCTGTATCTACCCAGTCAAATTGTTTTAATATTTTAAACAATTAGATCACCCCTCAATCTCCCATACTCAAGGGAATAGAAGCCAAGAATGCACATTGCATGGCACTACTACCTTTACCAAGACAATAACTGACACAATCGTAATGAATAACTTGAATAATTATACGTTTTTGCTGATACTAAATCACAAATGCCTCTTCTTAGCATAGTAAAATGAGAGTTCAAAATAGAATGAAACAGGGCGAATGTACAAGCAGAAGACTTGCAAACAAGTCTACAACTTCATTACACATTGCCTGCAGGGAAAATACCCCTCAGTGACCATATATGTAGTATGTGTAAACTTGCAACACGTTAACACATGCATGTGTTTTTTTAAAAGGGATGGTCTGCTTTAATCTCTACGCCAGTACAATTACAAAGATCTAGTGAATGTATGTTCTGTTTAAATCATTAAAAAGGACAAAAGACGGACTGGAGACAGATATGTTTTGCAGCACCTCACTCAAATTTTATATTCCAAATTTTGGTAAAACCCTAAAATATTGAAAGGTCAATTCCATCAATTAGAAAGCGAGCTTTTAACAGCTTACAAACACCTACTCAGAACAGTTCTGAGCATAAAACATCCAGAAATCACATACTTCAAGTTGCTTCAGAAAACAAAATGTATCACTATTTACCGATAAAGTGCTGGCAATTATATTTATAGAGTGTTAATGGTTGCTCTCAGTGAGTAGAAATGCTCACTCCAGCAGAAGGGTTTTCTTTTCTGTATTAGAGTGATACTGGAAAGGCATCAGAATTGAGGAGCTTTGATTAGGTTGAGACACCATAAGAGTTAGGATAGTTCTCCTTAGAATGGAGAAGAGTAGTAAGGGTAGTGAGGTTTAAAATAATGAGAGGTTTGGATAGATGAGATAGAGTGAAACTGCTTTCAATGGCAGGAGGTTTGATAACCAGAGAATACTGACTTCTGGTAGTTGACAAAAGGACCAGGGGCGGAACTTAATGCCCCTCCAGAGACAAATTCACTGGTACGGGGGTACCATTTGATCAGGCAGGGGGGTGCGGGGTGGGGTGGGGACCCTGCCGTCTTCTCAACTCCCCCGATCAGTATCCAGGCAAGAAGTGTGGAGGGCAGTCTTCCCATCCAGTGGCCAATTCAAGGCCCTTAAATAACCACTTCAGGGCCATATAAGAGCCTCACCCCACTGCCGCTGGTATTCAACCAGTGGCGGGCAGGGTGCTCACTATCCAGGTAGGCGATCCAACAAACTCAGTTAGGTTTGCCCACGACCTATGAGGTGGGAAGGGCAGGGGGCACTTACCTCATCCACTCTGTGCTGAACTAGAGATCCAGCAATGGGATAGGAGCATCCACAGGAAGTCACATGCTGCCCTTACTTCTGACCCCCTTCCCCGACTGGCTGGCAACCCCATCCCCCCCATGCTCACCTCAGTCTGAAGATCCATGGCCGATCCCTCCTGCAGGCTCGCATATAATACCATGTCAAGAAATCCCAACTTACCTGATTCTGGAGCTGGGAACTACAAACCCCAGAATGCCCTGGACTGAGAGCAAGCATTGTATGCACAGTCCAGCATTTGTAGTTCTGCGGGCTGAAATCAAAGGCCCAGTGTGCCTGTTTCAAGAGAATAGGAACAAAATAGCGTGAAAACCCCAATCATGTGACTGGCAGCAGAAGAATCCCAAACAAGGGACAGGGAGAGGGGACAGGAAGAGACCCCAAAAGAAGAGTCCCAGACAGAAGGCAGGGAAAGGAGACAGGGAGAGGTTCCAATTAAGAAAAAAAGGGGAGAGGAGCAGGCAAAGAGGCTAGAAGCAGAAAAAGGGCCCTGGTTGACAGACTTTAAGTAGTGGGGGCTCAGGAGAAGCCCTGAAGATCCAAGAAGGCAGCAGAAAGTTGATGACTCCATGTTGTGATCATTGGGGTGAAGCTACCCCTTTGGAGCAGTCGTTTTCTGCTCAGTGTAACCAAAGAGCTGAGGATGTGCTTGTGAGTTGGTACCGGAATGCAGAACAGGAATCCAGGGGAACAGAATCTCAGGAGACAAGATTGAAATGCTGCAAAGTGGGCCCTCATTGAGGCTGTCTGAGCTGGAGTGCCTTTTGGTGAGAATTCCCAGGCGAGTTCTTCAAAGCTGAAGACTGGAACCCCTCATGAGGGAGACAATGGGATTGGTTGACTCACTGTGTTTACTGATGTTGGGGTGTATTGTTGAGAAATCCGTGGAATCTGTCTTTGTAGCATCTGCCATTTATTGTAGAGTGTGTTGTGTTCGACCACAGTGTGGCTATTAATTTAGGCATACTTAGAGTCTAGGATAAATATTTTAATTTAGTTTATCTTTCTGACCTTGTATAGTAAAGCTTATGTTGTGTATGCAAAAACCCATGTACTCTTGTGGCTTTATTCTCTTAGCAAGTGTCTTGGATCTCAAACTTTATATACTTTAAACAAAAAGTTATTGGTCTCTAACTGGATTGGACCAAAAACCTGAGGGTCTGGCCCTGGATCATAACATAAATTTGGGGCTCTTGTGGGATTTTGGATCCACAGATAAATACCAGTGCTGGTACTTGCTGAGGTTAAGGTTGATAAGCTTTCCACTGGGAATTTTATTATACTGATTGAAAAGAAGAATGAACTTTTTCAATTGCAAGGGCTTTTCTGGAGGGGAAAGACTTATTCCTGAATGATTTGTAATGTTAACCAAGTCTAGGTTAGTTGCATTAGCAGAGAAGTTGAAGTTAGAGTTAAAAACAGGGGCTAAGGAAGCATGCATAATTGAGGTAATAGCACAGCATTTGGAATTAAAAGAATAGCTTGACACAGATAGAATCCAGCTTGAGTGGGCTAGAATCCAGTTACAGTTGAACTCCAGGTGAAGTTAGAACAAACTTTTGAGAATGTGAGAGAGCTGGTAATACTGGAAGAATTTCAAAACAGCATCAAAATAGCTATTAGGCCATGCCTGGAAGACCATAAGGTTTTTAAGGTATGGGTTTCTTTGAGTTGAGTTGAAAAAGCTCAAACTGGAAAAAGAAAGAGCAAAAGCAAAGGAAATACACAAGCTTGAGATGAACTCCAGGGAGAGAAATAAATCAGGCAGCACGAGCTGGCTGGAGAAAAGTTTAGGTTACGGAATGAGAGAGAGCCTATAGTTCAGATGAGGAACCAAGTTCCACACCGAGCTTTGACATAACAAAGATTCTTCATCTGATGCCTAAATTCAGTGAAGATGGAGTTGAAAGATTTTTTGAAAACATGTCAACAAAGCTCAAGTGACCAAAGGACAAATGGACTCTCATTTTGCAAAGCGTTTTGATTGGGAAGGTATGAGGAACCCATTTCTGGAAAATTTGAAGGATATTGAATATTGGATATTGTCCCTCCCGAATTATTCTTACAAGTTTGCAAGATTAATTTGGGTCTGTGAATATGCTGTTCTTCAAGAAACCAGAGGTCAACATAGATGTCCAGCAGGGAACAGGAGAGGGAAGAGGTACTTTATATATTTTAGTTAACAAAGAACTGCTGTTGCCAAGCTAAAGACTCTTGCTGATTGGTTAAAAACACCTGACCTAAAAGAAGTATTCTTTGAACATCTTAGTCTTTAAAACTCTCAGAGAGAGAAAAAAGCTGCAAGGAAAAGATTCGCTCCCTCTGTCTCTGGCCTAGCTTTGTGTTAAACTTTTCTCAGAAACACCTCATCAGGATAACTCAACTGTTTTATTTTGAAAGTCTGCAAAGTTGCGATAAGTAAGGCTCATCAAGGACAGTTTCACCAACAAATCCATCTGAAAGAACTTCCGGATCTATTGTGACCAGAATTCTGTTAGATCAACAGTGTTGAGATCTTTTTGAATGTTATCCATTTAAAAATAAACTTTCCCATACTCCAGCCTCTGCAGGGTTTGTTTAGTCCAGTTTTGTGTTTGTATGTGGGGAAAATTATTATACTTAGAAACTACAACTTGTATGTTAATCAGTTTATTAACTAGTTTTTAAAAGTAGTTTGTTTTATAATAAATCAATATTTTTTGTGTTTACTGAAAGAAGCCTGGTTAGAGTATTTTTATGCTGGGAATAACAAAATCAAAGGGTAACAATTAGCCAGTTTAGTGGGTGGAATAAACATTTAAACTATTGCTGCAACCTGTGGAGAAGTGGGGCTAGAATCAGCTGCCCACTCCTGCCATCACAGTCCGTAACAAATGCTCTGGATGTGTATTCTAGCCTTTCAGGCAAACAATCCTCAGATTATAAGGCAGTTAAAACTATGGTACTTAATGCATCTGAAGCATATCAATTGAAATTTCAGACTTAAAAAAAAGACCAAATGAAACATTTGTAGAATTTTCTAGGGAGAAAGAAATGTTGTTTGACAGATGGTTTTGATCAATGAAGTTAGAGTAAACTTTTGAGAATGTGAGAGAGATAATAATACTGAAAGAATTGTGAAACAGCATCCCAATAGCTATCAGGTTATGCCTGGAAGATTGTAAGATTTCTAAGGTACTGGAAGCAGCAGTTCTGGCAGATGGATATGATATATCACATAGGCGGCTAGGGGACAGTAGATCTCCATTTGTATACCCACAGGGAAGCTGGAGAAACAGAAAAGTGTCTAGCTTTAGGAAGAAAGCAGAAGCTAATTCCAGTCTATAAAAATTATAGTGTAGAGGACAAGTGATGTAAAGAAACCAATCTGTTTTTATTGCCATAAGACAGTGCATTTCAGAGCAAATTGTTGGAAGCTGAATACTAAATCGGTGTCAGTAATAAGGATGCTTAAGGAATCTTTGGAAAAGGCTGCACTAGTAAAGGAAGCTGGTGGTAAAACTATAGCAGTGGTGCCATTGAAAAGTGTTCCCTCAGAACCTGCTAGAAAGAGGGACATGGCTCAGGGTAGTCAAGGGAATTCTTCCTTGAATACTGCTAAAGCGAGGCAGGTTCCTGGAAGTTACAAAGGTTTTGTCTCTATGCGAGAAGTGTTCTATTATTCCTCCAACAAAACAAGAAAACAAATTAATATTATTGAGAGCTATTGAAGCTAATCAGTCATTGATGGTGGCTGATGATACGATTTTTGTCCCAGATGGTTTGATGAAAGAAAAACTATTAATAGGGGGCTTTTGTGGAACTTATTATCCTATTCACTTGTGTAAAGTCAATTTTCAAAATGACTTAGTAAACATTCTGGTGGGAATTGTTCCTAGTTTACCTGTGGAAGAGATAGATTTTATACTGGGTAATGATTTGGCCAGTGTAGCTTGGTGATGACTGTGTTGCAATAGTTGCTTAATTATACTGGTCTTGTCAAACTCTCCAAAATTACTGTGGCCAAACACAAGAAGATTATTGTCAAAAATGAGCAATTGAAGAAAAGACTGGTCAGTGTAGAGAACCAACTTTCAAGCATGAAAGAGGAGTTTGCTAATGAAAACCAAAAGCTGGTGAGAACATTGGAGTGTCAATCACAGCAAGTAGAATGCTTGAATGAGGACTTGAAATGTGTAAAGCATCAACCTGTGGAAGAAAATTCAACAAATAAAATTTGGTGTACTTCAAGGATCAGAAGTTTCTATTAATTATTGTGAAAAACACTTTGAATGGGATGAGGAATTGTTAATCCATCATAACAATTGGTTGAATGCCAAATTAAAAATCAAGATTGACAAACTGTTGGAACTTAATCATGAAAAGAGCAATGAAATTCTTGTTAACTCCACTGCACTCTGTAGAACAAAAAGAATGAAATGTACAGTATGGAAGAACAGATTTACATTTTAAAAGCAGATGAGGAAAATGAAAATGAAGAAACAGATTGAGGATCTAATGAGTAAATTGAAAGAGTCTCAGGAGCAGTCAGCAGTCATGGAGGAAAGGTTCCTAAATGAACTCAGGGAGGGGGGGAAACTCTCCACTGGTTAGAATCATATCTAGCACAAAGGAAGATGGTTGTGGTGGTTGGAGATCAGTTATCTCAGCTCCAGGACATCACTGCAGGAGTTATTCAGGGTAGTCTCCTTGGCCCAAACATCTTCAGCCTCTTCATCAATGACCTTCCTTCCATCAAAAAGTCAGAAGTGGGGATGTTCGCTGATGATTGCACAATGTTCAGCACCATTTGCGGCTCCTCAGATACTGAAGCAGTCCATGTCCAAATGCAGCAAGGCCAGAACAATATCCAGGCTCGGGCGGACAAATGGCAAGAAAAATAAACACCACACAAGTGTCAGGCAAGACCATCTCCACCAAGAGAGAATCTAACCATCATCCCTTGATGTCATTACCATCACTGAATTCCCCACTATCCACATCCTGGGGGTTACCATTGACCAGAAACTGATCTGGACTAGTGCAATTGATGTAGTTTATATGGATTTCAGCAAAGCCTTTGACAAGTTCCCACATGGGAGACTTATAAAGAAGGCAAATGCACATGGGATACAGGGTAATTTGATAAAGTGGATTCAAAATTGGCTTAGTTGTAGGAGACAGAGGGTGATGACAGAAGGATCCTTTAGTAACTAGAAGCCAATGTCCAGTGGCGTACCACAGGGATCTGTGCTCGGTCCCCTATTATTTGTCATTTATATAAACAACATAGATGACTATATGGGGGGTAGGATTAGTAAGTTTGTGGATGACACAAAGATTGGCTGGGTGGTTAACAGTTAGGTTGAGTGTCTTTGGCTACAGGAAAATATAGACGGGATGGTCAAATGGGCAGATAAGTGGCAGATGGAATTTAACCCTGAAAAGTGTGCGGTGATACACTTTGGAAGGAGTAATTTGACAAGGAAGTATTCAATGAATGACATGACACTAGGAAGTTCTGAGGAACAAAAGGACCTTGGTGTGTGTCCATAGATCTCTGAAGGCGGTGGGGCATGTTAGTGGGGTGGTGAAAAAGGCATATTGGACACTTGCCTTTATCAATCGAGGCAAAGATTACAAAAGTAGGGAGATTATGTTGGAGTTGGATAGAACCTTGGTGAGGCTACAGTTGGAGTATTGTGTGCAGTGCTGGTCACCACATTATAGGATGGATGTGATTGCACTGGAGGGGGTGCAGAGGAGATTCACCAGGGGGTTGATTGGGATGAAACATTTAAGTTATGAAGAGAGGTTGGATAGACATAGGTTGTTTTCGTTGGAGCAGAGAAGACTGAGGGGCGACCTGATCGAGGTGTACAAGATTATGAGGGGCATGGACAGGGTGGATAGGGAGCAGCTGTTCCCCTTAGTTGAAGGGTCAGTCACAAGGGGGCATAAGTTCAAGGTGAGGGGCAAGAGGTTTAGGGAGGATGTGAGGAAAAACTTTTTTACCCAGAGGGTGGTGAGGGTCTGGAATGCACTGCCTGGGAGGGTGGTGGAGGCGGGTTGCCTCATATCCTTTAAAAACTACCTGGATGAGCATTTGGCCCATCATAACATTCAAGGCTATGGGCCAAGTGCTGGTAAATGGGATTAGCTAGGTAGGTCAGGTGTTTCTCACGTGTTGGTGCAGCTCGATGGGCCGAAGGGCCTCTTCTGCATTGTGTGATTCTGTGATTCTGTGATATTAATAATAATGCAGCTAAAAGAGCAGGTCAGGAGCTAGGAATCCTGTGCCAAGTAACTCACCTCCTGACTCCCCAAAGCCTGTCCACCATCTACAAGGCGCATGTCAAGAGTGTGATGGAATATCCTCCACTTGCCTGGATGAATGCAGGTCTCACAACGTTCAAGAAGCCCGCTTCATTGGCACCACATCCACAAACATTCACTCCCTCCACCACTGATGCACAGTAGCAGCAGTGTGTACCATCTACAAGATGCACCGTAGGAATTCACCAAGGCTCCTTAGACAGCACCTTCCAAGCACATGACCACTATCACCTAGAAGGACAAGTGCAGCAGATAGATGGGAACACCACCACCTGGAAGTTCCCCTCCAAGTAACTCACCATCCTGACTTGGAAATATATCGCCGTTCCTTCACTGTCACTGGGCTAAAATCCTGGAACCCCCTTCCTAACAGCACTGTGGGCGTACCCACAATGTATGGACTGCAGCGGTTCAAGAAGGCAGTTCACCACCACCTACTCAAGGGCAACTAGGGATGGGCAATAAATGCTGGCCCAGCCGGCAAAGCCCACATCCCATGAAAGAATAAAGAAAACGGAACGCCCATGAGAAGCTTGTATAAAGAGTTCTGCAGGTGACTCTGAAACAAGGACAACTGAATTCACCAGAGCAGTTGCTGAACTGAATGAAAAGTTTGGGAAATAATTGGAAAATAAGAGATTAAACCAATATTTGGATGAAATTGTGAAAGGAGCAGAGATGAGGGTTCCATTTCTCAAGCGTCAGTGAAACAATATGAATGTGTGCAGAAGGCTGTGGCACTCCTCTTGGATAAGCTGGAAAATGACCTGAATAAAGGGGGGAAACTCTCGGAGCAGGTTTCTTCATCTGACATTGATTAAAACCATGAAAGGGCAAAATTTGTCATGGAGGAAGTGAGTGAAGAAAATAATTTTGAAGCTGGTTGTCAATCAGACACACAGTGTCCATAACAAATTTAAAGGGCCCATTGAAAGTATGTTCACAGATGTATTGTGAGGATTTATGGTGTCTCCTCACTGCATGTCGTCATCATCCTCCTCAGATATAGCAGCTATGAGGACCTCCTGAGTGTGCCTGCCTCGTCTGGCCAGTGTCATGGCCTCATTGCCTTCACCGTTGCCTTTGAAGGCCTCCTAACGCTTGTCGACATCCTCCTCATCGGAGGAGATGTGCAGCTCCTCCATCTCCTACGCAGGCAGCTCCTCACCCTGTTACAGCACCAGGCTGTAAAGGGCGCAGGTGGCGATGATGCGTGACACCCTCTGTGGACGGTATTGCAGGGCTCCACCAGACCAGTCCAGGCACCAGAACCTCATTTTCAGCCTCCCGATGGTCTGCTCCACCAGGGTGTGAGTTGCAGCACAAGCCTCACTAAACCTTCACTCTGCTGCAGCCTGAGGCCGCCGCACAGATGTCATCAGCCACGTCCTCTGTGGGTAACCCTTGTCCACGAGAAGCCATCCCTGAAGCCTCTGTGGACCCTGGAAGATGTCGGGCATCTGAGACTTCCTAAGGAAGTAGGGGTGGTGGACACTCCCTGGAAACTGTGCCCAGACCTATAGGATACATTTCTGGTGGTCGCACACCAGTTGAACATTCAGTGAGTGGAAGCCCCTGAAGTTGACATAGTTGACCACTTGTTACCACGGAGATCTGAGCGCCATGTCAGTAGATCGCACCCTGCACCTGTGGGAAGCCTGAGATCTGGGCAAATCCAATCGGCTCTTGCATCCTGGCTGTCCTGGTCCCAGGCGAAATGCACAAAGTTGTGTTGCCCTTGCGGAGATGGCGTCCATGACCTCATGGATGCATGTGTGGGTGGGGGCAGAGGGCACCTGTGGAGTCCTGAAAGGGGCCAATGGTGTATAAATTGAGCGCCATGGTCACTTTCACGGCCACTGGCAGTGGATGCCCTCCGTGTTCCCATGGCGCCAACTCTTGCAGCAGCTGGCAGAGTGACCGACCAGCTTCCTGGACATATGCAGTCTTTGGCCACACTGGTCCTCGTTCATCTGCAGGAATGAAATGCTGCGTCTTGGGCCTAGTCAGGCACAGACCAGCAACGGCTCGGTGTGGCTCTTCAGCAGAGTATGTGGGAGCCCCAGCTGCCCCTTCTTCCAGAGGGTGCTGCTCCACCCTCTGTCCAGCCAGGCACCTCCATCCCACTCTTCTCCTTCATCTCCACTGTTTGTATAAGTTCACCGGGCTCCATGTTCCTGATGTACTCCTCCTGCAGGATGAAAGAGAGAGATGCGTGGGTTAGTGTGGGTGTGCTAAGAACCTCTTTTGGTTAAGTCTGAAGGCTCCTTAATGCATGTCGCGGAGCGCTGACCACCACCTGGCTGGCCAGAGTTTAATGCGCTGCATGGCTGCCCGAAACCCCACCCCCCTCCACCCCTGTCCACCTGACTGATTGGTGGCCGTTTTGCCCATTGCTCTGCAGGCTGTGCTCTTAGCTCAGGCTCTGGCATTCTCCTAACCCACGCTGCAAGGCTGCACCGTCAGCTTAACCCATGGGGGAGACTGGTTCAAAGTGGAATGATGATATTGTAAGGGGCTGTGAGCAGGGGACTGCTCTATGGCCAGCTTTAGCAAGGAGAGTGTACAACATGCCGGTAATTCAACTGTTTTGCAACCCACTAAAATACTCATTAGTTTGCAATCTGTGCCCCAGGGGTGAAGATTTCAGCAGCATTTGATGGCAATTCCATGCCTCTGCATTGCTTGAGTGGGCAGATAAGCTAGAAGCTCGACTCCAAGCATGTTAATGTGGCTGCATCCGAACTGTCTCAGCTGTGGAGGAATGGTCACTTTATACAAGGTTTCCCTAATGCACGGCTGCTTCCCTACCCCCTCCAGCTTGTACATGCTTATGCACTACCATCAAATGCAGAGCAGCCCTTGCACCCTCCTCCACTCACGTGAACTGGAGCCCTTGACACCTCAAACATGCCTCGACCACAGTGCAGCCCTTCCCCCACCAAGTCGCCTCAACCTTGAAGGCCAACAGGTGACCCTGGATAGCGCTGCCCAACCTTACTGTGCACTCAACTCCGAGTTCCCCTCAAAGTGCAGCCCGCCTAGTGCACACCTTATATATGCTGTTGTGAAACACATCAGAAATCATGCTGAAGTGCTCGGATGATCCAGCGTGGGGGTCTGATTTGGCAGGGTCTGAGCTTGTAGTGACATGCAGATGTAATACAATGAGGTTCCCGATGTCCGAAAATGTGGCTCACCATTGACAGGCGAAGTGGATGATTGCGAACTGGTTTCATGATGGTATAAAACAGATTTTTGGCCTTCTCGCCATATTGTCCGCTCAGGCCTCTGAACACACTCGACCAGCGGTCATGGAAAATTCTGCCCTTTGTTGATACAAGATGTGTGATTGTGAAAAATGAAAATGCTGCCTGTACGGTGTGGAATAAACTATTTGCTAGAAGTTTATGTTGTCAAGTACTTCTTGTAAAGAAATTGTAAAGCCGTTGTAACGAAACGTTCACTATGGCGAAGATTTCTTTCTTCCAAGGGAAAGGCGTCAAGAATTCCCGACCTACCTGACACCAGAGCGGAGGTTGATAAACACAAATCCCAGCATTCCCCAGGAGTTTCCTTGAATGCGTGGACTGGGACTGGATGGCATATGTGCAGCCTGGCGTTTGTAGATCTTCAGGTCGAGGGCAAGGGCCCAATGCGCCTGTGTGAAGGGTAAAAAAAGATAACGGCACAAAAACCCAGATCTTGTGACCAGGAGCGGAGTGTCATAATAAAAGAGAGTCCCAGACAGTGAACAGTGAGAGAGGATAGGGACGGGTCCCACAAGAAGGGTCCCAGACAGGGAGCAGGGAGAGGGGTCAGGGAGAGTTTCCAGTTAAGAATAAAGAGAGGGGAGCAGAGAAAGAGCAGAGAAGTTGGCAGACTTTAAGTAATACGGAGTCAGGAGGAGCCCTGAACATCTAAGAAGGCAGCAGAAGGCTGGTCACTCCATGTTGCAAGCAGTTGGGGCTAAAGTACCCCTTTGGAGCAGTAGAATTCTGCTCGGTGTGACCTAAAAGCTGAAGTTGTGCTTGTGAGTGCAGACTTGCAAATTCAGGGGAACACAGTCTTGGGAGATGAGATTGAAATGCTGTGAGGTGGGCCGTCATTGATGGTCTCCAAGTTGGAGCAACCTTTGGAGAGAATTCCAAGGCAAGGCCTTCAAAGGCGAAGCCTCATGTTGGAGACAAAGTTTCAATGAGATTGGTTGACTCACTGTGCTTACTGATGTCTGGGTGGGTTGTTCAGAAATCTTTGTAATCATTCTTGGTCGCATCAGCCATTTATTTTACATCAATAAAAACAGTGAGTCAACAAATCTCATTGAAACTCTTTCCCTCATGAGGGATTCCAGGCTTTGCCTTTGAAGACCTTGTCTTGGAATTCTCTCCAAAAGTTGCTTTTTGTGTTGAACCACAGTTTGCCCGTTAACTCATACATTACCTCATATTAACCCTGAACGTTAGAATATAAGAAAGATATTGTACATAATTTTATCTTTCCGACCTCGTGCAGTAAAGTTTATTTTGTTTATTGAAAAACGTGGAACATTGTGGCTTTATTCTCTTAGCAAGTGTCTTGGATCTCAAGCTTTGTCCACTTTAAACAAAAAGTTATTGGTCTCTAACTGGATTGTACCAAAAGATTGGGGGTCTAGTTCAGGATCATAACAACTGGCAGTGGCCACTCCTGCTGGTCGCGCTGCTGGTATTGCAGAGCTGCCGGCCTCTGATTGGTCGGCAGCTCTCAGGAAACAAGATTTCCACCTGACTGTGGCTTTAATTTAGTTGGAAGCCTGACGCTGTCCAGGTAAGTGCCTGCTTACCTGGTAATTGCATCAGACCTCCTGGAGAGAAGCGATATTGGGATCCCACCAGTTCGCCAACCAGTGAGTAACACCCCTGTCACAATCTTTAAATTCTGCTTTGATGGTGAGAATAGGATAATTTCTTTACATGTTGAGTGATTATAATCTGTAAAGTACAAATTAAATGTAAGTTTCAAAATGAAATCAGATAAATACTTGAAATGAAACGCTTTCAGGGCTTTGGGGAAGGAACAAGGGAATGGGCACAATTGGATAACTCTTTCAAAATGTCATTTCAGGCATGATTTGCCAATTGGCTTCCTTTTGTGGTGTAAGATTCTGTGATTCTATATTAAAAAAAACTTTGATTTTTTAAGTCAACTGTCGGCATAGCGTAGCCTAACTATGATGAAGTCAAACCAGACTCAGATTGCTGATTCTTAAAAATCTGAGGTGCACTTGCCAGTGCCTATGGGTCACTGGTAGTCCTGGTCAGTTAACTCGATAATACTCCCTGGTAGCAGAGCCAATTATAACCTTACCTTGGTTAGACAGTCCTTTTATGTGATAAAATATGTTAATGAATGCTTGCCATAGGCAAATCATTTCACACAATAGTTTCCAATCATTCACGCTGGGTTTTTTTTGGTGTAATTTGCCCAAGATTGGCCTAACCTGTGCAAAAAAAGCCGCAGGGTTTTAAGCACAAGTTACTTCAAGGGCGACCGTGATCTTTAGTGCAACATTTTAGAAACTGTCTTAGAAACAGGACAGATCTCCAAAACTGGCCACACTCCCATGGTGAATTAATTGTCATGGTGACTTACCTTTAATTGCACTTGTTCACAGACCATGGGAAAGGCTTTTAAAGTTAAAATGGAACTTTTGGATGCTAGGGCATTAATACATGTGACTTAAAAGCAATTGAATGCATTTTTTAAATGTATTGAGAAACTGACTACTGTACCCCAATGGAACTGGGAAACAGTTCAGTATATTTTTAAAAGTCATTTACAGTCATTTCAAATTGGATTACTCACAGGTGATGGATTGACACTGATTAAAATTGCTTACTTTCTTGTGTGAGGAAACATTTTCAGCTGGTATCAATCAAACCGCAGCAAATTACACTCTTAAATATATCAAGTACTACTTTTCAAGCAATTTTTTTTTAAAATGGCATTTAAAAATGTTGCCTTAATGTGCTGGTTCAAGGCAGATTTTGCATCCAGTGCAAATGAGTTTGAGCAGAAACTCAAGAAAAAGAAACATTTCTCAAAACTGGTGCAATTTTGGGTGCTATTTTTGTCTGAATTGCTAATTGCACCCAATGCAGAAACTCTACCTCAATTTGTGACCTATGTGAACTTTTTAATCGTTCATTCCAACCCTTCTTTCCTTTCTATGTTTTGAGAAAATGATACAATGAGGAATAAAATTTGTCTTTGTGTCACCTCCAGCTGTCATCTGAATAATGAAACACTTCTAGTTTTACCTCTGGGTGTTTCATTTAAAATAGTAATAGCTACACTGCCCTTCAATGGCTAATGGTCTTGGTTAACCACTTCAGAAAGTCGTCAGGTTGACCCTTCTATTTGTTTGGGTGTCTATCAATCCAGCAGGTAGAAATGAATAAATGATGCCCTTTCCAAGAATTTAGTTGGCTTTAACTTATTGGAACATGGGTCTTCTCCTTGACAGGATCTGTGTACAAATGTGGAACTAAGCACCTAGAGTTCCTTCATTTTCATATAGCCAGGAATTCCAGGGTGATTCTCACACTTGCATCCCCATGAAGTCTTGGCTGCTTAGGCATCAAGGCATTTTCCATTAAGAATTATAAACACATAAACCAACTGTAGATGCACTAGATATCAATGATTTCAATATTCATTGACTTTTGTCCATTCAGATAGTTTGGAGTTAATTGGTTGATTGCCACACTGTAACAGACATTGATCTCTTTCATCCTTTTCAAAAGTGAAGCCCACCGTAAACTGGAGGAACAACACCTCATCTTCCGACTAGGGACTTTACAGCCTTCCGGACTGAATATTGAATTCAACAACTTTAGGTCGTGAGCTCCCTCCCCCATCCCCACCCCCTTTCTGTTTCCCCCTTCATTTTTTTTCCAATAAATTACAAAGATTTCCCTTTTCCCACCTATTTCCATTATATATAAAAAAAACCCCACTAGAGCTATACCTTGAGTGCCCTACCATCCATTCTTAATTAGCACATTCGTTTAGATAATATCACCAACTTTAACTTTAACACCTATGTGTTCTATTGTACTATTGTCGTTGACATCTTTTGATGATCTGCTTCCATCACTGCTTGTTTGTCCCTACAACCACACCCCCAACCCCCCCCCCCCGCCACCTCTCTCTCTCTCTATCTCTCCACCCCCCACACACACACCTTAAACCAGCTTATATTTCAACTCTTTCTTGGACTCGAACTCAAGTTCTGTCGAAGGGTCATGAGGACTCGAACGTCAAATCTTTTCTTCTCCGCCGATGCTGCCAGACCTGCTGAGTTTTTCCAGGTAATTCTGTTTTTGTAATAAATATTCCTTTCCTATGATAAAATATTTTTCTAGTTCATTCCGCATATTAGTGCCCTCTTTGAGGTAATGATCCAACTTTTCAAAGCTTTGTACTACATATGGCTGATATTATGCAAGGTGAAATGGGGATCTAGGGGATTTCCTTATATTTGGGAAAGATTCCTCTATTTCTCCAGACCTGTCATTGTACTCACCCTCTGCAACAGTCTCTATTGAATCACATTGATTCATTTCAACAGACCAATACTTGATACACGGGAAACAAGCTCACTGTGTAACCATGAGCAGAGAGTTTTACTTCTACTTAGAATAAAATCTTATTCAAAGGAATCTTCAGAATTAGCTTCGGAGTCAGGGTTTCGCCAATAATCTTTAGTCCTGCTCACTGGGTAATCAGCTTCTTTGGGCGACCCTAGCCCCTTGAATTAATACTTGAGCGTGAATTTTCATTTGGACGGAAAGGGTCTCCAGCTTAGCCAGAATAGTGCCGGAGTCCAGATTCTGGAAGTTCCACTCCTGACTCCAGCGCCCATCATTTTGCCAGATGAGGAATGCAGGCTGCCTTCAAACAATCCAATTTTCATCAGTGGGATGTCCAGACCACAACTTGTGGGCTTTACACTTTTCAGGAGAAGGTCCAAACTTATCAGAGTTATTTGGAGAGGTAAGGTACCCTTTTGGATATGTCCAGGGACACCTTGGAAAAGGTAAGGTGCTCTTTGGGAAAGGTCAAGTGCCATTTAGGAGATATCAAGTGCCTTTTGTGATTGTTAAAATGAATGTGTGTAGAAAATGGATAAACTCATTGGAAGTTTCAAGCTGTCAAGGCATTTAAATATCATCGCCCTTTAAATAAAAAAAAAGTCTGCAGTTTTAACAACCCAGTACTTTGCTATTTCACTCTATCTGTTGGCATAAGCCTGAGGGTGTCCATTATAGGATTTGTGCTGCATGACTGATTTCACAACCTATCATTGTCACAGTGGTAGGCCTAACAATTCAAAGTTAGCTTGACAGCTCCATGTGATTATAAAATATTTGATGCGTTGTTATGAATACAAATGCTTGTTTTTATAAGGGGTTAAATGCATGAAAGAAATGTTTTTTAATGAAGGATTAAGTAATTGAAAGAATTTAAATGTAGTGAATGGGTCTTTATCAAGGAGAGTGTTTTTATAAATAGTGAAATAATCAATAGGCAAGAACTTTATTTCATCCCAGCATGGGTCCTGAGGTCTGCCCATGATGGATACTGGGTGAGTTGGCATGGAGGATACAAGGAAAAGGGGGTGTGTGGGGGTATGGGTTGCCAGTTAGCACTTAGATGCCATAAGAGCTATAAAAGTCCATTAGGGATGAATTGAGCAGTGTAAGCTGACATCATGTCTATAAAGGAACATTGGGATCAGTAGGGTGACGTTGGTTTGTATAGGGGCTTTTAGGGAATATAGGGGTGACCAGAGGTCTATTGGTTGGCATAGATGCTATTAAGAGACATGGGTAAAGAGGCATAGGTTGGTATAGGAGGTATGAAGTACCATGGGGGTGTGTGGGGGGGCATGAGGTGGCATGAGTTGGCATGGATGGGAAATGGGGAGTATGTGAGGGAGTGTGAAGGGGGTGTGTGGGGGGGCATGAGTTGGCATGGATGGGGAATGGGGAGTATGTGAGGGAGTGTGATGGGGGTGTGTGGGGGGGCATGAGTTGGCATGGATGGGGAATGGGGAGTATGTGAGGGAGTGTGATGGGGGTGTGTGGGGGGCATGGGGGTGGCATGAGGTGGCATGAGTTGGCATGGATGGGGAATGGGGAGTATGTGAGGGAGTGTGATGGGGGTGTGTGGGGGGCATGGGGGTGGCATGAGGTGGCATGAGTTGGCATGGATGGGGAATGGGGAGTATGTGAGGGAGTGTGATGGGGGTGTGTGGGGAGCATGGGGGTGGCATGAGGTGGCATGAGTTGGCATGGATGGGGAATGGGGAGTATGTGAGGGAGTGTGATGGGTGAGGGCGGGAGGGCTGGTTCTTGTTTGTATTCTTTTCCTTACAAGTCCTGGAGCACGGAGCTGGTCTTTCACACAACCAACTTCCTTACCCAGCAACCCTTGTGGCTGCCTCCACACTGTTTCTGGGGATGGCGATTTATGAAACAAATTTTCTCTTTTACTCCTGGAAATATCAAAAATAATATACCCATATACTCCTGATACCTCCACGTGATAGACAACGGATTTCAATTACGTAGTTTAAGAAAAGAAATGCCCACCGACGTTGGGCATATTCAGTGGCATGAGCGGACAATATGGCACCATCAGTTTCACGACGCGTGAAACCAGTTTGCGATTGCCCGTTCAGCTCACCGATGGCAGGGCCGCTTTTCCAACCATCAGACATCTGGAACCTCATTAAAATACTTCTGAAAAACATTATTAGGCTGGCCCAACGGAATCATTCCCCCCTCCACCCCCACCCCCCATCCCGTTGGATCATCGCCCACATCAGCAGAAAAACACACCAACGTGTTTCACAACAACACATAAGTGACATGCACCTGGTAGGCTGCACTTTGCTCAAGACTGCCAGGTTTGTTTGCCTACCTTGCTTCGGTCAGTACCCGCAGTCATCAGCGCCAGCCTTCAGAGGCATCACCACATAACTTTTAGGGGGCCTCACGGGTAGGTCTCTACTGACCAGATCAGCCATATGTGGGTGGATTGTCAATGGTCTCAAGGCTAGGGCTTGTTTGGTGAAGTGCAAGGAGTGGCCTCAGGCAAGAGAAGAGGCTGCAGGATGACAGCTATACTGGGGAAGGAGGGTATTCCAGGGTGTGTGTGTCGGGGCACATATTGATCTGTGCAAGTGGCCTCAAGATGGTGAGGGATGAGGAGACAGTCTCCAGAGGAGATAAGGCCAGATGGACATGTGAGGTTGTGTGTGTGAGAATGGGTGCTGATGTCCCTTGAGCTGGCAGTGAGTGAGATGCCAGTCAATGTGTGATGGGCTTGAGCGTTTGAGTTTGGAGTGATGAATGGTTGCAAAACCCTGGCTGCATGAATGAGATCATTCATCCTCTTTCTACATTGGATGGCCAACCTCTTCTGTGCAGCATTGGCACTGACCACCACTGTCATCACCTACCAAGCCTGGTTGGTCACGCCGTTGCCCATCTTGCAGCCACAGCGGGTGTAGAGGATATCAGGGCAGGCCACCACTGCATCCAAAAGGTGTTCCAATGACTTGTCACTAAACATGGGGACTGCAGTCTTTTTGCCTTTCGTGGAAATCTTCCCTGCGGAAGTTCTCAGCTGGAAGCACTGAGATGTGTGTGTGTGGCTTGATGAGGCAGCGAGGTGATGGCGTGGCAGGCAATTGATATCCCATCATCAAAATGGTGTGTTTCCTGGGGATGCATAAATAATGCGGCTAATTGGGATGATATAGTGTGTAAAACATTATTTTACCCTCCCGATACCACACTCAGTGCAAATCTGGGATGATTCTGCCCAATGAATTAACTTACACCTAGAAGTACAAGGGCAGCATATGCATGGAAACATCACCATCTGCAAGTTCCCCTCCAAACCACACACTTTCCCAATTTGGAAATGTGTCGCCGTTCCTTCACTGTTGCTGGGACAAAGCCCTGGAACTCCCTCCCTAACAGCTCTGGGGGAGTGCCTACACCACATGGACTGCAGCGGCTCACCACCACCTTCTTAAGGGGGGTTATAAGTGCTGGCCTAGCCAGCGACATTCACATCCTGTGAAAGAATAAATAAAACCTATGTATATCATCTTTAGTGACCAAAGGAGATCCCAAGTGCCTTACAACAGTGTTGTGAAAATTTGGTTCATAATTCATTTGTTTTAGAATATAACTTGCAATTTCATGAATATGAGTTTTAGGTTGGAGTTTGAAATGTTAGACGTAAGATAAGTGAACATCTGTTTGAGGAACTGAGAATAAATGATGTAAATGCAATGCAAACAAGCCTGGGTTTATTACACTGAAAAATTAACTTGTGTTGATCTTACAAGGTCAGAGTTGATGGTTAAAAAAAAGCTTAAACAATGGGTGCCTCATTGCAGGACCTCTTGCTAGAGCCAGGCTATCTGTCGTTACCTCCATAAAAGAAGCTAAGTCCTAGCAATTCTGAGCAAGAGGGTCATAAAACTCTATTAGAGATAGAAATTATTCATATGGGTTGTAGAATCAAAGAGTTGTGTTGAAGGTAAATAATGTGTTTACATTTCTGCTTGAATCATCCCAGGGCATGCCACATCACCATAGAAATAGTGATTTAGGGTGGAGCCTTGGTTGAAGGGTTTTTTTTGTTTAATTTATCTGTGTGCGTTCGCTAACAGAAGTAAACAGTTCAGTTTGGGAAACAGACAGGGGCATTTGCAGTTCTACATAAGAACATAAGAAATAGGAACAGGAGTAGACCATTCGGCCCTTCAAGCCTGCTCTGCCATTCAATAAGATCATAGCTGATCTTGTGTTTCGAATTCCACATTCCCATCTAACCCCGATAACCTTTGATTCCCTTCCCTAACAAGAGTCTATCTACCTCTGCCTTAAAAATGTTCAATGACCCCACCTGCACCACCTTCTGAGGCAGAGAGTTCCAAAGTTGCACAGCCCTATGTGAGAAAAAAATTCTGCTCATCTCTGTCCTAAAAGGGATTTTAAAATAGTGCCCGTAGTTCTGGACATCCTTTTGACATCTTCCTTGTCAAGGCCATTCAGGATCTTATATACTTCATTTAAATCACCCTCACTCTTCGAAACTCCAATGGAAACAAGCTCAGTCTGTCCAACCTTTCCTCACAAGACAACCCACTCATTCCTGGTATCAATCTAGTAAATCTTCTTTGAACTGCCTCCAATGCATTTATATTCATCCTTAAATAAGGAGACCAAAACTACACACGGTATTCGAGGTGTGGTCATTTATGTTCAATCCCTCTCGAAATAAAGGATAGCCTTCCATTAGCCTTCTTAATTACTTCCTGTACCTGCATACTAACTTCTTGTGACTCATGTAGTAGAGTAACTAGATCCCTCTGCATCACATAATTGTGCAGCCATTTTCCATTTAAGTAACAATGTTTTTTTGTTCTTCCTGCCAAAGTGAACAGCTTCACATTTTCCCACATTAAACTCCATTTGCCAGATCTTTGCACACTCACTCAAGTTATCTATATCCATTTACAATCTCCCCATATCCTCTTCACAACATGCTTTCCTATCTTTGTGTCACCTACAAATTTAGCTACCATGTCTTCACTCCCCTTATCTAAGTCATTGATGTAAATCGTAAAAAGTTGCTTTGCTGTAGACTGCATCTCATTGGATTAAGAGAGCCAATGGGAGCTGATAGTCAGTTAGGCCTGAATTTGAAGCAGAGAAAAAATTAACTTCATCATTCACCACTTGGAATGTGGGTGGGGCTCTATCTCAGTTTGCGTTTTGTGAGGGAAAAGCAGTTGGAAGATTTGCTCTAGCTTGCAGCTAGTGGAAGAAATCTACAGTGGTCCTCACAGAGCCTTGTGGCAGATAGCAGTCAGCAAAGTTAGCTCAAAAAGCTGTGGGGAAGGCAGTTACGTATCTGCCGGCAACCAGAACAAGGAGCTGAGGCATCCACAATATTGACGCCTGTAAAGAAAGGGTGAAGGGTAGCATAGCCAAAAAGTTAATGGAAGGCCCCCCCAATGGAACCTTACCTCAGAGAGTAGCTGGAACAATGAGGAGAATTAAATTGACTCGGGAGGGCTGTGGCGTACCTTTGGTTGGTCCCAAAAGAATTGAATGAATCCTTAAGATTTTGTAAGGGCACTTTTGGGGAAAAGTAACAGGTAAAACTAAGTTTATCACATGAATCGTTATAAACTATAATGTTAAGATAGCTTTTTAAAATTTCTTTTTGTATACAGGAAAGTTTGTTTTTGTTTTAGCTGTCAGTTCATTGCTGGCTGTTTGTCAAGGTAAGTTGGTCATATAGTTCACAAAATGCTTTATATCTTTAACTTTAAGCTTAATATAGCCTCAGAGAGCCCAGCACCCTGGCAACTGTCCACACAATTTCCTTGTACCCATGTTTCTCCAGGGAACACTGCATTGCTGGTATATGAATGTATTTGCATTGTCACCCATGAATCCTGCAAAGTAGGAATGCAAAGCTTATTCCTAACACAAGCTACTGTATGCTAGATGTTCTTGGACTAATGTGATGATGGAAGACTGGGCATATGGGTGACTCCATCTCTGTCTGATCTTGATTTCTAGCGCAGGCCCATGTTGTATCTACTTACAGGGAGAAACCAGCACAGCAAATAGGAACAGATATATACCAGGGCGGGACTTCCCCCTCAGTTCGCATTAACTCTGGGAGATGACCTTCAAAATTGTGGGCCTGATGATAATGGGGGCAGTGAAAGAAGATGAGGTTGGAAGTTGAAGGATAGAACAATAGTTCTACATCCCACTCAGTATTACTTCCCATTGGTTTCAACACAGAGTAATATCAGGCAAGGTGTAAAATAAGCATTGCACCCAAACCTATCAATTTCCAAAGGTCGGACATTCCTAATTATGACAAACGTTTCACATGCCCTCTTCAAAGTATAGTGATTACTTTTTTTAAGAAATCATTTTCAGAATTAGCCTGAGATAGCATACACTGTTTGTCACAGAAAAGTCTGTGTGTGCTTTATTCACCTTACCACGGACCTTCTGCTTGACTGTTGAGAAGCATTTGAATTGGAAGGAAGTATCATGCGGTACTGGCATTATCCCCACTTGCAGAATAGCTTCTCAAACAGCAGAAAGTTGATAGAAGTGTCAGAAACAAAGGAGCTTCCAAATTCATGTTTTCCCCGTACTTGTCAGTGAGATTCAAGGAGTGAGGCAGAGAATCTCTGAGCCCAACATGTTGAAACTGCTTCATTAGGAGCTTGCTGGTTTATCGAGTCTATTCCGTTTCTGAGGTTTGTGTGCATTACCGAGGTGTCAGAATCATTTCATAGCTTTGCTCTTTCAAATTGGAAACTTGAAATTCTACTGCTGAAGTGCAAGATCTCACGGAACAGGAGTGGCTAGTATCTTCCATTTAACATACAAATCAACAAACTGGACATGAAATAATGGCTGCAATATTAACTGAGCTGTGCCTTTGGAGCAGGGTGGGGTGGGCGGAGACGTTACGAATGGAGGATCTGATGGTACAGATTTTCCAAATATCCTGCAGCTTTTATAATTGTTTTTCCAGGTTTCTGCCCCAGCAAGCAGACTGATTGACAGCTGGCTACCCAGGGGGAAAGCCTTTAACAGGAGTATGCAGTGGAGGAGTAGGTAAGGAGAGATCACCACTGGAGGGTTTTCTCATGTGGTGTATAGCAACCATGGAGGCACTGAATGGGGTGTAGAGCATAGGTGGGGAGGTGGTGTGAGCAAAATTATGGGTGGCTTTACAGGTTAGTTTGCTAGGCCTGGACATAACATTCCTGCTCCTCTATGCCCACAAGCAGTGCTGTAAAGGCACTTACCTTATGGATGCAGCACCTTTTGCCTCAAGGTGATAGAAACCCAGCTAATATGAGTCACAAATAAATAACTATTAAAACAGGGATGGACAAACTCCAGAAAAAATTTTAGGAAGGCCAACCTGCCTCTGTCAAATTCAGAATTGGGAAGGTTGGAGTCATGCTGCCAATGTTTAAATTTATAACTTCTTACCTGACCCAAACCACTCTACGTTTGGGGGATACAAGTAACCCCATTGAATTTTTATTTGTTAGGAATATCCTAAAGGTAATAGTGGATTAGGATGACCATTCAAGCCATCTTAGTTCACCCATGCAGGACAACACTACAGTCTCTCCCCAAACCCCCATCGCTGCATCCCCTGGTTTTCTTTTATTCATTCATGGGATGTGGGTGTCACTGGCTGGGCCAACATTTATTGCCCATCATAACTGCCCTTGAGAAGGTGGTGATGTGCTGCATTCTTGAGCTGCTGCAGTCCATGTGGTGTAGGTACGCTCACAGTGCTGTTAGGGAGGGAGTTCCAGTGACAGCAAAGGAACAGTGATTTATTTCCAAGTCAGGATGGAAAGTGGCTTGGAGGGGAACCTCCAGGTGGTGATGTTCCCATCTATCTGCTGCCCTGTCCTTCTAGATGGTAGTGGTCATGGATTTGGAAGGTGCTGTCTAGGGAACCTTGATGAGTTCCAGCTGTGCATCTCATTGATGGTACACACTGCTGCTTCTATGCGTCAGTGGTGAAAGGAGTGAATGTTTGAGGATGGGGTGCCAGTCAAGTGGGCTATTTTGGCCTGCATGTTGTCAAGCTTCTTAAGTGTTGTTGGAATTGCACTCATCCAGGCAAGTGGAGAGTAGTCCATCACACTCATGATTGTGCCTTGTAGATGGTGCACAGGCTTTGAGGAGACAGGAGGTGAGTTACTCATGACAGAATTTTTTAAATTCAGTGATGAGATCTGAGCATCATTGGCTAGACCAGCATATATTGCCCATCCCTAATTGCCCTTGAGAAGGTGGTGGTGAGCTGCCTTCTTGAACTACTGCAGTCCATGTCGTGTAGGTACACCAACAGTGCTGTTAGGGAGGGAGTTCCAGGATTTTGACCCAGTGACAGTGAAGAAACAGCGATATACTTCCAAGTCAGGATGGTGATGGAGGGAACTTCCAGGTGGTGGTGTTCCCATCTATTGCTGCTCTTGTCCTTCTAGATGGCAGCAGGTGTGAATTTAGAAGTTGTTGTCTAAGGAGCTTTGGTGAGTTCATGCAGTGCATCTTGTAGATGGTACACATTGCTGTCACTGTGCGTCAGCAGTGGAGGGAGTGAGTGTTTGTGGATGGGGTGCCAATCAAACAGGCTGCTTTGTCCTGGATGGTGTCAAGCTTCTTGAATGCTGTTGGAGCTGCACTCATCCAGGCAAGTGGAGAGTATTCCATCACACTCCTGACTTGTGCCTTGTAGATGGTGGACAGGCTTTGGGGAGTCAGGAGGTGAATTAATCACTTCAGGATTCCTAGCCTCTGACCTGCTCTTGTAGTCACAGTATTTATATGGCTAGTCCAGTTAGGTTTCTGGTCAATGGTGACCCCCAGGATGTTGATAGTGGGGGATTCAGTGATGGTAATGCTATTGAATGTCAAATGGTGATGGCTAGAGTCTCTCTTGTTGATGATGGTCATTGCCTGACACTTGTCCAGTGCAAATGTTACTTGCCACTTGCCAACCCAAACCTGGATGTCATCTAGGTCTTGCTTTATTTGGATGTGGGCTGCTTCAGTATCTGAGGAGTTGTGAATGGTGCTGAACATTATGCAATCATCAGCGAACATCCCCACTTCTAACCTTATGATGGAAGGAAGGTCATTGATGAAGCAGCTGAAGATGGTTGAGCCGAGGACACTACCCTTGGGAATTCCTGCAGTGATGTCCTGGAACTGAGATGATTAACCTCCAACAATCACAACCAGCTTCCTTTGTGCTGGCTGTGACTCCAACCAGTGGAGAGTTTTCACTCTAATTCCCATTGACTCCGTATTGCTAGGGCTTCTTGATGCCACACTCGGTCAAACACGGCCTTGATGTCAAGGGCAGTCACTCTGACCTCACCTCGGGAGTTCAGCTCTTTTGTCCATTTTTGAACGAAGGCTGTAATGAGGTCAGGAGCTGAGTGGCCCTGACAGAACCCAAAATGAGTGTTGGTGAGCAGGTTACTGTGCTAAACAAGTGCCAGTTGATAGCGCTGTCGACGAACCCTTCTATCACTTTACTGATGATCGAGAGTAGACTGATGGGGTGGTAATTGGCTGGGTTGGATTTGTCCTGCTTTTTGTGTACAGGACATACCTGGGCAATTTTCCACATAGCCGGATAGATGCCAGTGTTGTAGCCGTACTAGATCAGCTTGACTAGGGGTGTGGCAAGTTCGGGAGCACAAATTTTCAGTACTATTGTCGGAATATTGTCAGAACCCACAGCCTTTACAGTACCCAGTGCCTTCAGCCATTCTTGATGTCATGTGGAGTTAATCGAATTGGCTGAAGATTGTAGCAAATCCTGCAGCTTTATCTTCTGCACTGATATGCTGGACTCCCCCATCATTGAGGATGGGGATATTTGTAGGGCCTCCTCTTCCAGTGAGTTGTTTAATGGGCCACCACCATTCACGACCGGATGTGGCAGGACTGCAGAGCTTAGACCTGATCCATTGGTTATCGAATCGCTTAGTTCTGTTTATTACTTGCTTCTTATGCTTTTTGGCATGCAAGTAGTCCTATGTTATAGCTGCACCAGGTTGATTTTTCATTTTTAGGTATGTCTGGTGCTGCTCCTAGCATGCCCTCCTGCACTCTTCATTGAACCCGGGTTGATCCCCTGGCTTGATGGTAATGGTAGAGTGGGGGATATGCCGGGCCATGAGGTTACAGATTGTGCTCGAGTACAATTCTGCTGCTGCTGATGGCCCACAGCACCTCATGTTGCCCAGTCTTGAGCTGCTAGATCTGTTTGCAATCTTTTCCACTTAGCAGGGTGGCAGTTTTTTTTATATGATTTGTTCATGGGATGTGGGCATCACTGGCTAGGCCAGCATTTATTGCCCATCCCTAATTGCCCTTGTTCAGAAGGCATTTTCAGGAGTCACATGTAGGCCAGACCAGGTAAGGATGGCAGATTTCCTTCCCTAAAGGGCATTAGTGACCCAGATGGGTTTCTATGACAATCGACAATGGTTTCATGGTTATCATTAGGCTTTTAATTCAGATTTTTTAAAAATTCAAATCCCACCATCTGCTGTGATGGGATTCAAACCCAAGTCCCCAGAGCTTTACCCTGGGTCTCTAGATTGCCAGTCCAGTGACAATACCACTGTGCCACCGCCTCCCTAACAATGCCACTTGATAGCGCTGTCGACGACCCCGTCTATCACTTTACTGATGACGGAGAGTAGACTGATGGGCGGTAATTGGCCGGGTTGGATTTTTCCTGCTTTTTGTGTACAGGACATACCTGGACAATCTTTCACATGGCCGGATAGATGCCACACAACACAATGGGGGGCATCCTCAATGTGAAGACAGGGCTTGTCTCCACAAGGGCTGTACGGTGGTCACTCCTACCGATACTGTCATGGACAGATGCATCTGTGGCAGCCAGTTTGGTGAGGATGAGGTCACGTATGTTTTTCTCTCTTGTTGGTTTGCTCACCACCTGCCAAGACCCGATCTAGTAGCTATGTCTTTAGGACTCAGCCAGCTCAGTTTGCACCCTCGCCACCCTCAGTGCTTCCTCCAAGTGATGTTCAACATGGAGAAGCACTGATTCATCAGCTGAAAGGGGGAGGAGGTGGCATGTGGTAATCGGTAGGAGGTTTCCTTGTCCATGTTTAACCTGATACCATGAGACTTCATGCAGTCCCGAGTCAATGTTGAGGACTCCCAGGGCAACTCCCTCCTGATTGTTTACCACTGTATTGCCACCTCTGCTGGACCTGACCTGCCAGTGGGACTGGACATACCCAGGGATGGTGATGGTGGTGTCTGGGACATTATCTGTAAGGTACGATTCCGTGAGTATGACTATGTCAGGCTGGTACTTGACTAGTCTGTGAGACAGCTGTCTCAGTCTTGGCACGAGCATCCAGATGTTAGTAAGGAGGACTTTGCAGGGTTGACAGGGCTGAGTTTGCCATTGTCATTTCCGGTGTCTAGGTCATGCAGTCAATACCCCTATCCCGCATAGAGGCCCAAACTGGGAGATATGGAAGAAACACTCCTTCCGGTCTCTTAAGTCATTCCAGGGGTTTTGTCTCCATCAGGAAGTCCATGTCATGTGTTAATCGCTATGTCCATACAATGTTTTGTTCTTCTGGGATGTGAGCAGTGTTAGTAAGGTAAGCTTTGTTGCTGATCCCCAATTGCTCTTGAGAAAGTGATAGTGAACCACCTTCTTCAAACGCTGCAGTCCATCTAGTGTAGGTCCACCTACAGTGCTGTTAGGGAAAGAGTTCCAGCATTTTGAACCAGCGACCATGAAGGAATGGTAATATAGTTCCAAGTCAGATATGTGGCTCAGGGGAGAACTTGTAGATGGTGATGTTCCCATGCGTCTATTGCCCTTGTTTTAGGTCATGGTTTTGGAAGATGCTGTTGAAGGAGCTTTGGCAAGTTGCTGCAGTGCATCTTGTATTTAAGTACACACTGTTTCCACTGTGCATCAGTGATGAAGGAAGTGAATTTTTAAAGTGGTAGCTACTCTGTAACTTATATATAGCCTTAATAAACCAGTATGAAGTAATTACCAGAGTCAGACTACAGTTTCTCCAGATAAGAGAGGGCATGTAGCCAGCATACAAAACGTGGTAGCAGCAGTGGTGACACCAATCTAAGGAAGGGTTGACACCATCGACAGAACACCTACAATGTGAAACTGGAAGGAAACCTGATCTAAGTTAGCATCTGAAAATGTTCCTAAGGAGCAGGCAAACTGGAAAGCAGCAATGATGTCAGTACCCGGCGAGCAGTCACTGTCCTACCCTGCCATTCGAAAGTCTTGAGGGCCAGCAAAGAGGCCAAAAGTGGGAGTTATGGAAGAAACACTTCCTCCGGTATCAAGCAGCATCAAGGCTCCATGCCAAAGAGCAGAAGTACTAGGTTAGTTTACTCCTTTGCATCGTAGGATTAGTCACTGACGATATCCTCTTGAGACAGTGGCTGGAAGAGACCTTCAAGATTGGCCCAAAAGCGCTTGACACATATTTTAGCCCGAAATGAAACCTCATGATTGAGTGAACACGCTTTGATCAAGGATCCCAAAGAGCAAAGGAATTGGTTGAATTATTGCTTATTGACCTATATCACCATATTGAAAAATGAATTAATTTGCGACAGCATTTTCACTGTAGTCTGTAATGAAAAGCTTTCAGATTTTTTACAGACCAAAGACAACCTCACTCTTGTTCAAGTGGTTCAGTACACGAGGCAGTCCAAACTCAGAGAGATAAATTGGGCTATACTCCACTGCGACACCGCCACTGGATGATTCAGTTAGCTGGGTAGGCCCAACAGCGGCAGCCCAACCCACTCAAAAACCCGTCAAAATGGGCAAAAAGGCTGGAAACCCCACAGCAGCCATCTTGACGTGGTTACGCTGTGGCACAAAGAAAGGGCACAGAGACCAAGAGTGCCCAGCAAGGGGTGCAGAGTTTTCCAGTGCAGGAAGACTGGTCACTTCAAGCGCTTCTGTAAATCCAACATTTTTAATAGAGGCAGGAGGCAAGAGAATATTTATGAACTGCACACTATTCAAGAAATTGGAAATAATGACAGAGACAAAATTTTCAGAGTTCTTAGGGGAAGTAAATGGTCTTGATCAGTTACAGTGAAAGTTAAAGGCTTTGACGCTAACTTTAAAATTGACATTGGAGCTGGTGTTACAATATTAGCTGATCATCTGGACTGGCTCCAGTCAATACCTCTCCATCCATCAGACATTAAATTGCAAGGTCCAGATTGCACAAACCTTCCAATAAAAGGTCAGCTAATTACCACTCTTCACTTCAAGGAATGACAGATCATTGATTCCCTATATGTTGTCTGCAATCCACGTGAATACTTAATGAGTGGAGATGTCAGTATACTACTGGGCATTTTAGAAAAAGTGATGTCAACCTGCAATTGGACAACTGGGTGCCTTTCATGGAAGAATTTCCAAAGTCACGTGCAGAACCAGTGGATTTTAATCCTGCAGCAGCTAGCTTGCCTTATCCCTCAAGCAGTGGTTCACTCCCCATCACAAAGGCACCATCTACTAGACCTTGGGCAGATATTAAAATTGTGGATCTCTCAGTTCTTTTCGATGCTAGGCCAGAAAGTGTGGATATAGAAGGCACTGCGGTAGATAGTGGCCATCTGCAAGACGATTTTTTGGACCTGGACTGGCTCTTTCCTGAAGAAGATAATGAGAAAGAAGCTATTGTAGCACTGAGTGATCCATTGGAAGATGAGGTCCTAGAACTTGGTACACTATTTGAATCTACAGCTGAACCATATGAAGTCTCTGGTTTCTTTTTTGAGAAGTCAGCTGTGTTTGCTGCAGAACAGCAGCATTCAAATCTTTGTCCTGTGGAACCCACCAGTGCAATGCATTGTATATTGCTGGTTGACCACGAAGAGTTGTTCAGGGAGAACGAAATGCTTGATTCCATAGTGGACCACACTGCCATAGTGTTGGTAAAGCCTATTAGCTTGGATGAAAGTAAATTGATGCCCAAGCTTCAGTCTCATCTGAAAATCTTCTTCCCATTAAAGCTGTTCTTCAGCGCAGAAGCTGAGGCCAAATCTTCAGAGCTTCCACTGCTTCAGAATCCTGTACAGGAATTTTGCTTTCATATTGTTTTAGAGGTTCTTCCCATTGTTGAAAATGGTGTTGTCTTATCTTCTTATCCCTCACAAAGTCTTCCCATTGCCCACCGTGGAGCAGCCATTCAAAGAGGAAAGTGTGACAATCTTACCATTATCTACAGGAGATGAACGTTCTTTCTGAAATATTATCGGGAAATCATATCTTTTTTGTTTCCTGCAATGTCTACATGAATTCTGTCATTCTTCTTTTCGTCTACCAAGCTCGTTCAGATCTCAGGTCTTCAATGCCTCTTCCATCCTCAATGTGGTGGTGAAAGATGTGGCTGTGAAAATCTTTGTCGGAGTAGAAGATCCTTCAACTTCTCAGATTATTCCCCAGTGTGTTTCGAGGGAGCAGAAGATCTCGGAGCAAGTCCTGATTCTTCTCTTCCAGTTCGAGCGAGTTCAGGTGTTGATGCCATTTAGTCTTCTCTCTTGAACCAGTCTTTCTTGGAAAAGGTTCCACGATCCTTACAGTTCAGTGGTCCTGAAGTTCACACCTCGATTACCAGAAATCCTGAAAGGCTGCTGTCCCACGGTGATGTGTCCTTCAGGGAGCAGAGGAAAAGAGGGGTGTCCAGAGAGCCGAGAACACTGCGGGAGATTGAATGCCTTATGGCAGTGATTTGACGGGGGGAGGGGTTTGTTGTTTGTTAGGGGGAGAAGTAAGAGTACAAGTTGGATAGAATCTGTAACAGTAAAAAGAAGTTCCAGAAATGCAATGTAGTTTAAAAAAATAGTTTAACATCGTTATTAAAGAATTTGACAGTATACTTGGGGAAGGTTTAGTACAATGGGTTAATAAAATAGCTCTGGTAACGAGTGATAAAGATCATGATGTAACAGTGACATCAGCAGTCATGTGCTAGAGACTTTGGAGAAAGGATGGAACAGTCTGTACTCATGAGAGACCTACCTACGCTGTAACCTATCTTATATATAATGTTAATAAACCAGCTTGAAGTAATTATCAGAGTCAGACTACAGTTACTTCAGATAAGATAAGCCATGCAACCAGCATACTAAATGGCCACCTTCTTGAAACGTAGCAGTCCATGAGGTGCAGCACATTGCTATTAGGGAGGGAGTTTAGAAAAAAAGTTCTTTGTCTACACTCACAGGAACTTGAGTTTGTTCCAACGCTTTGCTGAAAGTTTCTGCTGCATAACACACAGTGGAATCACTTTAATAAAATGCAGTTACATTGGAGCAGTGAGCTTAAAGCCAGCTGAAGTCAAGTCAGATTAATTTTGCAGAATTTCCCAAGATTAATTCATTAGTCTGGGTCGTTCCTACCTGTGGGAGCCGAAGATCAGGAGAGGGATGAAAAATACACACAGCTGCGTTTACTTGAACACTGCAGCTGATGTTTGAAGAGGTTTGCTCTGCTGTTGGGGCTTGAAAAAGTGAAAGGCACAGATCACAATCAGTTTTGAAATATATTTAGAAATGGTCGGGGGGGATAGCAAAGGAAATTTCTCCTGTCCGGCAATCCCCAGCACCTTCCTCATGAAAGAAATATCATGGTCACTTAGCAAAAGATGGATACCAGAGGTAATGGCATTTGAAATATCCAGAGATCACCGGGGAAAAAAGGGAGAAGTTTCAAAACCCTGGGTAGGTCAGCAAAAGTAAGGCTGGAGAGTATTGCATTATATCAAGTGGTTTGCTAAAAAATGCAGACTGGCAAGTGTCTCCTCTTTTCCTGGTACATGCTCCGGTAACATGCTGAGCTCTTAACAGCTTTTCCCAGTATCCCATGCATAACCATACTGGAGCTGGGCAGAAATGATCACGCCACTTGAGCTATTGTCTGTCACGTCTCCATATGTTTTCAACTCATTCTCAGCACGTGGGCATTGTTAGCAAGACTGGCAGTCATTGTCTTCCCCCAGGTGTCCTGAGAACACAGTGAAATAACTGAGGGCAGTTAAAACTCACAATGGGAAAAGAACCGCACAAAGCAAACTTAGCACATAACTAACCTGTGTCAGCTGGCAGGCTGGGATGTAAAATAGCCATTTGCTTGTCACTCATCCATGTGGCACCTTCCAATATCTCAGCACTGTTTCTCTGCTTGCAGAACTAAATGGAGTGGCGGGGGGGGGGTGGTGTTGCGGAGACCAGAAGGACCCTCCCCTTATTTTAGATCACCTGTTCAATGTAAGCATGCCGTGTGTGAATATGACGAGGCTGGAGAGCATAGAGTGGACTATAATAAAGCTTGAAGCACCACCAGAGCTGAATGTCAGGACATTTTTATTCTCATTATTCTTCCTGTCTCCACACACACACATCCCCATGCATACATTACTACAAAGCATCAAAACAGAAGGGCTTTTTTTCCCTCAGTTAACATTCTAATATATATTTTAACATACTACCCTTTCAGAGAGAGCAACTGAGGTCTGCTTATTTTGTCACAGCCCCAATGACACTTACTGATCACTTAATGTCATTCACTGGATCCATTAAGCATCAGCACAGGCGTACCCAGGCCAGGGTATGTGTAGTCAGATTATAAAGGCAACTCTGGTTGAATCACGGAGCTAGAGTGAACAGAGAAAGTGGTTGGAAGCAAGTGAAGAGCAGAAATTTTGTGGCTAGAGGGTTAGCTCATGTCCTTCTTTACCTGTGGCAGTCTGGGATCCAGACATCATAAGACCTGCATTTAAAGAATGCTATCTGGAGAGCACCACTTTCTGGGGCTGAATTTTGACCCCCGTCGGTGGAGGGGGCTGTGCAGGGGTGGGCAGGAGTGAGAGCAAACCTGATTGGCACCCCCCAATTGGGTGTATGGTGCCATTTTACTTGGGCAGGACAATTAAGAGGTGCCTCAGGGAGATTTGTTTCAGTTTAAAATTTCTAAATAAAGTATTTGAAAACTTTTAAAACATGTCCCTTCATGTGACAGTGTCACATGAGCTGGGACATATCAATGATTTTTTAAAGAATTTTTAAACCCTTCATGAAACCTCATCCCGTCCGTGGATGAGGTTCCATGAAAAATGCGAAGGCCGCCTGGGATCCTCACTTGCCCCCCAACCTTAAAGTTGGACGGGAAGCCCATTTAATTGTTTAAATTAGTTTTTAACAGGGCTTAATAGGCCTTTGATAGTTCGACGGACCCCGCTCCCCCCCACCGCTTGCCGACCAGAGAATTCAGCCCCCTGGAATCAAACACTCGTGTCTGAAAACAAATATAGAGGAATCTGCTACCTACATAGCAGCAATTATCAATGGCTACTTTTCAGAACTGCAGTCTACCAAGACTATCAGCCTTCATTCACAAAACAACTTTCACAGTATCACAGAATCACAGAATTTTAACAGCACAGAAGGAGGCCATTTAGCCCATCATGTCTGCAATGGCTCTCCAAAGGAGCACTATGAGAGCCATTGCCCTGTCTTTTCCCTGTACCCCTGCACATTGTCTCTATTTAAATAATCAACTAATGCCCTCTTGAATGCCTCCATTGAACCTGCCTCCACCACACTTCCAGGCAGTGCATTCCAGACCCGAACCACTCGTTGGGTGAAAAGTTTTCTCATGTTGCATTTGCTTCTTTTGCAAATCACTTTATATCTGTGCCCTCTCGAACTTGATCCCTTTATGAGCGGGAACAGCTTCTCCCTATCTACTCTGTCCAGGCCCCTCATGATTTTGAATATCTCTATTAAATCTCCCCTTAGCATTTTTCTCTCCAAGGAGAACAATCCCAACCTCTCCAATCCATCCTCATAGCTGAAGTTTCTCGTCCCTGGAAACATTCTTGAAAATTCCTTCTGCACTTTCTCCAATGTGTTCACACCCTCCCTATAGTGTGACCACCCAGAACTGTACACAATACTCCAGCTGAGGTCTGACAAGTATCTTATATAAATTCAGCATAACCTTCTTACTCTTGTACTCTATACCCCTATTAATAAAGCCCAGGTTACTATATGCTTTATTAACTGCTGTCCTGCCACCTTCAATGATCTATGCACATATACACCCAAGTCTTTCTGCTCTTGCACCCCCTTCAAAATGTCATTGCTTACTTTATATTGTCTGTCCATGTCCTTCCTACCAAAATGCATCACCTCACACTTCTATGCATTGAACTTCATCTGCCACCTACCTGTCCAGTCCACCAACTTGTCTTAGTCCTTTTAAAGTTCCAAAACCTCCTCCTTGCAGTTCACAACACTCCCAATCTTCGTATCATCCATAAACTTTGAAATTGTCCCATGCACACCAAGATCTAGATCATTAATATACATCAGGAAAAGCAAGGGTCCCAATACCAACCCCTTGGGAACTCCATTACAAAACTTCCTCCAGCCCAAAAAATATCCATTGACCATTAATCTCTGCTTCCTATTTTTCAGCCAATTTTATATCCACATTGCTACTGTCCTTTTTATGAACAATAACTTTTCTCAAGAGTCTGTGGTGTGGCACTGTATCAAAGGCCTTTTGAAAGCCCATGTACACCACATCAACAGCATTACCCTCATCAACCTTTTCTATTATCTCTTCAAAAAGACTCCAGCAAGTTAGTTAAACATGATTTCCAGCATTATAAATCTATGCTGGCTCTTCCTTATCAGCCCATATTTTTCTATGTGACTACTAATTCTATCCTGAATAATTGTTTCTAGAGTCTTGCCCACCACTGAAGTTAGACTGACTGGCCTGTAATTGCTGGGTTTATCCTTACAACCTTTTTTGAACAAGAGCGTAATGTTTGCAATTCTCCAGTCCTCTGGCTCCACCCTTAAGTCTAGGGAAGACTGAAGATTATGGCCAGTGCCTCTGCAATTTCCACTCTCACTTCCTTCAATATCCTTGGATTAATCTCATCCGGTCCTGTTGCCTTGTCAACTTTATGTACGGACAGTCTATTCAACACTTTCTCCTTATCAATTTCGAACCCTTCTAGTGACAGAGTTTCCTCCATGGCCTGGGTAACATCTACCTCCTTAATAAAGAAAGATGCAAAGTATTCAGTAAATATCTCAGCCATGGCCCCTTCATCCCTAATCAGTCCTACTCCTCCTTTTACCACCCTTTTACCATTTATATGCCTCTAGAAGACTTTGGGATTCCCCTTTATGTTGATTGCCAATCTTTTCTCATAATTTCTCTTTGCTTCTCTAATATGCTTTTTCACCTCCCTTCTGAACCTTCTGTATTCCTCTTTGTTCGCAAATGTATTTTCTCCCTGACACCTGTCATAAGCACACTTTTTCTTCTTTATCTTAATTTCTATCTCCTTTTTCATACAGAGAGCTCTGGATTTGTTTGCCCTACCTTTCCCTTATGATGGGATATACCTTGACGGTGCCTAAACCAATTCTTTTTTGAAAGTATCCCATTGTTCAGCTAGTTTTTCCTGCCAATCTTTCGTTCCAGTCTATCTGTCCCAGCCTCATTCTTATCCCATTGGATTTGGCTCTCGGCCAGTTAATTATCTTACTCTGGATTTCCAATCGTCCTTTTCCATCATCATCCTAAAACATACAATACGTACAATGATCCCTGTCTCTTAAATAGTCCCCCACTGACACTTGATCTACTTGGCCCATCTCATTTCCAAGTAACAGGTCTATCAGTGTGTCTTTTCTTGTTGGATTGGATACATACTACTGTAAAAAACTCTCCTGAGCGCAATCTTGGAACTTTTGCCCCTCTCTACCTTTTACACTATCACTGTCTTAAAGTCCGATGACTTTAGCAGAAAGAAATGTGGGAACTCCACAGTGAGATGCTAAGCTTAGTTGCAGCAGTTCTGCTCTGACAGCTGTGATACAGGCTGTTGTTTCCGATCAACAGCATGCTCTCTTGGCTCCAGCAAGCTGACAGAACTTGAAGCACAGCTTCATTGGTTTCACTGCTGGTTAAAGCTATGCAAATCAGTAGGCATTGTACAACAAGCAGCGGAAGGATTGGGGGAGGCACGGATGAGACTGCTGTCTGTTTAGTGACGTGCCATTCTTGCCCCCTCCAGCAACCCCGCTCAAATAAATGTGACAATAAATGAGCGGGACCACTATGCTACCAGATATAACCAAGCAAGTCACACAATCATCTCTTGACCCATTGCAAGGAGCGGAGAACCACGTTAATCTGAAGAGACTCACAATGGCATGGGTCTGCCAGCTATCTCACCCTGCCACAGAGAAGCACCAAAAAGGTGCACCAAATTGAATGCCAAGCACACAAAATACATACTGTTGCAAGAGGGAGCACACGTGATTGTTGTAAAAATCCAACTGGTTCACGAATGTCTTTCAGGTAAGGAAACCTGCCATCCTTACCTACTCTGGCCTACGTGTAACACTAGTCTGCACCAGGATGGTTGACTCTTAACTGTCCTTTGAAGTGGTCTTGCAAACCAATCAGTTGTATTAAAAATAACATCATGAATGCAGTGGTTCAAGAAGGCAATCCAACACCTCTTTTTCAAGGGCAACTAAGGATGGGCAATAAATATTGGCCTGGCCAGTGACACCCACATCACAAGAATGAAAAAAAATTCTCAGAAATTCTACAATTCTAACACCACTTACTTAATAAATCAGAACTCTTCCCAGCAAGATCTCCTCATGTCTGACTGGATACGAGCTCAAAACCCAGATCATGGAGTCTGCCAGGATTTAGGTCAGATGGGGGAAGTGATCTGCTGGGATCAAGGTCAGATGGCAGAGGAGATCTGCTAGGGTTGATCTCCAGCTGGTTTTGCAACCCACACCTGATGCCTGTCTCACTCTGACATTATCAGCAATGATGGGCCAATAATTCACCTGTAGAATTCCAAAAGCAATTAAAGTCCTTTGCCACAAAGCTGGACAATTCCATAAATAGGCGAGAGGATTGTGCTGCGCAATTAACATGCAAATCCTGTGCAGTCTGCTCGTTTCAATGATTTCTGTATGCAACCTGCACTAAAGATGCTGTTGTGTGGCCGCAGGCCCAAAATCGTGAAGCCTAACATGAGTGCAATCTACCCTTCACTACTTAATCTACCCTTCACTACTTAAAGCCAGCCTGCTCCTCTTAAAGACATGTGCATTTTTACTGGAACAGGCGCTGGAAGTTACTCTAATAATGAAACTGGCCTATCGAATGCTCAATAATGGCATAACACAGCAAAGTGCAGCCTCCAAGGTTCTCCACTGCAGCACTGGAGACCTTGAGGCAGGAGATGGACAGGAGGGGAGAGACCCACAGGACATCAGGATGTCCTCCAGCCAGATTCTGCAAAGGCAGGAGAAGCAGAAAGCCATCAAGCACAGTACCAGTAGTGTAACCCCAAGGACCTGGATACAATTCCGCAGACATCTTTAATGGCTTCACTTTAGTGGTCAAGGTCAGCCAATGAATCTTCAAATGCCATATCCTACCAACAATAGCCTCACACTCTGTTCAATGCACCACACTCCATCCATTCAACCATTAAAGTTCTCTCATATCACCTTCACTTAGCTCAATCTCTGGCAATTTCTATCAACCATTTGTCGTATTTCACATCCATAGTTTCAGATCACCCTCAGACACTGCTCTCACTCTCACAACTTGCACATTGTGCCAACTATTCACTCATGACAGCCACATCATCCATACGCATCACATCAAACTCACTGGCACACTTCCTTCTCCCATGCAAGAAAAGATGATTCACGGTTGCAGGCAGCATGATCCTAACTGGAAAGGGAGAGTCATGGCTGCATGTCCTCACCCCATTGGAGGATATTGTCTTCTCCACCCCCTGGAGCGGCCAGTGCTGAGGCCATAGCCTGTGGCAGGGCTGAAACCATCGTAGACGGTGCTGTGCTCATAACTAATCCTCCTTTTCACATCCCAATTTCCCATTATCTCACAATCTCTTCAGATTTAGAAGCTGTAGGTAGGTTAAAGAGCCAATTCTACACTCTCCCCACACCACAATCCTGTCCTTGTGCCTTTCTCCAGTCAGATATTCAAAAACTGCCACCTATCCAGGCAGTTGGACAGGAGCACGAAATGGTGGAGGAAGAAGAGATTGACAAGGAAACCCAGCATGTCAGGCACCTCCCTTATACAACAGTGGAAGGAGAATGGGGATATGTTGGAGCTGTCGCCTGCTGCAGCCTGGAAGGAGCACAACATGTTCACTCTCACACTCACAGCCACCAGCTCAGATACTGACACTGCATGTACTTTAGAGGATAGCACAGAGGTGGGATCTGCATGAGGTGGGACACCAAACATGGGTAAGCTGCAACCAGGACAAGGACAAAGGTTATGCAATGCCAGCTTGCAGAGGATGAAGTCGCACGTAAGTTCCAGTGCAGAGGATTCGGACGAGGAATTTGATGACACGAAGTACAGGGAAAGGCTGATGGGTATGCACACTGAAGATCTCGATGTAGTGCAGGCCGACCACAAAGCCTATAGCCACTATGAAGGAGCTTTTCACCAACCAACACTGGGCTTTGCGCAGAGCTCGGCATACATCGTTTCCAGAATGGAACTGGTGGCTAGCTCCATGAAGACACTTGCAGACCTAACCATGACACACTGCCTGATGATCAATGTCTCAGTTTTCATTGAAGCACAAGCAGAAGTCCCTCAACATCTAAGGGCTGCAGTGGGAGCTCCGACTGAGGTTATTCAGGTTCAGTTTGCTGCCATGCACACTTAGGCCAGAATTTTACCTCTGGCGTGTGGGCGTGCTCCCAACATGGCGGAACGTAAAATGATGTGTGATGATGTTGGGCGTGCAATATTTCATTTGTTGGGCATGCGCCAGAGTCGCTGCACACCAGCCAATAATTGAAAGGCCTATTAAGGCCATTAACAAGGTAATTAAGTTGAATTTCACGCTGCCCGTCCAACCTTATGGTTGACGGAAGGCGAAAAAGCCAAGCAGCCTTTATGTTTTTTAGGAAACCTCATCGACAAGCGGGGTAAGGTTTCCTAAAGCTAAAACAAATTAAATAAAAACTTTCTTTCGCCATTAAAAACATGTCCCATCTCATGCGACACAGCCACATGATGGGACATGTTTTATTAAATTTTAAATGCCATTATTATTTTTTTTAAAAAGCGCTTAATCTCCCCGAGGCAGCTCTGTGCCTCATGGAGATTGAAGCACGCTTTCCCGCGCATGAGCAAACTGCGCTCTTGAGCTGACTCTCCCTCCTCTGCCTGCACAGGCAGCGCTCAGCGCTACCGCTCGCAATCCATTGAGGGCAGGTCTTAACTGGCCTGCCGGCGTGAAATCGCGGTGTGGAGCCAAATCGCCTGCTCCCACTGAGCCCACCCAATGCAAGAGAAATTCAGGCTTCAGACTGTCACCATCATGGCCATAGATAGCAACACAAAGGGACTTACAGGTTCTCACTGCAAACCAGCAATCTGTGCTTCGATGGATTACTAGGATTGTTGAGGCACCCACTTGCCCACCTCAGGAAGAGGCAGTGGCACCAAGGAGCATGGGACTTGCTGTCCTCTCTCAGGATAACAACAATCATCCTCCCATCTCTGCTACTCCACTGGTGATCTTGCTATTGCCTGTCAGCCAACCAGCCAAGACTGCGGCTGCCCATTCCAAGATGATGCAGTCTGAAGCCAGGCCTTCTAGTGACAGAGCTACATTGGGTCATCCTCATGAGCAGATGTAAGGCCATCTGCTGTCTTCGCCAATCAAAGTTATCTGCTTCCACCTTGCAGCAACTGGGGTAAGACTGCATAGGAGCACTAAGACAGGAAAAGGCACATGGAAGACAGTTACTGAAGGAATACATAACGGTAACTAGTTGGCTTTTGTGAAGCTGGTTAAAAATGTTTGTTTTGTGGTGGCTTTTATTTCAGCCTTGAGACCAAGAGGAAACAGTGATGGTTAATGTCTGAGGGAAGGTGTGCTACTGCTGTTGAATAGGGAATTGGGGTTGTGTCACTGATACTACAGTCAGATGAGCCAATCATGGATAGCCTCACCAGATAGGGGATGTCTCGGTTGCCTCTTCCCTTCCTCCTCCTTATTTTTCTCCTCTACATCCTCAGCTACTCACCCTATACCTGGTGGCAAAAGCTGTGCCCTTATGATGGCAATGCTGTGCAACATGCAACAACACAACAAATCATGACACATGCTCTAGAGAGTACTGCAAATGTCCTCCAATGTGCTCTAGGCAATGGATGTATTGCTATAGCACCTCAACTCAATGACGTTTCCTGCAGCAGCACAGCTCTCATTGTTGTGATATCACTTTAAGAGAGAATGTCTCAATGAGTAAGTAGCTAAGATGTATATCATGACCAGCCAACATTGTTCAGAGGAGCTTTCAGTTTAGCTAGCAGCGTGTGGTGTAAAGAAATTGCTGTTGTACTTTCCTGTTAACAATAGCTGTTGAATCTTTATAGTAAATCTGTACATTGAGCAATCCTGTACTGTATCTTCAAATAAACCAAACCTATGTTTAGTTCAGCAGTCCTGTTTGAGATTAGTAAGTTTGTATTAAGCAAACATAGCAATATAGCACATTTTACATGCATGATGTTCATGTGTACATGGCTTTTACAGTGGAATCACATCAGGTAGTCAGCAGATAGCCCCCTGGTTTGATGCTGTGGCTCAAATGCTGATGGTACAGTGGACTTTTGGAAAATAAATGCATTATGACCACTACCAGGATAAGAGGCATTTTTAATCCTGATATGCTGAGTATGTTCGCAAACCAGCTGCACAATGATGGAGTGGAACCCTTTGCAGTTGTGGTACATCTCTGAGTTTACATGCAGGGTGTGCTAATGCTCAGTTAATGACACCCCTGCACTGTGGGAAAGGGGTGAAGCCACTACTATGCTTTGCCTGCTTCTCTCTGCAAAGAGAGCATTCAATATATTTCCTTCTCTTTGCACACAGTATATCAGGCACTTCCCTTATATGATGGTGGATGGAGAATGGTGATATGTTGGAGATGTTGCCTGCTGCAGCCTGGAAGGAGCACAACATGTAGATGTTTATCATTACAGTCACCTTTGCAACCACTGGCACTGCCATCCTCACCCTTCTCTGAGGCTGGAGGTCTGCCAGTAACAGGTGGCAGATTTTGGGGACCGTCAGTGGAACAAAATTGTCACACACATTGTGGTTGAAATTGGAAAATTGTTGCATGAAGATCCTGGATGGATATGGCCTCCTGCTGAGAGCCTTCTCCACCTCTTCCTCCTCAAGCAGCATCTCCTCCTCCTTTGTATCACGTCTGTTCATTCTCTCTGTCATGCTGCAGGCCAAGGGGAATAGAAACAACAGTCTCCAAGACTGGGAGCAATGATCTGAATACAACCCTTGAAGTGAAAACCAAGGCCTTCACCAAGTGCCACACCACCCTCTGCAGGCTTCATCAACTTTAAGGAGTGATAGAAGATTCTAAGCCTTTCTACTCCCTTAGCAACAGCCAGTAGAAATCTGTGGACTTGTTTTTTTAGCACTAACCACTACCATTAACACTCCCTTTGTCCTTTAGTGCATGACAACTTTGTCAATTCCTCCTTAGCCCCCACCTATCGCTAGCCTTCTATCCAGCTCCACCTGCTCCATTCCCCCCTTAAACAGTATAAATTTCATCACATTTCCACTTCTCTTCAGCTCTGGCAAAGAATCATACGGACTCGAAACATTAACTCTTGTTTCTCTCTCCACAGCTGCTGCCAGACCTGCTATGTTTTTCCAGCATTTACTGTTTTCGTTCCATTTCAATGCATCTGGGTGATGGGTTTGGCGGGGAAGAAATATTTGATCATTTGAGCAGGATGCTGTTGACCTTCTTGAGTATTAGTGGAGCAACTATCATCCAAGCAAGGTGAAGGTATTACATTGCACTCCTGACTAGAGCTTTATAGATGGCATTCAAACTTTGGGGAGTCAGGAGCTAAGTCATTTATTGCAAAACACCCAACTTCTGATCTGCTCTTGTAGCCACAGTATTTGTGGCTGCTCCAATTAAGTTTCTGGTCAATACTGACTCCCAGGAGATTGGTGGTGGGGGATTCAGTGATGTTAACGCTGGTTGAAATTCATGGGTTGGTGGTTAGATTCCCTCTTGTTGGAGATGATCGTTGCCTGATAGTTCTATGCTGCGAATGTTACTTTTGTCGCTTACCAGCCCAAACTTGAATTGTTGTTATGGTCTTGCTGCATGGAAGCATGGACAGCTTCATTGTCAGAGGGATTATGAATGGAACTGAACATTATGCAATCATCAGCGAACATCCTCATTTCTGTCCTTATGATGGAGGGAGGGTCATTGATGAAGCTGTTGAAGATGGTTGGGCCGAGGACACTACCCTGAGGAACTCCTGCAATGAAATATTAACACACAATTGGATCTCTTGCATCTAGCTTGTCCCAGATCTGGTGGAGTTCTCACAGCTGAAACCATGACCTCAGGCGCTTCACACTTATGCATTTATGGGGCAAAAACACTGCTTGACTCAAATAACCATTGACCTTTTAAAGTACCAATCAAATATCTGACTGACTAATCGTGAATGGATCAAGATACTAGTGAGCAATGAGTTAGCAGCAGAAAAGCAATGTTGCAGGCATCACAAACAGACCAAATCACTCAAATAATTTCTGAATATTGTTTTCAACCTCCTTACTTCATGCTATACAGTTAAAAAATAACAACATAGAAATTACACAATTCTAATTAGAAATCACTAAAATTCACTCATGAAATTGTTTTTTAAGGCTGAATTTTATGAAGAGTTTCAGAATCCCAACGCCAGGACGAAATGTAGGTCCTGATGCCACACTTGCTCGCAATGGGACCTGCTCGCCAATTTTACTGGAGGTGGCCTCCTAATGGCTGTCTGTGGGCCCACTATCCAGTTAAGGATGGTAGGCAGGCTCCTAAAGCAGCTGGCCCATCACAGGTCCAGCAGCTCTGATGCAGTGCCACCAGGAGAGGTGGTTGCTGCTGGGATAGGTTTGCCTCTTTAGGAAAGTCAGTAAAGAATAAAAGTTTCAGGGGAATGAGTGCTGGAGGGGAAACCTCTCCAGGGAGATCACTGGTGCCATAAGGGTTACCTTACCTGTCCATCGCCTCCTCTGTGGAACAATGGAGTCTCTGGCTCTGATGGACCCCATCAGCTGCTGCAGGGAGGCCTCCTCCATAAATCTGACTACTCCCCGTGCGTCCGAAGCTACCCTGCCATTGGTCAAATGCTGCTGGCTCCAGAAAATAGGCCCTTAAGAGGACCTTTAACTATGCAAACCACTGCCCATTTCTTTGGATTGGGCTGCCAATCTACCTTGCAGTCTGCTGCTGGGAAACTTGCCTGAAGGTTAGATTGTATCAGGGAGCCATCTCGATGCAGCTCCCCAATTTCTTACCACCTCCCACGCCCTCCCTCTCCGCCTCTGTTCATGCCAGCTCAGAGCTGGCAAGGTTCTGCCCTTAATGCCATGAGTCTTTAGCCTCACATGAAGCCACCTCCTGGCTGAAAGCCTGAGATTTGAGCTGGGAATTTCCTACAGCTTGTGGACAAATTCTGGATGTGAGAAAGAGAAAGGGGCATGAGGAATATTATTATTTTTTTTACCCTGCTTTTATGTGTCTGTAACATCTAAACTGCACCATTACCATGAGGAAAAGAATTAGGAGTAGCTACAAATGTCAGCTTTTCCCACCTTTCAAGAATCAATATATACTTATTAAAAATATCATAGCCTTCACACAAATTGTGAGTAAAGAATGATACTTCAACCTCAAATGGACAGGTACATTTACCAGAGCTGGATGAACAATGCCCCAACCCCTTCTGAAGCAATGTTGCCTGCTCTTTCTTGTGGAAGTTAATTGTTATGGCATTTTCCAATCCGTGAACTGTTGCAGTAACTTGCTTTTTACCTTGTGTTGTGGAGTATCTAAAGACACTTGACACAAGTTAGCTGTGAAGTGAATCAAGCAGCAGTTTATTTAGTGTAAGTGTGCATATACAGGGGAGAGCACCCACAGATTGCTCTAAGGGGCTACTCAAAGTTGTATAGTTCCCCTCACTTATTTATACCATTCTTGTCTGATACGACCATTTCTGGTAGTCCGGGAATGGTGAAACTTTGACGTGGCCTGTCAATTGTAGCAGAAGTTGTTGGTAGCTTTCCCTCATATGTGTCCATCCATTTTGAATGAACATCAACAATAAGGAGAAACATTTTTCCCATAAAAAGTCCCACATAGTCAATATGCAATCACACCCCTGGACTTCCTTGCCACTTCCACGGGATGTAATGGCGCTGTTGGAGGTGACTTTTTCACTTGCTGACTCTGCAGACTCACTAAGCTCTCTATTTCTCCGTCCATTCCAAGCCACCATAGATAGCTGCCTTCGGGAAATACCTGGATGTGCACTATGTAATTCAGTTAACAAAGGCTCTCATTCTTTTGGAGGAACAATCACTCGAGTTCCCCACAAGAAGTTACCACCCTGGCTGGTTACCTTATACCTCCTGTGAAAATACGGTTTCATTTTGTCAGATTCCTGTCCTTGTGACCAACGTGAAGAATCGTTCTCTTACTTTGGATAAGACTGGGTCTCAACTTGTCCAATCTCTAAATGATGAATCTAAGAAGTTCAATAATAAATGAGTCCTTGAGGAACTGGAACATGCTCATCGTTTTCCTTCAAAGGAAAGTGACTAGGTGCAATCTGATTTCCAGGCCTGTGGATGAAAGTATACTCATACGCTGCCAGTATCAACACCCATCTCTGTATTCTTGCTGAGGCTATGGGTGATATAGCCTTGTCCTCGCTGAACAATCCTAGCAAAAGCTTGTGGTCAGAAATGGTAGTAAAATGACGGCCGTGTACATACCGGTGAAATTTCTTGACACCAAAGATGATTGACAAGCCTTCTTTTTCTATCTGTGAGTATCCCTTTTCCACTGTGTTGAGTGTTTTGGATTCATATCCAATAGGTCATTTTGAGCCATTGTCCATTTGATGGGAGAGCATTGCTCCCACTCCATAAGGGAGATGTGTCACATGTCAGAACTAACTCTTCTCTTTGGTCAAAATGTATTAATGGGGTGTATGAGTGCAACAGTTGTTTCACTTTTGTGAAAGCTTCTTTCTGTGGTGGTTGCCAAGACCAACATTGGTTTTTCTTGAGTAGGCAATACAGAGATGCCAGTTCAGTTGACAAATTAGGCAAAGAGCATCCAGATTTGAGCTCGGAAGCGTTCCTTGGTGCTCTCTAATGGCTCTCACTTTTTATTCAACTGGATGGAGGCCCTGTGAATCCACCCTGTGCCCTAAATAGACTACCTCTTTCATTTGGAATGTGCACTTATCCTTTTTTAAACACATTCCCACCTGTGAAAAACACTTCAAAGCTTCTTCCAAGTTTGCCAAATGTTCCTTTTCCATGAGTCCTGTCACTAGAACATCATCTAAATAAACCACAACATGAGGCAATCCCTGCAGTAAATTTTCCATTGTCCTCTGGAATATGGTGCAATACACCTCAAAAGGCAAATGGGTATATTGGTACAACCCTTTGTGTGTATTAACTGTGACAAACTTCTGGGAGGCCTTCTGTAACTCCAATGTTGATATTCATGGCTCATATCACATTTCATGTAGGCAGTTCCACCTGCCAAGTTAGCAAACAAGTTTCAATTTTTGGTCTGGGTGTCTGTCCAACTTAGCCACTTTATTGACAGTCAGTTTGTAGTCTCCACAAATTCGAACACTTTGGTCTGGCTTAACTTTGTAGTAGCTCAGGTAGACCCAGCTCTCAGCTGGAAGATCTCAGTCCAGTTTAATTTAATTTCTTTCAGCCAGTTTGGTCCAAGGAGGCTTGGCCCCTCACCTGCTACTACCATCAAGGGTACTTTCACTGAATGACTTCCGTACAGTACAGTAGCCCTGCTTTTGCCTTTGATCTTGATGTCTTCTCCCATGTAAGTTTTCAATTTGGCATCTGTTCCTTCCAATTTTAATCTACATTCCCCATAATTCAGGTATTTAAAAGTATGCTCACCTATCATCTTAGAGGAATCCCATGTATCCACCTCCATTCTAATAGGCCTATTATTCATCCTCACTGTTACATAGATTGGTTCTGTTCTTCCTACCTTTAAATTATACAATGAATAAATATCTGAATCTGTTACTTCAGGTTCTTCTATGTTATGAATCTCACAGGGGCTTTTCTTTTGATTGAAAGTCTGCCTGATTCCATCCTTGTAATGTCTCATGAGGTGTCCATTTCGATGAAAGTAAAAACTTGCAATATTCTGTTAACTGTTTAAACTTGCCACATAACAAGCAACTGTCTCCCCGGGGCTCTATTTCTTGAGTTAAATTTGAACCGTTGCATAGTTACTGAGGGCTTGGGCTGGTAATGATTCTTCACAAGATTCACTAAGCCATCAATGCTTTTTGAATCAAAGCTTCCGATCAACCCATAAGTCTTACTCCCAGACGTGGATAAGAGGATCACATCCCTCTTCTCCTCCCCTGCAATGTCATTAACTTGGTAGAAGGACGTGAGACATTCAATATAATGAGCCCAATCGTCCAGCATTGGGTCAAAAGGATCAACTCTTCCAAACTGCAGCATGCGTCGAGGGGATTGCTTCAGTGATTAGGATGAAAATTCTACTGTCAATTAACGTGCGAGGTACGTTAATTTCCATTCTCTTGATTTCCTTCCTCCCTCTCGTTTTGCATTTTTTTCTCATTCTTGCTTGCTTTTTGTTGCTTTTTTCAACTCGTTGCCAGTTTGCTGGATCCTTGGTCACTAGTTTCGGGATGACTGAGTTGGTACCATAGACATAGCAGATCAGCAGACAGTTCTTATGTAGAACATATTCTATTTATTTACAAAAGAACTCAGCAGTTACACTTGTGTACTTTTAACTAAAACCCTGCCTCTGCAGTATAAACTCTGGGCAGAATTTTCCGAGCCCGCTGGCGACAGGCAAGATAGGTGGTGTCTGTGGAAAATATGGTGTCACCTGCTTCACAACGGTGTGAAGGCAGATCGCAATCGTCCGCTCAGACCGCCAACGCCAGGCTGCTTTTCCCACCATCAGTCAGCAGGGAGCTAATTGTAATACATCAGCTTTTAATAAAAGGCCATCCTACCAGGCTCTTCGAACCCCATTGTATCATTGTCCGCATTGGTGGGAAAGCACGCCAACGTGTTTCACCACAGCACGCAGGCAACATGCACTTGGCGGCCTTCACTTTGGGGGAACTGAGGAGAGTGAGCAGCAGTGTTCTCCATGGCTCACCCGTTGTTTACAGGCCTCGGGTGCTGGGGGTGGGGTGGGGGGGGGGGTGGGGGGGTGGGGGGGGGAAGGGGGGTTAGAAAGGGGCGGGCGCAATAGATGCCTGGTCCCGCAGGTGACTGCTGAAGTGGGTGGGAGGGTAGTGTCCGGTGTGAAATGCTGGCCAGTCTCGGAGGTGGCCATTGTCAGTGGGGGATCGGGGTCAAGTGCTGCCCTGGTGATGCATCCTGCACACAGGCAATCGAGGTGGGGGGCAGGGTAAGCGTAGGAAGTAGCCATGTATTAGGGACCCCTGTATAAACTGACCATGCCTCTGCAACTGAGACAGATCAGGCGCAGCCACGGTGATATGATTGGGGTCAGGCTCCTAGCCTGTCCGCCCATGCAAGCAATGCAGAGGCACCAAAGGGCCACCAAGTGCTCCATGCCTTACCCCCCCACCCCCGGACCACCACTCCCCCTGGCACAGACATCGAGTCCACCACCAATTTGTTGGACTGCAGAGCAGTTGGGCTGCACACGTTGTACAATCTCCTCACCAACGCTGGTCATGTAGCAGTCACTGCTGGAGGTGCTCACAGCTCCTTGCAATCTCAGCATCCCGATTTAGACCAGTGTTCCCCATGTCGCAGGCTGACAGGGCAGTCATGCAGGGCACTCATCTCTGGCCATCTGAGGGTGACCAGCCCTCTCCGGGAAGCTTTGAGGGGCAGTCACACAGGGTAAGGAAAGGTGCTAAGTACAACCATGATAACCACGAGTCTCTCTCTCCTTCATGCTGCAGGAGGACCACATCAGGATCATGGATCATGGTGACATAGCTGTATCCCTGATGGCCTACAGAGACCATAGAAGACGGAGGAGAGAGTGACTGAGGCTCCTGGCTACACACAGGCAGGCGCAGCAACCTCATGAAGAAGGGGCAGCAGGAGATCCCACACACGCTGCCCAGGAGTGACAGCGAGCTGTGGCTGGTTGGCGCCTGGCATCGCCCAGGGTCTAAAGACACCACCTGCCATTCCTGCAGATGACTGAGAACCAGTGTCGCCGACGACTGCCCATGTCTAGGGACCTGGTGGCTCACATCTGCCACTTACTGCGGGACTTGATGCCAAGGGGACATGGAGGGCATCCACTGCCAGTGGCTGTGAAAGTGCCCATGGTGTTCAATTTCTATGCCAGTGGCTCCTTTCAGGGCTCCACAGGTGACCTCTGTGGGATTTTACTATTCGCCACCCACAAATGCATCCATGAGGTCATGGATGCCATCTTCTCCATGGCAACAACTTTGTGCATTTCACCCGGGACCAGGACAGCCAAGATACAAGGGCCATTGGATTTACCCTGATCTCAAGATTCCCACAGGTACAGGGTGTGATTGACTGCATGAATGTGGTTCTCAGGTCTCTGTTGCTACTCGGTGTACTACATCAAGGGTTTCCACTCACTGAATGTGCAGCTGCTATGTGACCACCAGAAACACATCCTGCAGGTGTGCGCACTGTTTCCAGGGAGTGTGCACGATGCCTGCATCCTGAGTCGCTCGCAGATCCCTGCAGTGTCCCAGGGTCCACAGAGGCTGCAGGGTTGGCTCCTTGGGGACAAGGGGCTACCCACAGAGGCCGTGGCTGATGACACCCGTGTGTCAGCCTCAGACTGCAGCAGAGCGACGCTATGAGGCTCCTGCAGCAGCTCGCAACTTGGTGGAGCAGACCATCGGGATGCTGAAGATGAGGTTCCAGTGCCTGGACCAGTCTGGTGGAGCTCTGTAATACAGTCCGCAGAGGGGGTCACACATCATCATCGTCTACTGTGCCCTTTACAACCTGGTGCTGCAATGGGGAGATAAGGTGGCTGAGGAGGGGATGGAAGAGCTGAAGGTCTCCTCTAATGGTAGTGTTATTGGTAAAGGACGAACTCAATGTAATAGTGAGGAAAGATATTGGCTCGGAAAATCACGATGTGGAACCTGTTTGGGTGGAGATAAGAAATACCAAAGGGCAGAAAACGTTGGCAGGGGTTGTCTATGGGCCCCCAAACAGTAACAGAGATGTAAGGGAAGGCATTAAACAGGAAATTAGAGACAGATGCAATAAGGGTACAACTGTAATCATGGATGGCTTCAGTCTACATATAGATTAGACAAACCAAACTAGCAATAATACATGGAGATGGATTTCCTGCAGTGTGTACATGATGGTTTTTTAGAGCAATGCACTAAGGAACCAACTAGAGAGCAGGCTATGCTAGACTGCGTATTGTGCCATGAGAAAGAATTGATTAACAATCTTGTTGTGCGGGGTCCCTTCATGAAGAGCGATCATAAAATGATAGAATTGTTCATGAGGATGGAGAGTGAAGAAGTTGAATCCTAAAGTAGGGTCCTGAATCTAAATAAAGGGAACCACGAGGGTATGAGGCGTAAGTTGGCTTTGATGGATTGGGGAACCTTACTAAAAGGGTTAACGGTGGATAGGCAATGGCTAATATTTAAGGAATGTATGTATGAATTACAGCAATTATCCATTCCTCTGGGGCAAAAATAAAACAGGAAAGGTGGTTCAACCATGGATTACAAAAGAAATTAGGAATAGTATTAGATCCAAAGAGGAGACATATAAAATTGCTAGAAAAAGCAGCAAGCCTGAGGATTGGGAGCAGTTTAGAATTCAGCAAAAGTGGACAAAAAGATTGATCAAGAAGGGGAAAATGGAGTATGCGAGTAAACTTGCAAGGAATATAAAAATTGACTGTAAAAGCTTCTATAAATCTGTGAAAAAAAAAACAAATTAGCAAAGACAAACGTTGGCCCCTTACATTCAGAAATGGGGGAAGTTATAATGGGGGACAAAGAAATGGCAGAAGAATTGAACACATATTTTGGTTCTGTCTTCACAAAAGAGGAGTCAAATAATTTCCCAGAAATGTTAGGGAACCAAGGGTCTAGTGAAGGGGAGGAATTGAAGAAAATCAGTATTAGTAAAAAAATGGTGCTACAGAAACTAATGGGGCTAAAGGCTGAAAAATTCCCGGGCCTGATAATCTACATCCCAGAGCACTAAATGAAGTGGCCCTCAAAATACTGGACGCACTGGTGGTCATCTTCCAAAATTCTATAGACTCTGAAGTAGTTCCTACAGATTGGAGGGTGGCAAATCTAACCCCACTATTTAAAAAAGGATGGAGAGAAAAAAACAGAGAATTACAGACCACTTAGTCTAACATCCATTGTGGGGAAAATGCTAGAATCTATTAGAAAAGATATAGTAACATTGTAATGTTAAGTTTCTGTTTTAGTTTTGAGCCACTTTGTTTTCACTACATTCCCTTGTTCCCCATTTTGGGTCATCGATCTGAAGCTTTAATTCTGTTTCTCTCTACGTGTTGCTGTGAGATCTACTGAGTATTTCTAGCATTTTCTGATTTTATTTAATCTAGAGATAGTCTGAGATTAAAGAGGATTATAATGTTGCCAGACTGAGGATTGGAAGGATTTTAGAATTCAGCAAAAGCACGTCTATGGGATTGATAAAGTAAATATGAGTAAACTAGTAAGAAACATAAAAACAGTTCATAAAATCTTCTATAGGTATGTAAAAAAGAAAAGGTTGTCAAAAGTGGGTTTCTTAGAGGCCGAGAAAGGAGAAATTATAATGAGGAATAAGGAAAATTGCAGGGATATTAAACAAATACTTTGAATCTGCCTTCAGGGGAGCCAAGAGTCTAGCGAGAATCGAGAATTGAAAGAAATGGTATCAGTAAAGAAACAGTACTGGGGAAATTAATGGGACTAAAAGCCAACAAATCCCCTGGACCTGCTGGTCTGCATCTTATAGATTGTGAACGAAGTGGCTATGAAGATAATGGATGCGTTGTTTTGTATCATCCAGCATTTTTAGAACAATCCCCATGGACTGGGAGGTAACTAATGTAACAAAGGAGGCAGAGAGAAAACAAAAAACTAGGCTAGTTAACCTGACATCAGTAGTCAGGAAAATGCCAGGATTTATTCTCATTGTTGTCAGCATCCTTCCATCTATGAAAGATGATGGACACGCAGCAAACATGTGGGCTGTCTTTCTATGGCGCACTTTTGCAGATGGCTGAAGTCCGAGCCGAAAGGTTATCTTTCTTTTTTTGCTGCGCAGCCTAAGTATGGTTTTAGGTGATGCTGACCTGGCTGGCACCTGTACCCCTTCTTGACCTTATAGGTTAGTATCCAGAGGAAAGACAAAAGCCTATATGCCTGGGGCCTAGTCAATTGAATGAGTTTCTGGAAGCTACTAACTTGAGGGAATCACAAACCACCTAATGGTAATCCACTGTGTGTTGGGTTTATTCCCTTAGCATTGTTGTCATTGTTTTCACTCTTGTCGTCGTTGTCAATGTTGAAAGGCCCTGTCTGGCCGGGCCCACTTCGCCCCAGAAAAAGAAGTGATCGTGCCCTCCAGGTGTACCATTCCCTGTCCCCCTCATGACAACCAGCCCCGCCCCTCTGGTGCCTGCTGGCAAAACCCTATAGTCATTAATCCTCCTCGATAGAGCCCCACCTTGGCAAATTAAGTTAAAGTAAACACAGTCACTGCAACACCGCACAGCAATGTTGTGTTATTATGATATAATAACTTGGATTATTTACTGTACAAGATGCAAGGATTGGGAAAAGGATTGGTTGTTGGTTCATTTATTAAGATTAGGCACATGTACAAAGGTATAAAGCTTGAAGACATCAGAGCTGTGTGTGTGTGTGTATGTGTGTGTGTGTGCTCAAAACCATTGACCAGTGCACTGCCAAGATCACAACATCTCTTGATAAAGATTCAAGGTTGTGACTGTGAGATTAGGTACAAGCCAGGTAGTTTGATAGTCACATTGAATACACTAGCAGATTGCCTAACCCAGTGAAAACAGAAGATATATCCTTAGATCTACAAGTTGACTTCATTGACATCGAACTTGAAGATGCTTGATACATTTTGCACACCACAAATGCCAGCAGCTACAAGAAGAAATGACAAAAGATTCTTCACTCCGGAAACTATGGAAAACCATCATTGCAGGATGGCTTGATTCAATTCAGCATGTCCACAAACACATGAGTTTCTTTTGGCCTTAATCGGGACAAGATAGGCATCTCCCGGGGAATCATTTTTAGAGGCAGGCAGATCATCATACCATAATCATTCCACCTGATATTCTTTAACAACTTCATCACTCACACATGGGAATAGATTGGATGAGAAGATACAAAAGAGACACACTCTATTGGCCAGGTGTGTACAATGACATTGAAGTTGTCATTAAGAAGTGTGAAGCATGTCAAGAGTATACGCCAAGTCAGTACAAAGCATCATCGATTCCATATGAAGTCCCTACCTATCCTTGGTCCAAAATTGCATCCAACCTCTTCAATGTCCACGGCGCTGACTTGATCGTCACCATCGACCACTTTACCAAGCACCCCAGTATTTGACAATTGCACAATATGTCAAACACAACTGTTGCACACACTCTAAGTGCTATTTTCAGTTTATTTGGTGTGCCTAGAGATATCATTATGGATAATGGTCCACAATTTATTGTTAAGTCATTTCAGGATATGTGTGAGAAGTGGGACAGTAATCCTTTTTCTCATTACCAGGGTCTAATGGCTTAGCTGAGCAAATGATTCGCACGGTGAAATCCCTAATTCCCAAATGTACACAAACCAAGAAAGATTTACAGATTGCAGTTGTCACATTGAGAGCGACACCTTGAAGTACAACTATTCGACTGCCACCCGAGCATACCAGTGTGTATCAGTTTACCTACACTTACCCATTTAACTCTCAGAAACTAGAGAGCAGCTGTTAAAACTACAAGAGAAGATGACCAATATGCTTGATAGAAATGCAGGTGCAGAATTGACAAGTTTACAGTTGAGGCAACAAGTTCCCATCCAGTATCCCACTGGAGATACATGGCAACTATTCAAGGTGACATGGATTTGTTCTGAACCAAGTTCCTATGATGTCGTTATACACAAAGGTGCAATGGTGAGGTGTAACCGAGAACAAATCAGATGCTTCTAGCTCTCAACCAACATACAGTCCTACTGCATCCAGGGCAAAATCCCAAAGGCAACAAGGAATAACATCCAAGAATGGCAATCCCACAGCTCACTGTGAGCAATTAAAGAACCCTCCAGGAAAGGTTACCATCGCAAGATCTGGGCGTACCAGCAGATTACCAGCAGAGTCCCTAAGCTTTTGAGACTCATAGATTCATCAGTACTGTGCACTATGTAATGGTAACTAAACATGAACATGTATTGTAAATAATCATACTTCTTTGGAAGGGGAGGTAACTATCTTTAAAAAGAAAGGGGCATGTTGTAATATGCCTTTAAGGGATATCGGCATGACATCACTAGAAGGGAAATGTGTCATGTGATCCAGTCTTAGTTTCATTTTTTCTTTGAGCAGAGCCCACACAAATAGTTACCAACTTTCTTAGGGCAGATCGTTTGAACCTTGGCAAACACTTTGGGCAATTTGATGGCATCTACGTTTTCCAGGGGTTGACGGTGTGAGACATGTGTTCACTGCTCTTCATTTTCTGGTTTGATGGGGCACCGAATGGTCATTCTTATTGCTTGAAGGGACCCATTGTGTACGGTCCATTTGGATCAGTGCACATCTGTTTCTAGCTGCATCAGTCTTTGCTGTAGTGCACTGCCACTGTCATTACCCTTTCTGCCACAGGCAATGCAGATCGATGAAAAGCTGGGCATTTCCTTGTTGCATGCAGTAGTCCCATCTTTCACATGTCTTGCTAGGTTTGGATGTTCTAGTGAGCGCGTCAACAATTAAGGTGGTACTTAGGGCCCATGAGCATTGTCAACTTGCGAGGCTCACTTCATATTTAGTTAATCTTTCAGTAACTCTTCAATGCTATATGTTTTTGGCTCGCCTAGCAGATCTTTCTGGAACACTTCCATGGGAATGGATACAATCACCAACTCGACAGCTCTGTCTGCTTTGCATTTGAAAAATCACAGTAGGTATCCTCTTCTCTGCGTCTGCTGACGTTTATGCATGGTCTATGGATTCTGTAGGCTGTTGTCGAAATGATATGCACTCTAGCCAATGAGTACGGAAGTTTAACCTGATTTTGAACTGGTCTTCCAACGTAATCCATATCTTTTGGGGATCCGTTAGCTCTTCCTATGTTAATCTTGATGTGTTCAGACTGTGGAGACCTTCATTCCCAATTGCCAGGCGAATTTTTATGGCTTGCTTGTCTGTTTCAGAAGTATCAGTATCAAGAAACGATAGCACTGTCCGCTGTTTAAACAGTTTGAATCCGGATAGTAGGTCAGCTTCATCCCAATTCAAACCGGGGAATCTTGTGGACATTTTGATGTTATCCCTTTGACCTTCCTTCTTCTGTAGTATCTAGGATGAGTGCCGCTGGAGTCGCTTTTGCAGTCTTATCCAAAGCTCCACCCATGAAGGCAGGTTGTGGTGGGATGGCACCACAGATTAGTGATGTTGTTGCTGTTTATTCTTCAGCAACTCCCGAAGCCACCTCCATTGTAATCGCAACCTTCTCTGGCCCGATTTTTATGTTACTTTTTCTTTTTGTTTGACTCTCCCTCGCTCGCTATTGATCCGTCTCTCAGCCTGGACACTCACCTTTCCCAACTGAGCTAACCCGGTGCCGGCCCTCTCAGCACACTGTCCCACTCTGCCTGACAGGCCAACTGCTGCACCCTCACTACGAGGGATCCATCTGCTTACCAACACTTTACTTCAGCACTATCCCAGTGCTGTGTCTTCAAAGCTTTTCTTCGCAGTCACCCGCTGTTTTCTCAATACTCACTGATGCAGCGATTCCATTGAAGTCTGACCAAAACGACGTGCAGCCTCTGGTCAATGAGTGAGGCCTCCCCCAGACACACAAGGCCTCAAGGCAGCAGCAGGAGAGCAGCCCTCTGGGTTACTGGAGCGCTGGAGGGAAGGGCCCCTCCCCCTGGCTGGCCAATCCAACCAGCTACTCCCCATTCCAGCCAACCCCATGCTCAGGCCGCACATCATTCCAGGCCCCACCTCCGCCCTGGAAAAACCCCATTTAAAAGCAACCCTTCCACCCACTTGCCAAACTTCTCGCTCACTGCTTCCCTTCCGCTTGCCTCTTCCCTTCCCAGACCTCAGATTCACTGCTGATTATTAGGGAAATGGTATTTGATAAATCTATTAGAATGTGTTGAGGATGTAACTCGTTGGTTAGATAATGGGGAAACAATGGATGTATTGCATTTGGGTTTTCAAAGTGAATTTGATAAGGTTACTACATAAAATTTAGGCTCATAAGATTGGGGATAATATATTAGCATGGGTTGAAGATTGGTTAACAGAAAGGCCCTCCTCCCGCTTTTTGAATGTGTGCAAGTAACCTAACCCTCTGAGTTCATCCAATCTTGGGTTTGCTGTGGGGTTGTTAACAGAAAATTGGATCTCACTAAAATTGAGAGGTTGGGAAATCCGGCAGCACTTAGAAAGGGGGATGCAAATCAAAAAACACCTTTCTGCTTATGGAGGGGTGGTGAGAGGAGAATTATTGCTGTTTAAATTAATGCCCCCCCCCCCCTCCCTCCACCTACCAGCAAAATCCTACAAATAACAAAGGTCAATTGTCAGCTATTCTGTGATTAGTGGTGTCAGTTGAGGAAGAAATGGTAGCCAGGGCAACTGGAGAACTCTATGTTCTTCTTTGCAATGTTAGCAAAAAATTTTCCCACGGGTCTTCAAAGAAATTCTCCTAGAAAATAAAAGCTAATCAATAGTTACAGCTTCACAATCATATTAATATTAGCAATGACAATGGATTGAAGTTGCATACAGAAGGGTGGACTAGATTTCTATCAATGTTAGACAGTGTTAAATCAATGAACTGTTTTAAAAAAGGAGGCAGTAATTATCTAGCCAGAAATAGGATTGATGTTTATAATGATAAATTTAGCTATGGATGGTTCAATCGTTTGAGGCAAGCTATTCAGAATAGGGCAATATTCTCAGGTGGAATTGGACAGTGTTAGCATCTTACCTGATTAATTGCCTGTCTCTGGAGATTTAAACAAGTTAAAAAGAGGACATAAAAATGCAGATGGTACATGACACATTGAAGGAAATAGGCTGAATGTGGCAAATGACTTTTCCCAATCATCACTTTCTTATTACTTTATACTCTTTAAACAGGTCCATGTAGGCAATTATCACAATATTTAGAGTAAATGACTGGCAGATTTGAAACTAAATGCAGTCATCTATATCCCTTACTTTGGCAGAGGGCACACAGTTTTGAGATTGTATCGTTTCAGCTGATCAATTTGCTGTCTGCTACTCATTTCTCTTGTTGATGACTTGCCTGCTATTAATTTTAAACTTGCAGTTTAATTGTGTCAGGTTAGCACCAATAAGTAAGAGATATTTCTTTATGACCTAAATGCTGTCCTTGCCACTGGTTGAACAAAGCAGGAAATCCAGTGGTGCTCATACCATACATCACCACATTTCTGCCATTACAATTTGTAAGGAAAATGGAAGAGAGTGACTATTGTAACATTATGGAATTTCCTAATGATCATAAGCCATGTGGCCATATGACAAATAAAAAGACAGATAGCATTCAAAGAACCAGTTAAATGGATGAGGTAAGGGATGGCAGATGGATACATATTAGAACAGGAAATATCAACTGGGCCTCTGACAAAAATGCCCTTCAGCAAAGGTGGAAAAGTAAAAAGTGGCTCTAACTCTTGAATGCACTTTGAACATTTCCAATCAGTCAGGAATAAGATAAACAAATCTTTGCCCACACCGTGAGGCATTTGACTATTTGAACATCCATGCCACCATTGTGCTCCTACTATTTCTTGATCTTCTTAACCCTGCCACTATATCTTGGTGCTTCTCTGACATCCACCGTGGAGGTGGGGGTAGCCTGCTGACTTCTACGCCTTGTTGTCTGTGTTGACTTTGGCGGGTGTCCTCTGGAGGGCTGAGACTTGGATGGCTCCTGCCTGCTTTGTGTCTCCTGCTGTGGGGCAAGTGCACCTTTCTCGGCCCAGAGCTGGAGGTGACAGGGTCACAGACAGAGGGGATTGAGATCGGCTGGCCATTCCCGTAGTCACCTGGCTGGATGGCCCCGGTATGTCCAGCTGTTGGTCCTTGTTCCTATAGGTGCCTGAGGACCCTCAGCTGACTGCTTGAGGAGAAGGAGCAGCTGGAGTGAGATCAAGGTGCCCTGGCCCCCTCTCGCATAGCCACTGATAGATTCCACCAATGCCTCCAGCGATGGAGTGCAGCTTCTGGCACAGTGCAGGACCTAAATCTTGGACCAAGGTCTCCATGGCGGCTACCATCCTACCAGTGTTGACATCCATGCCCTGGTATGCCAGCACTATTACTTCAGACTGAACATGGAGGGATTCCTCCATCATACGTTGCAATCTGTGGAATGCAGCTGACAACTCTGTCTGATATTCCAGTGACTATCACTGCAGCTTCAACATCTGTGTTAAGACTGAGTCCACAGGCTTGTCATCTAACTTGGACTCAGCAGAATCCTGGCCTCCAGCAGTCTTCCAAGTGCCGGTGACCTTGTATGTCCCTGCCTCTGCCTGCTGTGGATCAGAATCCGTGCTGTGCTCACCAAAGTGTGGCCCCCAAGCCTGCTCTAGATCTAAATCCTACTGAGTTGTGTCCCTGCACTGGTGGAAGGTGTGGGTGAGCACTGTGACGGGTCTTCCATTGTTGTGCTCAGGAGATCCTCATCCGAAGTGTCGAGGAGGCTGGAGAGGAGGGGTTGGCTCTCAGTGACCTTGCGTCGTCTGGCAGAGGTGTCCATGAAAAAGATTAAAGATAGTTAGTGCATGCCAGCAAAGTACAAAACATTACATTGCACTCAATTTCGCTGTCTGAAGGATCAGCTGGTGCAGGGTTCTCACTTAGGTGTGCGCCGCTGATCTCACCATTGCCACAGGAACAGCCCTGGTCCTCTCTGGCCAAGTGTACTGCTTGCCCCTCATGCTGGGTGAGGGCCCTGATCTTTGGCATGCCCCCACCGGTCCAGGACCTCTCCCTTTCATTATGAATGAGCTTGGCCTGCATGAAGACAGATGGAGAGAGTGTCAGTAGGAAGCATGCCAAGCCAGGTGTTAAGGATGCCTGCCTTGCGTGTGTGTACTGAGTGGAGCTGTGCACTGTTTGCATGGGACGTGAGCCCAGATGGAGCTGTCAATGTGTCTGTTGGAGAGTGAATGGTAATGTCCCTTGTGCTGGTAGTGCTTGAGTTCCCTGTGGAGTGTAATCCTGCAAATGTCCGAGGGGCTTGTGAGAATGTGAAGTGAGAGTGATAGAAAGTTGACTTACCCTGGTGATGCAAATGAGATCATTCATCAGTTTTTGGCACTGGGTTTCTATTCTCCTCTGGGCAGCTTTTCCCACCCACTACCGCACTTTGCTCATGGAGGAGAAAATCCCACCCTGACAATTCTACAGAGAATAACTCACCTCCTGACTCCCCAAGGCATGTCCAAGGTTCAAGTCAAGAGTGTGATGGAATACTCTCCACTTGCCTGGATGAGTGCAGATCCAATAACCCGTAAGAAGCTTGACACCATCCGGGACAAAGCAGCCCACTTTATTGGTACCTCAACCACCATCTTCAATATTCACTCCATCCATCACCGATGCACAGTGGCAGCAGTGTGTACCATCTACAAGGCATACTGCAGGAATTCACCAAGGCTCCTTCGACAGCGCCTTCCATTATGGCAGCCTCTATCATCTAGAAGGACAAGGGCAGCAGATGCATGGGAACACTCCCACCTGCAAGTTCCCCTCTAAGCCACATGCTATTCCCACTTGGAACTATATCGCCATTCCTTCACCATCACTGGGTAAAAATATTGGAACTCCCTCCCCAACAGCACCGTGGCTGTAGCTACACCACATGGACTTAAGCAGACTGAGAAGGTGGCTCACCACCAGCTTCTCAAGGGCAGGTAAGGATGGGCAATAAAACTGTTGGCCTGGCCAGTGATGCCCACATACCATGAAAGAGTGAAAAGGAGTTCACAATAGGGCGGTTTATATGCAACCCATGGAAGAAATAGTTTAAGTTCTCAAAATTCGTGACTCAGCCCAAGCTTATTTGTTTGTGTTTTTTAAATTGTGAATTGAACTCCAAACTACTAATGCATTATAAATAACTTTAAATCAAAACCGGAAAATGGAAACAACTCACTTGTGGCCATTATACCATTCCTTTATCTTCCAACTCTGTCCTTTTTCAACTTAACTCTACTTCAACTAATTTTGTAATTAATACCTTATTTAACATTCACTTCATAACTTTTCCACATCTAGAAGGCCAGCGATAGGTGGTGGCAAGGAGAGATTGCGAGAGATGTCATAAACAAAAGGATAAAGGGTTGTTAATAGTGGTGATACTGGCTAAAGGAGGTGCTAATGGTGACGTTAAGAGTGGAAAGCAGAACGTGATAATGGCAGGACCAGGGTAAGCACTCTGGAAAGTGACAGACGGCCCCAGTGAGGCTGCAGTGGGGGGAGGGGACAGCGGTGGGAAAAAAGATCAAAAAGGCTAAAAGCTGGGGATAAAACAATGAATTAAAAATGGAAATAAATTTTAAAGTAATAATAATAAAAATAAGTTGTAAAAAAGTAATAAATAAATAGAAATTTAAAATAAAAATGATGAAGAATAAAGGGGGGGGGGTCAAAAGGGGGGGATCAAAAAGGGGGTGGGGATGGAGGGGAGAGTTCATGGTCTGAAGTTGATGAACACAATGTTAAGCCCAGAAGGCTGTAAAGTGCCTAATCAGAAGATGAGGTGCTGTTCCTTATAAAAGTTGTGTTATACTGTATTGGGGTAAAACAGATTTTTATTTTAATCTTTTGGTACAGTACAATAACATACTTATTTAAACTCATTTAACCAGCTAAATACATGACACGAAAGAGTTAATTTCACGACAATGCTACTTCAGGAAATCTTGGCTGTCAGGAATGAATATTGGAAATTTGAAGATATACGGCTCAAGGTTTTTCAACATTGGTTGAATACCTGGCCTAGATTTGAAGGTGCCTTGCACATTTTCTCAGCGCTAAACAGGTGTCTGTGCCTCCAATATTACAGACAAGAAGTGCTTTCTCATTGCGGGTCATGCGCACCATCTGGACAAAAAAGAAATGCCTGGGACCTGCGTTTAAAACAAACACTTGCATTGATAAATAAAGAGCCTAACTGCTTGTTTGAGGCTCTCTCTGTAATGGTTTGTTTTCTGAGAGGCAACCAGTATGGGTGTCAACTGCATTCAGGAAAACATGTCTACACGCAGTCTAACAATGGGGCCCTTAAAGACTGCAATCAATAAGGTAAGCTTATTCAAAATTCTTACCTGAATGTGGATGTAGAATGCAAAAAAAAACCTCACTCAGGTTTAGACCAGGCAGAGACATTAATGCTTGTTTTGATTTGAAAACCTTCAGGAGGCACAAGACCAGATCTCCCAGCTGCCCTTGCCCTCTAACCACAACCCAAGCCCTCTGCTTGTGACCCTTGATGACTGTCCATCACCCTTTGATTGCGACTGTCCTTATGTAATCTCAGTAAAAAAATTAACATGGGTAAAACTTGAAGTGAAAAATAAAAAAAATAGAGAAGGAATATTAGGAAAATAAGAGACAAATGTGACTCATCGAGGAAAAATAACAAAGTTCCTAAAATATGACTAGATCAGAATTAAAAGAAAAGCACTCAAATGTTATTGGTACTTCTGCACTATTGCATCCATGAGGATAATTTTAGGTGCAAATATCCCAACTTTAGGTATAAAGAGATATTACTGTGTTATGTCAAAATAAGGTTGGTTGTTGGTAATAGTGATGTTTTGTGACATTGTACTATACTAAATGGTAACAGATTCCAGAAATCAGGAGAAAAAGGTTTTCTATATTAAAAATGGAATGAGAGCATGCATTTCTCACTACCATAATTTTCTCTTTAAATGCAAACACAGTATTTGGTATTAGGAGAAGGTGACTCTAAACAAGGGCTATCTGAAAATGCATGTAACGCATAAATCAACTGAGGAATGGCATGACAACATCACAAAATGTGCACGGTAATGAGGGAGCCAATAAATATAAATCTGACTGGGAGATATTCCATTGATGACATCCGTCCTGTCATCTGAGGAAACGTCCATGACTTTTCCATCTGTCTAGTTCATACCTGATACAGATTTCCTTTTTATTTATGCATTAGAAATTTCTCTGCATGTTCGCAAATGAGCACAATCTATCGAGTACAAGAGCCTCCATCTGGCAGCATTCATGCATGGCCCATCTAGCAAAAGCAAACTTTTTTTTTTATATTTTGCAATTACAGTATACAGAACAGAAAGACCAAATGATCTGCTGTTGTTATGCAGGCCGGTTTATAAAACTCCTTTGGGGGTTTTGGGCACCATGGAAATGTTGCCAATGACTTGGGTGAATTTTCATGCAAATCAAAAAAAAAGACTTTCAGAAAATCCCAGATTATACTGTCAAAACAACAGTGAGGCGAATGACGCTCACTGTTATTTATGCACAAATGCAATAACAACTTCAGACAAGTGGCAGATACGTGATTAAATTCAAAATCCAAATGTTATCGTCCGAGAGCTGCACCACCTTGCTGCTAGCTTTGCAAAAGCTGCATTTCACTGTCTGCCTCATCATCGAAACACATTGAATGGTGTGAAGTTTGTATATTTGTGCAATCTCAATTTGTCATAGATAGTTAAGTCAACTCATTTCGAGTACACCTCTAACTACATAATTCATGTCAACTATTGCCAATCAATCTCTTTGGCACTGAAAACTATTTACCAGTTTGGAGTCTCCTTACTTCAGTTTTTAATTGTTAATGAATATTAAAAACCTACAGCCTGTGGGGGGGTCATGATTCGCTACCTGTTTACTCTAAACTCACAGACCCACAAGCCCATCGCACATTCACTGGCAACTCACTCACTGTCAGCTCAAGAGACATCACCATTCATTCTCTCACATACATCCTCACATCTCCATCTGGACTCATTTCCTCTTGGGACTGCCTCCTCAGCCTTCACCCTCTTGAGGCCACTTGCACAGATCAACATGTTGTGCCCATACACACACACCCTGGGATACCCCCCCCCCCCCCCCTCCCCCCACCCCCCCCCACCCCCCCCCCCCCCCCCCCCCCCCCTTCGCCAATAATATCCTAGCCCTGCAGTCTCTTCTCTTGCCTGAGGCCACTTCTCCCCCTTCCCCAAGCAAGCTGTAGCCCTGTAGCTTTTCAAAAGCCACCCCTACCTTACAGCTGGTCTGGTAGGTAGAGACCTGAACCATGATCCCCCCCTAAAAGTGATGTGATGCTGCTTGCGAAGCCTGGCACTGATGACCATGAGTGCTGCCCGAAGCAAGGTAGGCAAAGAAGCCTCAAAGTCCCGAGCCAAGTGCAGCTCGCCAGGTGCACGATGCTTTTACTAAGTTGTAAAACGCAATGTGCAATCACACCAACATGCCCGGACAATCCAGTGTAGGGGGATGATTCTTGCGAGCAGGGCTTATAATGATATGCAGATGTATTACGATGAAGTTCCCAACATGCAGCGGTGGGAAACATGGGCCACCATTGACGGGCAGATCAGATGATTGCAAACTGCTTTCATGACATTGGGAAGCCGATTTTTGGCCTACCCACCATATTGTCCACTCACACCCGTTATGACATTCGACGCCAGTGGGCACAGAAAATTCCATCCCATAGTTCTGCAGAGGGATAGGAGGCTTCCAATGACATCCCTTAGAAGGAATTGGAAGGAAGTGGCTAGGGAGACCAGTCTTTGGCATCAGTGCCACAAGAAGCCTAATAACCTCACTGGTCAAGGTCAGTGAAGGTATCTCCTATCCACTGTTCAACCAGACTCTCATGCTGTTAATGCAACACATTCCTGTCGCTCACCATCACAAGTCCCTTGTAATCAGAACTCACACATAACAACCAGAAACATCTCATCTGTGCAAATCTGCCAAGGCTATTAGCCTCACACCCACATCTTGCTGCCTCCACATACCTCCAGCTATTCAGCTATGGCTGGCACACCACCAAAACACCTTGCATCATAATTGCTGACATTCTTCCTTTTCTCCTTCACAAGCTGGTGTACAATAGAACAGAGAAGATGAGAGACATCATGGGGACAAGGGCACCTGCATCTCCTAAGCCCTATGGAGGAGATGGTCACCATGACATCCTGTTTTCCACCCAACCCTTCCCTTCTTTTTTTCTGCTTTCAGACACAAGAACTGGCGCCTGCCCAGCTACAGGAATCCCAGGAGGAGGAGAGAAAACAACAACCCAGCACTAATGAAGCAGCCCTGTCACTTGACATAACATTCACATCCACCAGCTCAGACACTGGCATTGCCTGCTCCTTATAGGGTGGCATCGAATTGGGAATCTGCATGTGGTAATTCCCACAGTTGCATTGCTATTATTGCACAAAATCCATCTTTTTGACGTGGGATTTATGTATAACCTGTAGATTCCCTCATTCCATGATTTCTGGCTTAGGAATTGAAAGAATATTTTCTTCAAACACAAATATATTTTTTCTTCATGACACTGATAGTCCAAATATATCTATCAGTCTCTGGGTTAGAGAGATTTTGAATTTGGACAGTGGGTTACATTGGCACTTGCTGGAGAAATACTAGCTAAGACTAAGTTGAAATGAGCAGTAAATGCATGATTACCCATGCAAGGTTTTTACTAATTCTATGACGTTGCACCATTATGTTGTTTAATGAACTATTGGGATACGTACTGTGCCTGTACAGTTTTTCATTTCTCATTCAATGTTTATCACTTCTGTTGCATACATATACTTATTTCCTGTGAGAGACCAGCACTTAGAGTTTAGTAACGTTGCATAAAAGTGGGTTTAGGGTACAGGCCAGTACTGAGCTGTCTTTTGGATGAGACATTAAACTGAGGCCCCGTCCACCCCTCTGACTTGGATGTAAATGATCACATAGCACAATTCGATGGAGAGAAGGGGAGCTCTTTCCAGCCTTCCTGGCCAACATTTATCCATCAACCAATTACTAAAATGGGTTATCCAAAACAAGCTGCCAGGTAAACATCTTCTCACACTGTGCACGTTTTACAATTTATTTTTCTTTCCTTAAGGCCATCCATATTTTAAATTAAATCACCTCAGAATCTCTTGCATTTGATTTGGAGCCTTAAGGTTTGACTTCAACATTCTTCCTCAACACAATTATAGCTGTTTCTGCACTTCTTTGAAGTCCTGTGACAATGTGTACATTTTAGAAATCTTATACCTTTTTATAAAGGGATCATTGCCTGCATGTATATTCTTTTCTCTTACAATGATTTAACTATATTTTCAATGTAGAGACTGCTCATAGGGCTTGGTCCTTAAAATCTAAGTAGCCATTAAATCAACCAGCATTTTGTAAGTGTTCACATGTATTAGAGTACTGTATCCAGTGGATGAAATACTTTTCTGCGTTCAAGAGTATTGAAATTCTGATCTAAATGGGTCACCTGGGTACTGTGGTTTGTGTATTACAGTGATTTAATGTCAAGAGATATTTTCAGACCTTGAGAAAAAAAAACTGAATGTTACCAGGTTTTTCCAGTTGAAACTCCATTGAGCCTTTGAAAGAAAAAGGAACAGATGACTGGACATCTGGTCAAGCGACTTTGAAGAATATTCTGTTGAGCTCTATAGGGCCTGTTTATTCAGCTGTACAATGTGATGAATTCACGGCTGAGCTCCAGATACCACTCACAGATTTAGATCAGCCAGAGTTGTTGACACAGTTGTGAGGGGACTGGGTGCTTTGTTTTATTGACTGTTTATGAACATATAACAGGATTAAATGTTTTCAGAGGTTTTTGAATGACTTTATTTATTTTGACTGAAAAATGTGCACTTGAGAACAGTGAGTATTTGTTCAAGGGAATTTCAATGGCTATGTGTTTGATTGACAGTATTATGAGCTTCTAAAAGGGACATATTTTTCAGGAGGAGTTTGAATGAGTGATTGCCCTTTTTTAAATTCCCTGAGCATGCCAAAGACTTCCCAGTGTTTTCATATGGCTCAAAGGTTTTGTACATCGTAGGTACTGGGTGAGTGGGCATGAAGGGGGCAAAGGGGCATTGGAAAATATGAGGGGTTATGGAGGGGACATGGGCGATATGAGGGTATAAGGAGGAGCATAGAGGTGGGTGGGGGTGAGGGGTTAGGGATAGAGGACCTAAACGCTATCTGGAGAACAGGGCTGCTGTCCCAGTGGACGGAGGCAGGCCTTCAAACTTGCCAGTCTCAGCATTCACCTGACTCCATTCCCAACTCAGGTCTGCATCAGGTGGTGGTGGTCAAGTCTCCAGCCCTTATCTGACTCTTGGAAATTCTAATTCTGGGTGAAGGGATAGGCTCTCTGAAGGCGGGAATGCAACATTGGGAGACCGCGTGACTCGTGCTTCCCAAACCAAAGTCAAAAATTCAGCCCAAGTTGTCTAGTTCAGATCATGGATTTGAAAACTAACCTCTGAATGAGTCCCTTAATTTACAACTAGTGTTAAATTAAGTATAGAAATTTATAACTGTTGCACTTTGATGAAGAGTGCAAGCAGAGATCTTTAAAGTTCTTGAATATCCACACATTGCAATATTACCTCCCTTTAAGTCTTCTTATTCAATATTTTATGGTTTCTGTATTTTATATCGTTAGGTAATTCATTCCCAATTCACTATGGCTTTAAAAAATGACAGCTAGATAAGCCTTCAATTAAGTGTCCAGGATTGATAATAAAACAAACTTCTCTAATAATTGTTTCAGTTATGAAATTACGAACCTACGAACATATATATGAACATATGAAATAGGAGCAAAAGTAGGCCATTCGGCCCCTTGAACCTGCTTCACCATTCAGTAAGATCATGGCTGATGTGTTTGTGTTTCAAATTCTACATTCCCATTTACCCTTGATAACCCTTGATTCCCTTGCCTAACAAAAATCTGTCTAGATCTGCCTTAAAAATATTCAGTGATCCCGCTTCCACTGCCTTCGGAGGCAGAGAGTTCCAAAGTTGCACAAAGCTCTGAGAGAAAAAAATTTCTCCTCATCTCTGTCCTAAAAGGAAATCCCAAAAGTTAAAACAGTGTCCCTTAGTTCTGGACTCACCCACCAGAGGAAACATCTTTTTCACGTCCACCTTGTCAAGACCATTCAGGACCTCATATACTTGAGTGAAGTTACCCCTCACTCTTCTAAACTCCAGTGAAAAGAAGCCCAGCCTGTCAAACCTATCCTCATAAGACAGCCTGTTCATTCCAGGTATCACTTTAGTAAACCTACTCAGAACCATCCCCAACACATTTACATCATTCTTTAAATAAGGAAACCAAAACTGCACATACTATTTGAGATGTGGACTCACCAACTGAATAACTGTATAACTGAAGCATAACATCCTTACTTTTATGTTCAATTCCTCTCGTAATAAAGGATAGCACTCCATTAACTTTCTTAATTATTGGTGGTACCTGCAAACTAACTTTATGTGACTCATGCACTAGAACACCTGGATCCCTCTGCACCTCGGAATTCTGCAGCCGTTCTCTGTTTAAGTAATACTCTGTTTTTTTATTCTCCCTGCCAAAGTGAACAACTTCACATTTTCCTACATTATACTCCATCAGCCAAATTTTTGCCCCCACACTCAACCTATCTACATCCGTCTGCAGCCTCCTTATTGCCTCTTCACAACATACTTTCCTACCTATCTTTGTGTCATCTGCAAATTTAGTTACCATGCCTTCAATCCCTTCATCTAAGTCATTGATACAAATTGTGGGACTCCACTTGTCACATCCTGCCAATCAGAAAAAGACCCATTTATGCATACTCTTTGTTTTCTGCCAGCCAGCCAATGTTCTATCCATGCTAATATGTTACCTGTTACACCATGAGCTTTTATTTTCCACAATAATATTTGATGTGGTACCTTACCAAATGCCTTCTGGAAATCCAAGTACGGTATGTCTACACGCTCCACTTTATCCACAGCACATGTTACTCCATCAAAGATCTCTAGTAAACTGCTTAAACATGATTTCCCTTTCACCAAACCATGTTGACTCTTCCTGCTTACCTTGAGTTTCTCTAAGTGCCCAGCTATAACCTTCAATTCTTCCCCAGAACACCTTCCCCAGAACAGATTTCAAGCTAACTGGCCAAAAGTTTCCTGTTTTCTGCCTCCTCCCTTCTTGAGTAGCAAGGTTATAGTTGCTACTTTCCAGTCTAATAGAACCTTTCTACAATCTAACAAATTTTGGAAAATTAACACCAATGCATCTACTACCTCATTAGATGCCTCTTTTAAGACCCTAGGATGAAATCCATCAGGACCTGGAGACTTGTCAGCCTGCAACTCCAACAACTTGCTCAGTACTGCTTCCCGAGTGATTGTACTGTCACCAGGTTCCCCTCTTCCTTTCACCTCCTGATTTATAGCTATTACTGGAATGTTTTTATATCCTCTATAGTGAAGACAGAAGCAAAATATTCGTTCAATTCATCCACCATTTCCTTATTATCTACTGGGCAGAATTTTATGTTCTGTGGGTGGGCGTGTGCCCGACCTGATCGGGTGTAAAATCACACGAGATGATGTCAGGCGAGCGTCCTGATGTCATCGCGCACTCGTGCGATATTTCACTCGGCAGGCGCGTGCAGAAATCAGAAGCCTGCCTGCCGATAATTAAGCGGTAATTAAGCTCATTAATGGCGCAATTGTCTACGAATTTTTGTGGCCAGTCCAACATTACGTTTGGCAGAAGGGTGAATTGGCCAGGCAGCCTTTACATTTTCCATGAAATCTCATCCAAGGGTGGGATGAAATCTCGACTGGGCAATAATGGAGATATAATGAAGACATAATCACAGTGGGGGTGGTGGCATGGTTGTATTGTCACTGGACTGGTGTTGCAGAAGACCCAGGGCAACTCGCTGGGGAGCCAGTTTCCCATCCACGGCAGCTGGTGAAATTTGAGTTCAGTAAAAATCTGGAATTAAGAGTCTGACGATGACCATGAAGCCAATGCTGATTGTTGTAACAAACCTATCTGGTTCACTGATGTCCTATAGGGGAGGAGATCTGCTGCCCTTACCTGGTCTGTCCCGCATGCAACTCCAGACCCACAGCAAAGTAGTTGACTCTTAAATGCCCTCTGAACAGGGCAGTCAGGGATGGGCAATAATTAAATGCCCTCTGATCAGGGCAGTCAGGGATGGGCAATAAATGCTGGCCTAGCCAGCGACGCCCACATCCCATGAACGAATAAATAACATAAAAAGAAATATCTGAGGACAGCATTTTTAGGAGGTATACTTTCGGGTGCATGGACATTTTTTTTGCAGCTTCTTTATGCTTTATTTTATTATTTGCAGGTCTGTAGCTCCCTGAGGCAGCTGTCCACCTTCAGTGAGCTCTCTCGCAGCGCTGACCCACACTCGCAGTGACCTCGTCGCCAGCCCTCCCCCCAGCGCCGCTCCGGCAGCGCTGAGCTTATCAGCGCATGTTTCATGCTGGCTGTCCATTAATTGGCCAGGCAGCATGAAATCAAAGTCAGGGGCCAATCGTGGTCGACAGCCTGTTTCCCAGCTGCTCCCAGGCCCACCAATCGTGCACCTGACAAGGGAAAAATTCAGGCCACTATGAACTCTCAAATATTACCCACTAGAGGCCCAACCCTCACTTTACTTACTCTTTTTCCTTTTAAATACCTTTAGAAACGCTTGCTATACATTTTTAGATTTCTTGCTAGCTCCCTCTCATACTCTTGTTTCTTTCTCTGGATTAACCTTTAAGTCATTCTCTTCCATTTTTTATATTCTGACCAATTATCTGGCCTGTCACTCACCTTTGCACAGTTATATGTTTTTTCCTGAAGTTTAGTTTCTTTAATGAACCACGGTTGGTGGGTCCTCGCATTGGAAATTTTCTTTATAGTAGGAATATCTTATTCTGAGTATTCTGAAATATCCCACTAAATGTCTGCCACTGCTTCTCTATAGATCTGTCCCCTAGACTAATATCCCAATTCACTTCAGCTAGTTCAGCTTTCATACCCACATAGTTGCCCTTATTTAAGTTTAAAATACTAGGCTTAGACCCACTCTTCTCTCTTTCAAATTGGATGTAAAATTCAATCATATTGTGGTCACTGCTATCTACGGGTGCCTTCACTCTGAGGTCATTAATTAATCCTGTCAAATTACACAATACCAAGCCTAATATAACCTGCTCTCTGGTTGGTTTCAGAATGTACTGCTCTAAAAAAACTATCTTGAAAGCAATTTCTGAATTCTTGATCCAGTTTATTGCTGCCAGATTGATTTCACCAGTTTATATGTAGATTAAAAACATCCATGATTATTGCTGTCCCTTTAGCACAAGCACCAAATATTTCTTCTTGTATACTTTGTCCTACTGTTAGGGACCCTGTAGACCACTCCCACTTGTGACTTCTTTCCCCTACTATTCATCTCCACCCAAACCGATTCTACACCCTGATCTCCTGAACCAAGTCCATCTCTAACTATTGCACCAGTACCATTCTTGATCAACAGTGCTCCCCCTCCACCTTTACCGAGCTTCCTAACTTTCTTGACTATCACAAATTCCTCAATGTTCAGGATCTAATCCTTATCACCCTGCAGCCACATTTCCATAACGGCAATTGGATCATACTTATTTACTTCAATGCGCACTATCAGTTCATTTACTTTGTTACGAATACTATGTGCATTCAGATACAGAACCTTTAGTTTTGTCTTTTTTGTTATCTTTGTAATATCTAGTCTTGACTATTGTTGTACTCTTAGGTTTTATCTCTCTGTCCCTTCCTGCAATTCATTTCCCTATTATTATTATGGCCTCCTGCTTTAAATCTACCCCTTGATTTGCCACATCTACCCAAGCTTGATCCCTCATGCCCTTGTTTATTAACAAGAGCCTCCTATTTGATAACAAATTTTTCAATAATTGATTGAGCATCTCAAAATCCAACTTCGTTTAGATCTAAATTATCAAATTAATTTATTGAGTACAAGATGAACAAACAAACAAATAATATTATTTATACCTATATTGTCTGCTCATTCTTGATTTGAGGATGACATCTACTAAGTGTTGCAACTACCTGCCATGGGTCTTCATATGACTGAACAGGCTAATTCACAATCCATATATCGTTAGGCACCCCATCAGGTAGTGGGGTCCAGAGTGCAGGATTTGCTTCCTTTTCTTTCTGTCTCTGCCACCACTCTGCCTCATCATTAAGACATTGTGACTTAAAGTGTGATGCAGCTTAATGGACAAGTTGTTGTAATTCTGAACTACTGTTAGCAAACTCCTTCCAGTCATTAATGTCAATGCTGCCTTGCTTCGAGAGAGCTTCAGGGTGTCTTTGAAGCATTTTCTTTGTCGTTCCTTGGATCAGTGGCCATTTGAGAGTGAGAAAACAGGACCTGGCAGGGGAGTTGTTTTCAGCCATCAGTACACAATGTACAGTCAATCAAAGTTGGTTTTGTAGGGGTTTTGCCGGAATGTTTGTAGAGTTGGATTCAAGATGGACACTAGCATGTGTTCGATGATACTCCCATTATATCTGAAGGAATTGATGGAGGCATTGCTGATGGGGTTTCTCTAGCTCTCTAAAGTGTCACAAATACACAGTCCAGGTCACGGTCCAGAACAGGAGTCTGGTGATGCCAACTGCTCTGTGCACTAGGAGTCTTGTTGACTTGTGGAGGTCTTTGTTGTCAAGCACTTGCTGCCGTAGTTTGTAGAAGGCTGAGCTGGTGTTGGATCTCCTTGTCAATGTAGCCTTTTGAGAGAGGCGGCCTGTCAAGGTATAGGAAGTGTTCAACAAATTCCATAGTCATTACTTCAACATATATGGGAGATGGGATATTTGATGGATAAGCTGTGGGTCGATATTTGAATTGTTGTTATTGTTCAGAAAGCTGTGATGAGTAATGTATACACACTTGTATATTTATTGCACACACATGCATATATTCTCACACACATAGGGAAAAATTTTCCCCCCAGTGGGGAGGACATGTGGGTGTGGGCGTGGGCGGGTACACTGCCAATCGGCACCCCCGATTGGGGGCACGCCGCAATTTCACATGGGCAGGCCAATTAAGGCCCGCCCAGCGTGATGTCCGCTCGGAAGCGCTGTGCACTCCCTGTGCGGGCGGGGAGGATTCCCTCAGCCAGGAGTGTGCTCTATCCCGCATGTGCACTAAAGAGTGCACAGATCTCCCTGACGCTAAGTGCTGTCTCAGGGAGATCGGCTAAGGTTTAAAATTTGTAATACAATTGATTAAAAAATTTCTCTGACATGTCCCCTCATGTGACACTGTCACATGAGTTGGGACATGTCAATAACTTTTAATGAAACCTTCATTAAAAATTTAAATACCCTCATGAAACCTCATCCCACCCGTTTTTGAGGTTTGATGCTTTGTCCGAAGCCTGCCAAGGCTCCCAGCCTGCCCGCCAACCTTGAGGTTAGACGGGCAGGTCCATTAACGACTTTGATTAGTTTTTCAATGGCCTCAATAGGCCGTTGACAGGTCAACGGGTGCACAGCTGACTCGGCTGTGCCCCCACTGACCTGAAATGGGAATGACGCAGGGTGACGTTGGGAGTTCCACCCGACATCATCCCGCATCAATTTACGCATCGGTGAGTGGGCCCCACCCCCGCTCGCTGACCAGAAGATCCTGCCCATGCACATACTCAAGCACATACAAACACCCATACTCACATGTGTGTACATTCACATACATTTATATTGATGACATATATGCATTCACTTCTCTAAAGGAAAGTAATAAAAGAACAATCTCTGCACTAAATAACTATTCATTTGGGTTTCTATTTAATTGCCATGGCAATTGTTTCTTCATCTATTTCTCTGCATTGCAAAAACAGTACTAGTTTGATTTAACGCTTGGAGGTGCCGAGCAGATTCTTGCAACTCCATTACACTCAGATCAGTCACCTATAAATTCTGCCACTCGATGTGGATTTGAATAACTGATAGCCTGATTCTCAAATAACTGCCACTCACACACATATTGCGTTGTATGTGTTGCCCTGAATGTGTTTCAGCTCCTCCCTGGGTTATTCCAGTACGGTGGGGGAGGGTGTCTAGAAGGAGGTAGGGGTGGTGCAGGATGGAGTGGTGGGGGGGGTGGGGTGGGGGGGGGAGTGGAGTAGTGCAACTGGCAACATTTGGCTAATTTTCTAGCCTCTCGAAGGTAGGCAGGCCCTCTAGTTGCTCCATTATGGTCCTAGCACCTAGAAACAATTGAATGTTGGCATTTATATCGGGATGCGCAACCCTGTCTCCGCCTTCAGAGTTTGAGCCTTCCAGCATTTTACATGTTATATTAGGGACACTGATTCAAAGTTATAACTGGGAAACCTCAGAATTACCAGAGAACTTTTCAAGCTATATGAAACTATATTGCCCATATTATTTGATCACAGCTTTCTGGGCAATAATGATTTTTTTTGTAAAAAGTGAATAGAAAAATATGTTTTTAGAAACCAACGGCTCTCATTTCTGCTAATGAGTGGTTTGTAAGTGCTCATTTACATATGTTATTAAAATGCAGCTCACATGAGAGTGACATGTGAACTTATGTAGCCTGTAAGTTAGAATTACAAAAAATAAATATCAGCCATTGACTAGAGGCAGATAATTGTCTTCTGGGCTGCGTAATGAAGACAAGATGCAGCTGCATGCAAATAAGCAAGAAGTGGTGATGTGTGACTTTCCATTTTGAATTACAAATTTTAATGCAAATCAAGATGGTTTCATTCTAATACTGAGTGCCAGCCTTTCCTCCACGGAATTTATTTCCCAAATTTTTGCCCAGAAACAGATGTAATCTCTAATTGATAATTTAAATTGAATTTATAAGGAGGGACCTTTGGTACATAGATCATTCTCTATTAGCAAGTGAATTTCCTTGCAACAAATAAATGATAACATAAAAATGGCACAACAGCAGGAAACATGAAATAATGGAAGACCATTGCACCATCAAGGCTAATGTTTTAATTGAAACTCTATTATAGGCCCCGTCATGAACATGACTCCAGTAATGGTTTTAGTACTATTATCATCTCATAGAATGATACAGAGTAGAAAGAGTCCATTCAACCCATCAAGGCTATGCCAACTCTTTGAACGGGCTATCTAATTATCTTACTCCCTTGCTCTTTCTCATAGCCCTGCACTGATATTTATCCAATTCCTCTGAATGTTATTAGTTCATCTATTTCCACCACCCGCTCAGGCAGTGCATTCCAAATCATCATAACTTGCTGCATGAAAAAATTCTCATCTTGTCTCTGGTTCTTTCGTCAATTATTTTAAATCTCCTGGTTACTGACCTTTCTGCCACTGGAAATGGCTTTTTCAGCCCCCAAAAATGATTTTGTGAAGCTCCATTTACATCATGACAAATTAGTAACTACTGTTCTATCTCAATCTTACATTGAATATACCTAACTTGAGTGGAGAAAGATTGTGTACCATCTGTTAAGTAGCTACTTCTAGAAATCAAATTAACCAATAAGTGCTAGTTTGGTTCCTGGAAATTGCAACCTATCATATATCTTCTCAAATTCACTGAAAGCATTTATTCAACTGCAGATAAGGATTTAAGAAAAGACTAATGCTGTGATTCTGAACTTAAAAGGCTTATTGTGTTGGAAATCATTCTGTCTTGATCATGAATTTTGCAACAATGGCTTTAGTGATGAAAAATTCAACTGATTTTCCTCTTGCTGGTCTCATTGATATGAGAATAATGTTTTTCAGGATAATAAATGGGACCTACATGTATCTCTAGATATTTCTCAAAGCTTTGACCTTGACTCATTTCCTCACTCACCATAATCTCGTTGCTCACACAAAAGTTGAGATTTGATGTATTTAAACAGCACTGTTCTACTCCAGTGCCTCATTTGTGTCTGACATCTTTTCAACTGGCAAGCCCTTAGCTTCTCAGTGACCACCCAGCAGTGTCTTTCCACTAACCCCAGCAAAGCTAATTCTCTTCCATTTGTGCATGAAATTGTACATTCGTGAAACAGAATTTCCAAGATTTTCATTATAGTTATGATATAAATACTAAAAAAAATACAAAAAGTTATTTAACACAAACATCTTTCTGCACTCCCTAATTGTTCAGTACTGATTCTGAACTAAGTCTTATTTCATTAATCTACTGCCTGTGTCATGTATTGTTAAAGCAATATTAGAATAATGGAGTTAGATAACTGTGAGCCATTGTCCTTTATAATTAAGTTGAAAATGGTTTCACCTGGTAGAAAAGTGTTACTTTCACCTTGCAATTAATTTTTTTAATGCTTTCACCCTGTTGTACCAATTATTTTACCAATCGTGCAACATGATTTGACTGACCTAATTAGTGGTCAAGAGCCTCAATACCAGATATTCATATTAGTGTTATTTTTAACTCCAATAGTAACCCATTTCTTTATGACTAAATAAAATGCCAGGCAAAGGTAAAGAATCAAGAGTCCTGAGTAATCAATGGCTTAATTATCTTTTGCCTGGCTGGCTTATGAATCATGATATGATTCTGGTTCCTCTATCAGCACCTTAAATCTGTCTCCTCTGATGACGGGCTATTCTGCCACCTCAAGCCGCACCTCCTATTTCTATTTACTCCATTAAAACCATTTATGATTTTGAATGCCTCTTTCAAATCTCCCGTAAACCTTGCTGCTGTAAAGGGAACAACCCCAGCTTTTTCAGCTTCTCCGCATAACTGAAGTTAGACAATGATCATCTCCAACAAGAGAGAATCCAAACATTGCCCCTTGACATTCAGTGGCATTACCATCACTCAGACCCCACTATCAACATCCTGGGAGTTACCATTGACCAAAAACTGAATTGGGCTAGCCATATAAATACTATGGCTACAAGAGCAGGTCAGGGGCTAGGGATCCTGCAGCGAGTAATTCACCTCCTGACTCCCCAAAGCCTGTCCACCATCTACAAGGAACAAGTCAGGAGTGTGATGGAATACTCCCCACTTGCCTGAATGAGTGCAGCTCCAACAGTACTCAAGAAACTTGACACCATCCAGAATAAACAGCCTACATGATTAGCACCACATCCACAAACATTCACTCCCTCCACCACCAACACACAGTAGCAGCAGTGTGTACCATCTATAAGAGGCAATGCAAGAACTCACCAAGGTTCCTTAGACAGCATCTTCCAGATCCACAAACACTACCATCTAGAAGGACAAGGGCAGCAGATGCATGGGAACACCACCACATGGAAGTTCCCCTCCAAGTCACTCACCATCCTGACATGGAAATAAATTGCTGTTCCTTCACTGCTGCTGGGTCAAAATCCTGGAACTCCCTCCCTACCAGCACTGTGAGTGTACCTATAACCACATGGACTGCTATGGTTCAAGCAGGCAGCTCACTATCACCTTCTCAAGGGCAATTAGGGATGGGCAATAAATGCTGGCTTAGCCATTGATGCCTACATCCCATGAATGATTTAATAAGAAATTCCTCATCTCTGGTAACACTCTAGTAAATCTCTTCGGCACTCTCTCCAAGGCCTTGATATCTTTCCTCAAGTGCAGTGCACAGAACCGAACACAACATACCAGCTGAAGCCTAATTAGTGTTTCATGAAGATTTAGCTTAACTTCCTTGATTTAGTACTGTCATGCCCAGTATAGGCATGTCATATTATGAACTTTCGGTCAATACTTATAAAAATTGGACCCAACCAGCTCTTAAGATAGATGCTAAAAATCAGGTGACTTTTGGCATTTGGACTACAGACAATATCAAGTCTCCAGTGAATACCTAATTATGTATGGACATAACCATTTGTGGAATTCACACAACTCATTGTTTAAGGATGTCCAACACCTAAAGACTATGGAGCTGCCTGACTGCCTGTCTCTAAGGGCAGCCTCTCTCTCTCTCTCCGCCCCCCCCCCCCCCCCCCCCCCCACACACCTTAAACCAGCTTATATTTCAACTCTTTCTTGGACTCGAACTCAAGTTCTGTCGAAGGGTCATGAGGACTCGAAACATCAACTCTTTTCTTCTCCGCCGATGCTGCCAGACCTGCTGAGTTTTTCCAGGTAATTCTGTTTTTGTTCAGAATCTTCTGTGCCTGCTGGCGTTGGGTGTGATCGATGGCGTGAGCAGACAATATGGCGTGATCAGTTTTACAACAGTGGGAAACCATTTTGTGAACGTCCGCTCAGCCAACTGATGGCGGGCAGTGTTTCCCACCATCGAGTGTCGTCAAGCTCATTGTAATACATTAGCATATCATTATCAGGCCAGCCTGCCGAAATCATTCCTCACCATCCCCCCACCCCCACCCCACCCCACCCCTGCTGGATTATCCATCTACGTCAGCGGGAAAGCACACCGGCGTGGTTCACAACTGTACATACGTGCACTTGGCAGCCTGCGCTTTGAGGGGAACTCGGAGTGAGTACACAGTAACATTGTGCAGTACTCACCAGGGCCACCTTTCGGACTTCAAGCTTCAGGAGTGACGGAGGATTGGGGTTAAGGGCAGCCCTGCCTTTGAAGCGGCTCGTGGCAGAAGGGGTTAAGGGTAGCTATTCCGTTGAGGTGATTCATGGCGGGGGGTGGGGTGGGGGGGTTTAAGGGCAGCGTTGCTGTTGAGTATAGTGCACAAGCATTCAGGGTGGGGGTGTTGGGTGCACGAGGGAAGTGGCCAAACGTTCGGGAAACCTGTAGAAAGTGACCATTCCTCTGCAACTGAGACAGTTCAGGAGCAGCCACATTGATATGGTTGGGATCGGCCTCTTGGGTTATCTGCCCACTCAAGCAACACAGAGGCATCAAAGTGCCACCAAGTGCTCCAGAGCTTTCCCCTGCCACAACCCCTACCCTGGCACAGACTATAAGTCCATGAGCACTTTGGTGGGCTGCAGAGCAGTTAGGTCACTGCACATGTTGTACAATCTCGTCGCCAGAGCTGACCATGGAGCAGTCACTGCTGGAGGTGCTCATAGCCCCTTGCAATGTCAGCATCCCGGTTTGGACTAATCTCCCCCATGGTTCAAACTAACAGGGCAGCCATGCAGCGCACTAATCTCTGACCATCCAAGTGGTGGCCAGCACTCCCCAGGAAGTGTTAAGAGACCATCACACTTATTAAGGAACGTTCTTAGTACATCCAAGCTAACCACGTGTATCTCTCTTTCATCCTGCAGGAAGAGTACATCAGGATCATGGAGCCTGGTGAACTAGTTGTATGCCTGATGGCCCACAGAGCGTGACGGTGACAGAGGAGAGAGCAACTGAAGCTCCTGGCTATGCAGAGACAGGAAGAGCAACCACAGGAAGAAGGGGCAGCTGGGGCTCCTGTACACACGCCCAAGAGTTACAGTGAGCCATTATAGGCTGGTGCCTAACGACACCCAGTGTCTATAGACATTGCCTTTCATTCCATCAGATGACCAAGAACTAGCATTGCTGAAGACTGCACATTGCTAGTGAACTGGATGGTCACATCTGCCAGCTACTGCAGGATTTGGCACCACGAGGACATGGAGGGCATTCACTGCCAGTGGCCGTGAAACTGACAGCGGCACTCAATTTCTATGCCAGTGGTTCCTTTCAGGGCTCCATAGGTGACCTCTGTGGGGTATCACAATCTGCTACCCTCGAATCCATCCATGAGGCCACAGATGCCATCTTTGTAAGGGCACACAACTTTGTACATTTTACCCAGGACCAGGATAGTCAGGATGCAAGAGCAATTGGATTCGCCCAGATCTCAGGTTTCCCACGGGTACAGGGTGCGATTGACTGCACTCATGTGGTGCTCAGATCTCCATCACAACACACGATGAACTACATCAACCGCAAGGGCTTCCATTCACTGAACGTGCAGCTGGTGTGCGACCACCAGAAACACATCCTGCAGGTGTGCACATGGTTTCCAGGGAGTGTGCATGACTCCTACATTCTCAGTCAGTTACAGATCACTGATATCTTCCAGGGTCCACAGAAGCTGCAGGGATGCCTCCTTGAGGACAAGGGCTAGACCGAGGCTGATAACACCCATGTGGTGGCCTCAGACTGCAGCAGAATGACGCTATAATGAGGCTCAGGCTGCAGCTCACAAGGAGCAGACCATTGGGATGCTGAAGATGAGGTTCCGGTGTCTGGACTGGTCTGGGGGAGCCCTGTAATACAGTCCGCAGAGGGTGTCACACATCATCATCTTCGCCTGCTGCACTGTTTACAACCTGGCGCTGCAAAGGGAAGACGAGCTGCTCTGAGGAAGAGATGGAGGAGCTGGAGATCTCCTCCAATGAGGAGGATGCTGACATGAATGAGGGTGAGGGGGTCGTCGGAGGCGACGATGACAGGGATGAGGCCCTCGTGCTTGCTAGATGAGGCATGTGCGCTCGAGAGGCCCTCATAGCTGCTAGATTTATGGACCATGATGACAACATCCAATGAGATATCCCCATAGATCCTCACATTGCATCTTGTGCTCTATGACCAGGATCATATCATAGAGTTGCAGCCATGAAACTTTAGAAGTATCTGATGTCCACCTTCAGTGCATGAGCCCTCCAGGAGCACAGTGTCACTGGTCATGGGTGCTGAAGAGGTAGGGGCCACCCCCACCTTAAAGGTGCTGAGAGCGCACAGAGAGAATGAGGGAACTCTGTGCCGCCTGCCCACTACATTCTGGCAGCAGTGAAAAGCACAACCAAGGTGCAGGTATCAGTAATATTTCCAGCGAGTGTGAGGCTGGACCATCACTGTGGTCTGAAGGCTGCACAGACACAGGGAAGATGCCCTGGACTGAGACACCTGCCTTTATCTTGTGCAGAAATGTTTCACATCTGAGTGACAAGAACACTGCTCATCAGAACAAGGAGCCACAGGCAGGGAGACATTCTTGGGAGTTTCTTGACCTACAGACCTACAGTGCTGCAATTTCCCAGAAGGGGAGACCAGTTGATGGGGTTACGGGTGGGAGTTGGTAATCCCCACACACACACCCTGGGGGGATTGTGGGGTGGGGGGCAGGAGGTGGACATGGTTTTTTTGACTTTTCCTAAAACAAAAGAAAGAACATAAGAAGTAGTGCAAGGGAGTGGCCTTTGATTTGATACACAATATTACAAGCACAGTAAACAACTTATCAGATACAATGTGAGGAATATTACACCCCTGTTGGCGACAGGCGTCATGGTGGGTGTGAGTGAACAATGTGTTGGGAAGGTAAAAAAATTGGTTTCACGACATTGTGAAACCAGTTTGCGATCGTCCAATCTACCCATTTAGTGGCTGGCCGCATTTCCCACGGCCAGTCACCGGCAACTTCGTCTTAATACATCAACATATCATTATACGCCCTGCTCGCCAGAATCATCCCCCCACGGTAGATCAGATGGACAAGCCAGCGTCATTATACACTGATGTGTTTCACAACTGCACGTAAGCGACATGCACATGATGGGCTGCACTTTGCTTGGGACTTTGAGGTTTGTTTTCCAACCTTGCTTCAGTCTGCGCCAGGCTTCACAGACAGCACCACATCACTTTTAGGGGGCTTGCAGGCAGATTTCTATCAGAACAGCCATAAGGCAGGAATGGCTTTTCAATGGCTGCAGGGCTAGGGTTTGCTTGGGGAAGGGGGAGAAGGGGCCTCGGGCAAGGGAAGAAGCTGCAGGGTGAGGGCTGTATTAAGGAAGGGGGTATCCTAGGGTGTGTGTGGGGCACAAGTTGATCTGTGCAAGTGGCCTCAAGAGGGTGAGGGCTGAGGAGGCAGTCTCCAGAGGAGGTGAGGCCAGATGGAGATATGAGGGTGTGTGTGAGAGAGTGAGTGGTGATGTCCCTTGAGCTGGCAGTGAGTGAAATGCCAGTGAATGTGTGATGGCCTTGTGATTGTGTGAGGTTAGAGTGATGAGATGGTTGCTTTACCCTGGTGGCACAAACGAGATCATTCATCCATTTATGGACTGGATGGCCAACCACTTGTGTGCAGCATTGGCACTGACCACCTTTGCCACTGTCTCCCAAGCCGGAGTGGCGAGACTCAAGGGCTTCCTGGGGCCAGAGCGGAGGTAGAGGACATCGTGGCAGGTCTCCACAGTGCCCAGAAGACATCCCAGGGGCGGGTCACTGAATCGGGGAGCTGCAGTCTTCTTGTCTTCACCGGTGCCCTCCTGGGCTGCGAGCATTGGGAAGTGTGCACGCAGCTGCAGTTTAAATATGCAGTGGCAAGGTAATGGCATGGTGGGAAAATCGGAGGATGCCCAGACACGGCATGTTTCCTGTGGCTGCATAATCAATGAGGTGGAAATTGGTTGATACAGCACGAAAAGCCTCCATTGCAGGCAGCAGGTAAAACATCCTTTTTTCCGCCTACTACTGCACTTGGTGCAAATCTGGGACAATTCTATCCAATAATACAAACTCATTGCAGTGTTATGATTTTACGCATCTCTCCAATGAGTCAAGCAATCCAAGCTCCAATGGTAAACCTAGCTCCTCATAATCTAATGAGTAGAAAGTTTTGCAAATGACGTGAATCATCAGTTAACATCTGTCCAGAACATAAAAACATAATCAAATTTACACATTGAGTAAAACGTTTGTTTACTTGGTTCTAACATACAACAATTTATAAGTAGAAATATCTCACCTTATCTAAAACAAGAGAAATAATAGGAGCCACGTGTGTAGTTTAAAGTGGCATTAAGGAGTGGCAAGATGGCCATTTCAGAGCACAGTATCTCTGCTCCAGAGCAGACTTGTCCTTTGTCTCTGCAGCATCGTTAGGTTATAGTTTGGTCCATTGGCTCAATAGGGGTGTTTTGTTGTGAATTGACTTTTAAGGGAAAAAACTAACATAAGGTATGTTTGCAGTCAATTACATATTAAACACAGAATGTTGAATAAACAAAGTGATATATACGGAAACATTTAAAAAAATGGACGTGGTGATTTCTTCGGGGTTTCACAATGTTCCTATCCCAGCTGATGTTAACATTGGATAAGTCAGGTCTCAGAGCGAAGCTTGGCTTGATCGATCCTTTCTTTCAGGAGTGTGGCAGTAAGTTACTGAACAAATTCACAGGAGTCTGCTGATGAAGTTTTAATACAAAGAATCAAATATTTATTAAAACAAGAAAAGTGAACTATATTACACCAGCTAAAAAGGTTGGAAAAATCTCAATATAGACATGAGAAGATATTTCAAATCCCCACTATCCCTTTACCCCAGCAACATCTTTACAGGCACATAAACCAGTGAAGAGTTACCGTTAGCTTGACACAGAGGCTTCTTGCTTGGGACTGGCACCGTTGCAAATGGTTTTCTTCCAGTGAATTCCTGAACATTCACTTGGTGCTTCTTGCACAACTCATATCTCTCCCTGAGACACTCAAAAAGCCACTCTAACCTCACCGTTTCTTCAATTGTAGAGCAAACAAATGAGTTCCCTAAACTCAGTCTTCCCATAGCACCTCTGCTTTACTGATTCCTAGAACTGATTATTCCGTTAACTACTGTCCCACTAGCCTTGCAGTTTTTCTTCTCAAAGAGCTTCAAATCCCTCTCTTCTCTCTCGGACACACTGAAATCTCCCTCTCAACTCTTGTCTTTTTTTCCCTGTCTCTGTGTCACTGGATAAGACCATAAGACATAGGAGCAGAAATTAGACCATTCAGCCCATCGAGTCTGCTCCACCATTCAATCATGGCTGATAAGTTTCTCAACCCCATTCTCCCGCCTTTTTCCCGTAACCTTTGATCCCCTTACCAATCAAGAACCTATCTATCTCGGTCTTAAATACACTCAATGACCTGGCCTCCACAGCCTTCTGTGGCAATGAATTCCATAGATTCACCACTCTCTGGCTAAAGAAGTTTCTCCTCATCTCTGTTCTAAAAGGTCTTCCCTTTACTATGAAGCTGTGCCCTCGGGTCCTAGTCTCTCCTACTAATGGAAACATCTTCCCCATATCCACTCTATCCAGGCCTTTCAGTATTCTGTAAGTTTCAATCAGATCCCCCCTCATCCATCTAAACTCCATTGAGTATAGACCCAGAGTCCTCAAACGTTCCTCATATGTTAAGCCTTTCATTCCTGGGATTGTTCTCGTGAACCTCCTCTGGACCCTCTCCAGGGCCAGCACATCCTTCCTGAGATACGGGGCCCAAAATTGCTCACAATATTCTAAATGTGGTCTGACGAGAGCCTTATAAAGCCTCAGCAGCACATCCCTGCTTTTATATTCTAGTCCTTTTGAAATAAATGCCAACATTGCATTTGCCTTCCTAACTACCGCATCAACCTGCAAGTTAACTTTAAGAGAATCCTGGACTAGAACTCCCAAGTCCCTTTGCACTCCAGATTTCTGAATTCTCTCCCCATTTAGAAAATAGTCTATGCCTCTATTCTTCCTACCAAAGTGCATGACCTCACACTTCCCTACATTGTATTCCATCTGCCACTTCATTTCCCATTCTCCTAACCTGTCCAAATCCTTCTGCAGCCTCCCCACCTCCTCAATACTACCTGTCCCTCCACCTATCTTTGTATCATCTGCAAACTTAGCCAGAAGGCCCTCAGTTCCTTCATCTAGATCATTAATGTATAAAGTGAAAAGTTGTGGTCCCAACACTGACCCCTGCGGAACTCCACTAGTCCCCGGCCGCCATCCTGAGAAGGACCCCCTTCTCCCCACTCTCTGCCTCCTGCCAGACAGCCAATCTTCTCTCCATGCTAGTACCTTGCCTCTAACACCATGGGCTCTTATCTTACTGAGCAGCCTCCTGTGCAGCACCTTGTTAAAGGCCTTCTGGAAGTCCAAGTAGATAACATCCATTGGCTCTCCTTTGTCTAACCTACTCATTACCTCCTCAAAGAATTCTAACAGATTTGTCAGGCATGACCTCCCCTTAATGAAACCATGCTGACTTTGCCCGATTTTACCATGCAGTTCCAAGTATTCTGAAATCTCATCCTTAATAATGGACTCTAAAATCTTACAACAACCGAGGTCAGGCTAATCGGCCTGTAATTTCCCATCTTTTGCCTCACTCCCTTCTTAAACAGGGGGGTTACATTAGCGATTTTCCAGTCTTCTGGGACCCTCCCTAACTCCAGTGATTCCTGAAAGATCACCACTAATGCCTCCACTATCCCTTCAGCTATCTCCTTCAGAACACTGGGGTGTAATCCATCTGGTCTAGGTGATTTATCCACTTTCAGACCTTTCAGGTTTCCTAGCACCTTCTCCTTGGTAATGGCCACCATACTCAACTCTGCCCCCCAACTCTCTTGAACTTTGGGGATGTCACTCGTGTCTTCCACCGTGAAGACTGACGCAAAGTACCTATTCAGTTCCTCCGCCATTTCTTTGTTCCCCACTACTACTTCTCCAGCGTCATTTTCCAGTGGCCCAATGTCCACTTTTGCCTTTCTCTTACCCTTTATATATCTAAAAACACTCTTGTAATCTTCTTTTATATTACTGGCTAGTTTACCCTCATATTTAATCTTGTCCCTCCTTATTTCTTTTTTAGTTGTCCTCTGTTGGTCTTTGTAGGCTTCCCAATCCCCTGGTTTCCCACTGCTCTTCGCCGCATTGTATGCTTTCTCTTTAGCTTTTATGCTGTCTCTGACTTCCCTTGTCAGCCATGGTTGCCTCGTCCTCCCTTTAGTATGCTTCTTCTTCCTAGGGGTGAAATTTTGCTGTGTCTCCCAAATTACTCCCAGAAACTCCTGCCATTGCTGTTCCACTGTCTTTCCTGCTAGACTCATCTCCCACTCAATCCTGGTCAGCTCCTCCCTCATGCCTCTATAGTTGCCTTTATTCAACTGTAATACTGTTACATCTGATTCCAGCTTTTTCCTCTCAAATTGCAGGGTAAATTCTATCATATTATGGTCACTTCCTCCTAAGGGTTCCTTCACCTTCAGCTCCCTTATCAAATCTGCCTCATTACACATCACTAAATCTAGAATTGCCTGTTCCCTAGTGGGCTCCACCACAAGCTGCTCCAAAAAGCCATCTCGTAGACATTCCACAAATTCCTTTTCTTGGGATCCACTACCAATCTGATTTTCCCAGTCTACCTGCATATTGAAATCCCCCATGATCACTGTAATCTTGCCTTTCTTACCCACCTTTTCTATCTCCTGGTATATCTTGTGCCCCACATCCTGACTACTGTTCGGAGGCCTGTACATAACTCCCATTATGGTTTTTTTACCTTCGCGGTTCCTCAACTCTACCCACACAGATTCTACATCATCTGACCCTAAATAATTTCTTGCTATTGATTTAATTTCATTTCTTACTAACAAAGCAACCCCACACCCTCTGCCAACCTGCCTATCTTTTCGATAGGATGTATATTCTTGGATATTTAGCTCCCAGTCCTGATCCCCTTGCAGCCATGTCTCCGTGATGCCCACCACATCATATCTGCCAATTTCAATCTGCGCCACAAGCTCATTTACCTTATTTCATATACTGCGTGCATTCAGATACAATACCTTCAGTTCTGTATTTCCCCTCCCCTTTCTCATTGTCGTTTCTATATCTGATGTGCTTGAAGTTAGATTCCTAGCCCTTTCCAAACACTCTGTCCTATTTTGTGTTCTGGGGACTTTAATAGCCTCTCCTTTCTTTTCAGTTTTTTCATAATTTTCCATGATGTTGAATCCAACCCCCACACACTAACCTGCTGCTTTGTTTCCCATTAGTCATACTTCTTGGAATTTTACACTTCTCTCCCCCCACCCCACTTTCTAGTTTAAAGTCCTGTTGACCCCCTATTTACCCTTTTCGCTAGAACATTAGTCCCAGATCGGTTCAGTTGGTGACAATCCCAACGGTACAGATCCCTCCTGTTCCAATACTGATGCCAGTGCCCCATGAAATGGAACCCCTCTTTCCCACACCACTCCTTTAGCCACATGTTTACTTCCCTTATTCTCGTGTTCCAATGCCAATTTGCACGTGGCTTGGGTAGTAATCAGGAGATGATAACCCTTGAGGACCTGCTCTTTAATTTAGTTCCTAGTTCCCGATAATCCCCAAACAGGTCCTCTTTCCTAGTCTTACCTATGTTATTTGTCCCAATGTGGACCACAACAACTGGATCCTCCCCCTTCCTCTCCAATATCCTTTCAAGCCGGTCAGAGATGTCCCTCACCCTGGCACCGGGCAGGCAACATACCATGTGGGACTCTCGATCCTGCTTACAAAGGATGCTATCAATTCCCCTAATTATAGAATCCCCTACAACTACCACTTGTCTTTTTGCTCCCCCCTCTTGAATGGCCTCCTGTGCCACGGTGCTGTGGTCAGCTGGCTCATCCTCCCTACAGCCCTGTTCCTCATCCACACAGGGAGCAAGTATCTCGTACCTGTTGGACAAGGTCAAGAGCTGAGGCTCCCCTGTTCCTGAACACAGGATCCCTCTACCTGCCTCACTTGCAGTCACACCCTGCTGACCCTGACCACTGACCGGACTTGAAACAAAGTGTCCAGGTAACTCTCCCCCTCCCGGATGTGCCCCAGCATCCGGAACTCAGACTCCAGCTCATCAATTCTGAGCCGGAGTTCCTCCAGCAACCAACACTTGCTGCAGCTGTGGTCACTGCGGCTTGCAATGGGATCTGCCAGCTCTCACATCATACAGCTACAGCACATCACCTACCTAGCCATCTTGACTTAGATAATTAATTTATTAATTAGCTTTGCAGTTTTTTTTTAAATTTGGTGCAGACTTCCTACCGACCAATCAGGTCACAGCTTTCCTGTGATGTCAATTTTTCAGTTTTGGCTTCAGTTACTTTGTGCCCCGAGGTCACCGCTCCGGTGCTCCTCCCTCCGAGTCTGCTCCCTGGAGACAAGGTCTCCAATCCCTTAAGTAAGCTAGATTTATACTCTCTGCTCTGGCGCTACTCCCTCTGAATCTGCTCCCAGGATTTACTCACCAATCAGCTGCTTTTTCTTTAAAATCCACTTTCAGAAGAGTGTCCTTCGCAGGTCTGGTGCACTCCTGAAGGCACTGCCTCTTCCTCTCTCTCTCTTTTTTTTTAGGTTTGAGGAGGAGGGAGGGATGGAAACAGTTCAGCAATGTAATGTTTGGGGCTATTCCGTTCTTTGACAGTGGGTCCTCCTCAATTACCTCCTTAGTCAAAGTGGCTGTGGTGACTTATCCCAGAATGCTTCAGTCATTTCTCACCAGTGCCCTCTGCTGGATGCTCTTCCTCCTGTTGAGTGCAAGAGTCCTCCTCGATTTCCTCCTGAGTCGCGGTGACTTCTCCCAGAATGCTTCAGTCACTTCTCACCAGCGCCCTCTGTTGGATGCTCTTCCTCCTGTTGAGTGCAAGAGTCCTTCTCCTCAATTTCCTCCTGAGTCAAGGAGACTTCTCCCAGAATGCTTCAGTCACTTCTCACCAGCGCCCTCTGTTGAGTGCAAGAGTCCTTCTCCTCAATTACCTCCTGAGTCAAAGTGGCTGTGGTGACTTCTCACCAGCGCCCTCTGTTGGATGCTCTTCCTCCTGTTGAGTGCAAGAGTCCTTCTCCTCGATTCCCTCCTGAGTCGCGGTGGCTTCTCCCAGAATGCTTGAGTCACTTCTCTCCAGCGCCCTCTGTTGGATTGATCATTGTTGCTAGGCAACATAAAGCTTTTCTATTTTGTGTTTTATTTTTAGAACCACTGAACATCTAACCCCTTTTAACCCATCCCTTTAACTTCAGGGGTTGTAACACATCATTAAAAATGTATATAGGCAAACAAACCCAAAAGACCTGAAACCTCTTAATCACAATTCAAACTCCCAGGCATCAAAGTTCATAAACAAAACTTAAATGAAACTGAAACCATTTTATCTATGTACATATATAATTCAACTTAAAAATTAAACATTGTTAATAGCAACAACAGTATACAATCAATAGTTAATAGCTCCTCTTTATCTTTCAGTTTCTACCTTGGATGTACAATCTGTATACGGAACATTAACCTGTTTATTTTCCCTTGTTTGGATCCTAATGGACTTGATTGGTATTTTCAGCATGTTTATTCTCACCCACACAAGCTGCAAGAACATCAAACCTATTGGACAACTGCAAAGGCTGAGGCTCTTCCATTGCTACTGTCTGGATCCCTACACCTGCCTCACTTGCAGTCACACCCTCCTGTTCCTGACCACGTATCAAATCTGAAGTACCTAGCCTAAGTGGTGTAACTGCATCCTGGAACAAATGTCCAGGTAACTTTCATCTCCCTGATGCATCGCAGTGTCTGAATCTTGGACTCTAGCTCATCGACCAGTAGCCAAAGCTCCTTGAGCTGCAGACGCTTACAGCAAATGTGTTTGCCATAGATCACACAGGGTGTCCACCAGCTCCCAAATGCTACAGCTGAATTACATCACCGGCCCTGCCATCCTAATTGTATTTTATTTAACTAATTAGGTTTCAAGTTCAGAAATATAACTCAATGTTATATCTGTCATTATGTTATGGAATTTAGCTAGTTACACTATAAATTTAATGCAGGGCTTATATCTCACCAGTGGTGGTTTAAACTACTGCCCCAATTTAGAGAGAAAAAAACCTTAAAACTCACCAATCACCCATCAGCTCAAAAAAAAACAAAAAACTGCGGATGCTGGAAATCCAAAACAAAAACAGAGTTACCTAGAAAAACTCAGCAGGTCTGGCAGCATCGGCAGACAAGAAAAGAGTTGACGTTTCGAGTCCTCATGACCCTTCGACAGAACTAGGTAAATCCCAGGAAGGGGTGAAATATAAGCTGGTTTAAGGTGGTGGGGGGGGGGGGTGTGGGTTGGGTGGGGGGAGAGAAGTGGAGGGGGGGGTGGTGTGGTTGTAGGCAAAAGCAGTGATAGAAGCAGATCATCAAAAGATGTCACAGACAACAGAACAAAAGAACACATAGGTGTCGAAGTTGGTGAATGTGCTAATTAAGAATGGATGGTAGGGCACTCAAGGTATAGCTCTAGTGGGGGTGGGGGGAGCATAAAAGATTTAAAAATATTTAAAAATAATGGAAATAGGTGGGAAAAAGAAAAATCTATATAATTTATTGGAAAAAAACAAAAGGAAGGGGGAAGAAACAGAAAGGGGGTGGGAGTGGAGGAGGGAGGTCAAGATCTGAAGTTGTTGAATTCAATACTCAGTCCGGAAGGCTGTAAAGTGCCTAGTCGGAAGATGAGGTGTTGTTCCTCCAGTTTGCGTTGGGCTTCACTGGAACAATGCAGCAAGCCAAGGGCAGACATGTGGGCAAGAGAGCAGGGTGGAGTGTTGAAATGGCAAGCGACAGGGAGGTTTGGGTCATTCTTGCGGACAGACCGCAAGTGTTCTGCAAGGCGGTCACCCAGTTTACGTTTGGTCTCTCCAATGTAGAGGAGACCGCATTGGGAGCAACGAATGCAGTAGACTAAGTTGGGGGAATTGCAAGTGAAATTTTGCTTCACTTGAAAGGAGTGTTTGGGCCCTTGGACGGTGAGGAGAGAGGAAGTGAAGGGGCAGGTGTTACATCTTTTGTGTGGGCATGGGGTGGTGCCATAGGTGGGGGTTGGGGAGTAGGGAGTGATGGAGGAGTGGACCAGGGTGTCCCAAAGGGAACGATCCCTACGGAATGCCGACAGTGGGGGTGAAGGGAAGATGTGTTTGGTAGTGGCATCATGCTGGAGTTGGTGGAAATGGCGGAGGATGATCCTTTGAATGCGGAGGCTGGTGGGGGTGATAAGTGAGGACAAGTGATGCTACCTTCAAAAACAGTTCCTCTGACATGTCCTCCTTCTTCCTTAACTGAGGTTTTCCACCCACGGTCGTTGACAGGGCCCTCAACCGTGTCCGGCCCATCTCCTGCGCATCCGCCCTCACGCTTTCCCCTCCCTCCCAAAAACATGATAGGGTCCCCCTTGTCCTCACTTATCACCCCACCAGCCTCCGCATTCAAAGGATCATCCTCCACCATTTCCACCAACTCTAGCATGATGCCACTACCAAACACATCTTCCCTTCACCCTCCCTATCGGCATTCCGTTGGGATCGTTCCCTCCGGGACACCCTGGTCCACTCCTCCATCACTCCCTACTCCCCAACCCCCACCTATGGCACCACCCCATGCCCACACAAAAGATGTAACACCTGCCCCTTCACTTCCTCTCTCCTCATCGTCCAAGGGCCCAAACACTCCTTTCAAGTGAAGCAACATTTCACTTGCATTTCCCCCAAATTAGTCTACTGCATTCGTTGCTCCCAATGCGGTCTCCTCTACATTGGAGAGACCAAACGTAAACTGGGTGACCGCTTTGCAGAACACCTGCGGTCTGTCCGCAAGAATGACCCAAACCTCCCTGTCGCTTGCCATTTTAACACTCCACCCTGCTCTCTTGCCCACATGTCTGTCCTTGGCTTGCTGCATTGTTCCAGTGAAGCCCAACACAAACTGGAGGAACAACACCTCATCTTCCGATTAGGCACTTTACAGCCTTCCGGACTGAATATTGAATTCAACAACTTTAGGTCTTGACCTCCCTCCTCCACTCCCACCCCCTTTCTGTTTCTTCCCCCTTCCTTTTGTTTTTTTCCAATAAATTATATAGATTTTTCTTTTTCCCTCCTATTTCCATTATTTTTAAATATTTTTAAATCTTTTATGCTCCCCCCTCCCCCACTAGAGCTATACCTTGAGTGCCCTACCATCCATTCTTAATTAGCACATTCGTTTAGATAATATCACCAACTTCGACACCTATGTGTTCTTTTGTTCTGTTGTCTGTGACATCTTCACCCATCAGCTCACCTAATTAATGCCTCTGGGCTTCAGCTCTCAGGATTCACTATCTTCCATTCCTCTCTTGGATCGCTCCATTTTTGTGAAAAGGACAGACCACCTCCTCTCTCAATACACAAAATTCCCTCACTTACCAAATTCCCAGAGTTAAGCATTCAGCCTCACTGCATCCAGTCTCAAGCTGCAACCTTTGTGTTATTTACTTCATGCACTTGCTAAACCTCCTGTATTTGTATTAACTGAGTGTCATGAAGAGATATTAATGTCTCTAATATTAGTAGAAACTATTTTTAAAATGGAATTGTTTTGGGGAATGTGTCTATGTGTTTGACTCTATGTGTCTTAATTGGATTAAAGCCAGCTAGTCTGGGTGCTTTGATGTATAATAGTTTTGAGACGTTAATTAGATAAACATAAGGAGGTTAGAAGGCCAAGTTTGTTGAATAAAGCATTCAAGAGTGGGAGTAAAATCTTGCACCTAGTTAGAAGATGCCAAGCAATATGTTCATTTTTTTATGGCTTACTAATAAAATTGGTGGGATGAAAGGATATTATTGTTAGAAGATATGATGTTAAAAGCCTAGTGATACAATGAAAAATTTACATTCAAAGGAAAAGCCAGATATAAACAGAAAGGGGTTTGCATGTTTAAGTCAGAGGCAGTTAAGATCTAACCAGCCTATAAGCCTCCCACTGCATCTGCATTGGAACCTGATTTTGAATTCATAAGGACAAATGTGCTTTGCTTGGTATCTGTTTAAAGTCTATGGGTTATGCCTTGGTGAAGATTTACCTGGGAGTGATTAATTTGGGGATTTATTTAAAAGTTATTATGGTAGCAATTTGTGGACTTGTGTAAGTGTTTAATTTGTTGTTAAATTAATAAATATTTATTTTTTTTTATATAAAAAAAAACCTCTTGAGTCTCGGTGGTCTTATTCCTGAATTCAGAGTTGCATCTCAAACATACCAATTGAAAATATAGGTTATGACAGTTGTTCAAGTTTTCCTCTGGGATTAACCAACTCAGCCTTTACCAACTGCTATGTCATAACACTGAGATTCCAGTGACCTGTGTCAGCTATTGCTAGCTGGGTAGAACCTGCCCTAACTAGCTATTTAATTAACAAACTCTGCAACAGTTCCTTAGCTGAGACTTGTTTATCATTGACTAAGACTGAAAGAACCACAATTTACAATTACAGTTAAGTTAAAAGCTAAATGCAAACTTCACACAATTTTAGAAAGACATCAACCCTTAGAATTCTACCAGTTACCAAATTCCCAGAATTAAACCCTTGGCCTCACTGCACTTAGACAAAGCTGCACCTTTGTGCTACTGACATCTGCTCCCACTCCCTTCTCAGGGTTGCTCTGGAAGGCTGCTTCCCAGGCTTCAGCCTCCGGCCAGAGTGTGTCCAGGCAGCATTGCTGACTCTAGCTGCCCCCTTCTTCCTTTGGTGGGACATGCCTTCTCTGTCAGTGACCCAAAGCAAATATCCAGCAGCCAACAGATATTGTTGCAACTTCCTTTTGGTAGGAACGTGCCTTTGAATAGGGAAGGCTGCCTGAAAAATGTGCTTTCTACAGAACACTTTTGACTCCTGGAGCATACTGAGGATGTCAGCACGCCAGTAGAGACTGGGGCTGCATGCAGGCCACATCTTTCCACACCAGAATCAGGTAAATGAGATGGGTCGGTGAATTTTATGGGCAGAATATTGCTGTTAGTGTGTCGGGTCCACCCCTGCACACCGGCGCATAAAATGACATGAGTTGATGTCGGACGTGCGTCCCGATGTCATCGCGTGTCATTTCAATGTTGCGTTCGGTGGGCGTGTACCAAAGGCGGCTGCGTGCCCGCCAAACTGTCAATAGCCTATTAAGGCGATTAAGAAAGCAACTTATCCTATTAACTATTAACAACACTGCCCGTTCAATCTTAAGGCTGGCCTGCGCGTTTTCTGGGAAACCTCATCCACGGGCGGGACGAGGTTTCCTGAAGGTTTTATAAAACGAATAAATAAATTTTGTCAACTTCACAAATGTATCCTAGCTCATGAGACATTGTCACAAGAGGAGACATGTTTAAATAATTTTTTACTTTATTTTTAAAAAAACTTATTACCTTGAACCAGCTCCATGCCTCAGGGAGATTGCTGCGTTCTTTCCTGTGCATGCACAAAAGAGCGCAGGCCCAGACTCTCCCTCCTCCCCTGCCCACACAGGTAGCAGTGAGCGCTACCGGCCGCGCGCTACGTTGGGCAGGTCTTAATTGGTCCTCCTGTGTAAAATGGCGGCACGCAGCCAATCGCGGGTGGCGATCGGCTCCACGCCTGCCCCTGCCTGTCTGCCATAGGTAAGATTCTACCCTATGTCTTACCCATCCTTTTTCCAAATGGATCCAGATGCTTGAAATTCATGCCTTAAGGGTCTTAACATGGGAGGAGATGGCACTCGCCCTACTTGATGGTGAAGGTTTTGAGGTATGGTGCTATCAATATACATAGTGGGACAAATTGCATAACTCCTGAAAATGAGCATGTGTGATTTGCCAGCACCAATTCTGCTGGTCATTGCCTACATGCATCAGCAATGGGGCATAAATTCTGGGCAGACGGTGGTGTAGTGTAATGTCACTGGACTAATAATCTAGTGGCCCAGACTAGTCCTCTGGGGACATGGTTTCAAATCCCACCATGGCAGCTGGTAGAATTTAAACTCAATTAATAAAGCTAGTCTCAGTAATGATAATCATGATTACTGTTGTTGATTGTTGTAAAATCCCAACTGGTTCACTAATGTCCTTTAGGGAAGGAAATTTGCCATCCTTACCCAGTCTGGCCTACATGTGACTCCAGATCCACAGGAATGTGGTTGACTCTTGCTCTCTGTAATGGAATTGCAAAACACTCAGTGCAAGAGCAACAAATAGTGGCCTTGCCAGCGATGCCCGCACCCCATGAAATAATTTACAAATTGAACTCCCCTGCACTTTATAAAATGGAGGTGCGTTCTGGCTGTAGCAGGTGCTGGCAGTCATGCCAGAAGTAAATCCAACTTGGGAAACAGTGAAAAATGGGAGGGAGCAGACTCCAAGGTTTTCCAATGCTGGCTTTTAGTGGAGGAGATGGGAAGCTAGGAGAGATGTCCTGCTTTCGCAGGGGGTGCTAAAAGGCCCTCCACTTCAGTGAATAAGCAATGGAGGCAGGTAGGTGTAGTGGTCAATGCCAAGAGGCTGATCCTGAGGACCTGGATACAGTGCTGCGAAAAGTTCAATGTCCTTTGATTTTAAGCTTCTATCTATACTGCTTACCATGCCGACTATCTTAATGTCTCAAAAAAATACCATTATCAGGCAACTTTTGGGGGCACAGAGCATCTTGGACAACAACTTCCTGGGTTCCACATTTAGCTGTGCACATGTGGTTGCTGCCTGAAAATAATATTGAATGCTGTTAGGCTCACCATTATTCCTACCATAAAATCCAACCCATTTTCAATGCCTCCAACAAAAAGCCTTTTAATGCATACCTGAATCAAGAATTTAAATCACTAGGATAAACAGCGCTAAAAGCATCCTAGTCCCCAGGCTTCAGTTCCAACTGAATACCAGCAAGTATTTGCCATGACTCACAGTTAATGTTTTTGTGTATGCTTTTGACAAATCACACTTGCCACTGGATCCGAGAATGTATTTACACCATTTTAAAGGCGAGCACTAACTTTTTCAAATTTAAAGATGTTAGAACGGATGCTGATCTACTCCCAAGCCTTGCTTTGTGCTGTTTTGGTTGGTTTTCATGTCTGCATAATTCTTGACCATTTTCAACTGGAGGAAACTTGCTGGGGCGGGGGGGGGTGGGGGGGGTGGTGATTACTGACCCAAACAGCAAAAGCTGAAATATCATCAATAGGTCATTAATAACCCAGAATACGGCAGTGATTCTGATATTTGAATTGCATTTATTAATCCTGCTCTTAAGATAAATAGAGTAACCCTTTCTAGACAATTAAACTAAAATATTTTTTAAAAGAAATAACCAAAGAAAGCAATAGAATTTATATTAAAAGGCTAATAATAAGATTCTCTCTTTAAGAGAAAAGCAATGGAATACAAGGCACATATATGAAATTTGCTCTATTTATCTGCTATAGTATTTTCTTCAAGCAAAGAAAAAATGCTTGCAAATGGAGAAAAAGCAGGTCAAATTCCAGGTCAAAGCGAAATTAAATTCTTGCTATTTTTTAAAACTCACCTTCATGAGGGAGTACGAAATGATCTCTGTTGCATAAAGCTCGATTCTCTTAACTAGTAATGTGCGCACTATATCTTTCAACTGAATTCCCATAAAGAATACCAGGCTGAATAACTTGACTTATCACGTTTCTAAAGAACCATCCCTGTGCACAATCTCTAATTCTAAAACATATGACAGAGATAATGATACAAGTCTTGAGTTACAGAAAATATCCTTAGCAGTGCTGTGTTATATTATTGCATTCTGTGAAGAATGAACCCACTTCACCTCCTGATAATACTCCTGCTATAAAACTGTATTTTCCAAGCACACAGTAACGAATGACAGATAGCATCCCACACATTGAAAATAGTTAGTTCTCTGGAACATCCTCTATGTTCCAAGCCTTGTTGAATTAGAATAGCCTAAATGCATTGTAAGTCTTAGGAATCTATCTAAAATGCTACAGCTTGTGGAGGTTAATAGTTTACTCTCCAAATGGTGGAGAACGTGCTCTGAATCATAATACTTCACATATCTGAACCCGGATCATCAGCCCTGAAATCAAAATGTCAAGACCTTAACCCAAATAGATGTTAACATTCACCAAACGATTTCTTACTTTTCCTGAACTGAAATAATTCAGTTTTGTAATTTACTTGCCTGCTCACATGTGTAAGCTGGAGCTGAACTCCTCGCCATCTCTGTCTAACATCTGTCTGGCTTTGTTTTCAATCCCCACCCCACCCACCCCCACCCCCCCACCCACCCCCCCACCCACCCACCCCTTATCACTATTTGATGAACCTCTCTTCTTTTGTTTTCTTCATGATGCCCTTCTGATTTCCCACCCCATCTACTACTACTCAAGCATTCATCTCTCCTGAATAAGCCTCATCTTCTCATTTGCCCAGGATTACCTTTCACTCCTTCCAGCTGAAGCAGCGATTAACTTGTACTACTTTCAATTCTCCTGTAAATCGCTGCTCACGATGCAGTTTTCTCTACATTGGGATCACCAAATGCAGACTGGATGACTGCTATGCAGGACACCTCCACTCAGTCTGCAAGCATAACCCCCACCTTCCGATCATTTGCAATTTCAATTCACCACCTTGTTCTCCTGTTCACATCCCTGTTCTCGGCCTGCTGCAATGTTCCAGTGAAGCCCAACGCAAGCTTGGGAAACAGCCCTCATCTTCCAATTACTTTACAACTTTCTGGATTCAACATTGAGTTCAACAATTTCAGACCATGAACTCTGTCCTCCATTTTGAATGTATTTCCCATATAATGCCAGCCCGTATCCTATTCCCATTTTTGCTTTCAGACAGTGCTGACCTTTATTCTGCTATTAACACCTACTCTGGATGAATGCTTTGTTCCTTTACTACTACCATTGCCACTCCCTTTGCCTTTTGTTCCATGACATTGTCATCATTTAATCTCCCCTGCCCTTTGATCTTTCCTTTTCCTCCACCAGACCCTTCCCTCTTTTTTAACAGTGTAAACCCTATCAGATTTCTAACTCGCTTCAGTTTTGAAGAAGAGTAACAATGGACTCGAAAAGTTAACTCTATTTCTCTCCACACAGCTGCTGCCAGACCTGCTGAATTGTTCTAGCACTTTCTGTTTTTATTTCATATCTCCAGCATCCACAGTATTTTGCTTTTATTATCTTTCAGATATTCCTCTCCGTAAGCAGCATTTTATAAATGACAATTATTTTAAAGGCATAATGAACAATGAAAGGAATGGCATGTGTCATTGTGGATCTGTTCCGTTCCCTTGTTACCATGGTGATGGAAGTTGGAAAAGTTATATGCCTGTAGAGAGGCCTGTTCTGAAAAATTGGCACAGGTCTTTAGTGCTGCCTTCTCGTGAGATGTAGGAAATGGTACTGGTCAAAGCTAGCCACTTATATATCAATCTCTGCCTGTTTTTCTCTCTCTCACACAGATACACATACAGATCAGGTAGTATGAGAATGTGATACTTCAATGACTAAGTTGTCAGTTCGGATCATAGAATCTCATAAGAACTCAGAACATTTTGAACACAATCTGACAAGTGTGATAGCAAGAGGTTCAAATAAGCAAGAGTGATGATGAGCCATAACTCGTGGAAAATAAAGAGAGATAGATGAGAGCAGAAACATCCAGAGCAAACTGCACTCTCCAGCATGTGTGAAGATCTGGCTTCTGGTGGAGAGGATGAAGATATTGAGAAGGCCACATTGCTGACCATGACTGATGTTATTTGGTACCTCTTGCTTGCATCATGCAATGACATCCCAGTCAGGAGCCAGACCAGTCCTCTTGAAAGAGTGCAATGAATCAGCATTCACTGTATAAGCCAAAAATCGGTTCAATTGGTGTACTCTCGGAAATACTAAAATCTAACTAGTTTCTTCCCTTGAGCAATTTGTACACGTGATCTTGTTTCTCATCAATCTATCTTATTGAAATAATTTGTCAGCATACACATGTCTTAGTGCTTTCATTATATTATAGACTTCAATCAAATCTCACTAACCAAAACATACAGAGTAATGCAAGGCAGGCAGATGGCGAATCAGCAGCTTGCTCTACACCAGGCTCGACTTCCTTTTCTATTGAGGCTTTTGCACTGTTGGTGCAGAGTAATCTCATCTCCTGTGTATGTGAACACTATACAGAAGCAACTCTTTAAGTTTACCTGGGTGGCCAAGGCTTTAAACTCAGAATCATTCCCGTGGTCTTACTCTGAACCTTCCTCAATAACTCTCCCGGCGAGAGGGCACCAGAATTGACACAATATTCTCAATCAATGGGCAGAATTTTGAAAGCCCACCAGAGATGGGAACTGAGGCAGGTAGGCCCAGAATTTCCCAGCTCCTGCTGGCGTGCTGGTCTGCAGGCACCTTTCCGCCTCCATTGTTAAGGAGGCGTGTCAGGCAGAGCGATGGCTACCTGCCAACAAATAGCAGGTAGTTTATTAAAATCATTAAAAGGCCTACTAAGGCCAGTGATCAAAGGCCAACTGGAAATGTTGAGTCAGCTTGTGGGGACCCGCATGGCATCTGGAGTCCAGCTGATGCTGGAGGCAGCCTCCCAGCTATAGACCGGGGTGGGGGGGTCAGCGCTCCAGGATTAATTTGACATCCCACTCCTTCTGCCTCAGGCCATCCTGTGGCAAGGTCCCCACTCCACAACGATGATCCAGCAACTGCTGCATGCAGTCATACGATTAGTAAAAAGTGCTGAGTGGGTACCTCCAATCTTTCTCCCTTACTTGCATTGGCAAGGTGCAGTTGTTTCAGTGCCAGAGGGCCTCTGTCATGCTCAGTAAAGATATGTCCCATTCACAACTTTAAAAACATGAACTGTAATCAATGTGGAACCTCCTTTTAAAAATGGACATTGAAATGCAGCAAAAGGCAGCAGCTGAGAGTCACCTGACTTGATCTGTGGATTCAAACTTGCACACTGCCTCGAAAGGACAAAAGGACATATTCCAAGCTAAGGAGGTACCATTATCCATCTCCTGAGACCACTCAGAAGAAAATTTGTGGTAACTGAGGGTGTAGCCTCTCCTGCTCTCTATCAGGGTTCAGATGATGTTCTGTAGAGGCGTGAACCAGTGAGCCCTTTGCGCAGGCAACCCAGGGGGGTGGGGCTTTCTGACCAGAGTCCTAGCCGAGCATGGAGCATCTGAAATGCTCTCTGTGATAAAGTTTAGCTGTTTCTTGTTGAAACCTGTCCACTCCGTTGAGGCATTACATTTGGCAACAAGGGTGAAATGAGTTCCGATTCTGTGCCTCGCCCTGTTACTGTGAGTACATCAAATTTTAAGAAAAAAAAGACTACCAGTCACGCCAATCTTCAGCAGAATTAATCCATATGATGTGACTGGAAGACTGGAACGAGTATGTAGAACGCCTCGGATTTTATTTTGTTGCAAATGAAATTACCACAGAGGTAAAGCAGCAAGCCATTCTCTTGAGTGTATATGGCAGTAAAACATATAACCTCATTCGCAACCTGACAGCCCCAAGCGCACCCAATTCTAAGTCCTATAATGAACTAGTGGACCTTCTGAAAACACACTTCCAGCAGAAGCCATCCCGAATAATGCAGCGTTTTAAATTTAATTCCAGAGTTAGGGCCCCGGCAGAGTCCATCTCAACCTATGTCGTGAAGCTCAAGCAGTTAACAGAACAGTGTGACATGTTAAATGATACGCTGTGGGACCAATTAGTTTGTGGAGTTAAGAACGACAACATACAGAGCCATTTACTCATCGAGGTGAACATCGACTTTGAGTCCGCCCTAGAAATCTCCCTCGCCATGGAAAGTGCTGCCAAAGCTTTGCAACATATAGAACATGGTGTGGTACTTCATGTTGTGCAGGAACTTACTTCCGACCATGGCGTGAAAGCCAGACCCACAGCATTGCAGCGAGATGAAATGTCCGCTGTGAGAAGCATGAAAAGGCCGAGTAGAAACGCTTCAGCAGTGACTTCAAGATTAAGTTGTCATAGATGTGGGGGTGACCATAGAAAGGACACCTGTAAACTCAAGGAGACAGAATGTCATTACTACCATACTACACGTGGTCAGACAATGCCGGGCAGAGCTGAAGCAGCCGCAAAATAGCAAACCAACGTGATCGAATTAAAGAATGCAGCAGAGACTGAAGCTGCCGACATCGATGTTTATTTCCCGTATAACTTAACAACCGTAAAAACCGAACCTATCACTGTGACAATCCAAGTTAATGAGAAGCAACTAATAATGGATAGGTGGATAGGGGTGCCTCAACTATGGTGATGCTGAGAGTGGAGACGGTGCTTGACCAAGAGCCACACTTTCAGGTACCTTAATGAAGGTAGACAGCCAATAAACCTGGAGTGAACAACCACTAAATTAAGGACATACACGGGAGAATTCATTCAGGTAAAGGGCGCCGACAAAGTAGCAGTTTCTTACAAGCAATAGACAGCCCAGCTGCCTGTGATAATAGTGAAAGGAGAAGGACCCAGTCTTTTAGGCCAAGACTGGTTACAGAAGGTTAAGCTCAACTGGTGTGAGATATTTCACCTGAAATCGGATGGAGTTTCAGAGCTTCTAAGAAAATACACCATGGCTTTTCGGGATGAACTAGGGAAGTTAAAAGGCATGCAGGCCAAGATACTTGTGGAGCCATAGACCACACTTCACTTCTTTAAGGCAAGGCCTGTGCCTTATACATTGAAAGAAAAGGTTGACACAGAGTTGTGCCAGTTAGAAAAGATAGGTATTATCCAACATGTTCAATTCTCGGAATGGGCTACGCCCATACTTCCAATGGTTAAGCTCGACCACACCGTATGCATTTGTGGAGGCTATAAATTGATCTTAAATAAGGCAGCCAAAATAGACTAGTGTCCTATCCCAAGGATAGATTACCTATATGCCAAACTGGCTGGAGGCAAGTCCTATACAAAATTGGATATGAGCCAGCAGCAGCTAGAGCGGGGTAGTACATCGAGGGAGTACATAACCATTCACACACACAAGGGTCGCTATCAGAACACCTGTCTACCCTTCAGGGTCTCATCAGCGTGCGCTATCTTCCAGGGAACAATGGAGAGCCTTTTGCAAGGACTTCCACGAGCAATTGCATACATAGATGATGTCCTCATCGCAGGGTTAACCGAGACAAAACACTTGACAACCTGGAGGAGGTGCTAAGGAGGTTACTGGAAGCCGGCGTATGGCTAAAGAAGGCAAAATGCACATTTCAGGCACCAGAAATAACTTATCTAGGCCACAGGGTGGATGCCATGGGACTGCACTGGTAGAAGATGAAGTTCAGGCTATAAAAGATGTGCCATCACCAACCAATGTAACAGAACTACTATAGCTGCTCCTTAACGAACCTATCAACCCTGTAGACAGCGTTATACTCGTTACTAAAAAAGAACTACCATTGGTCTTGGGGGTCACAACAGGAAGAAGCCTTTGTGAAAGGACAGGAATTATTGCATTTTTCATGTCTCTTGGCGCACTACAACCCATTGAAAGAGCTGGTATTAATATGTGATACCTCTACCTTCGGGTTGGGAGCTGTATTGTCCCATAAAATGGAAAACGGGTCAGAAAGACCCATTGGCTATGTCTCAAAAACTCTTCCCACAGCCGAGAAGGGCTATTCCCAACTAGAAAAGGAATGTTTATCGGTGGTATTCGGGATGAAGAAATTGGCATGGTCGCCACTTCACCATTGTATCGGACCATAAACCATTAATGGGTTTATTCAGCGAGGGCAAGGCCATTTCGCCAATAGCATCAGCAAGGATACAACAATAGGCTCTGACATTATCTGTGTATGAGTATATTTTTATGTACTGTCCTGGCCTACACATTGCAAATGTAGATGCAGTCAGTCATCTCCCATTGCAAGACGGTACTGTGCATGCTCCTGATTTGCAGGAATTAGTGCTATTGTTGAATTTCTTAGATTCTTCGCCTGTGTGTGTGAAACAAATTACAAATTGGACAAACAGAAGTCCAACATTCTCAAAGTCAGAGACTTTGTCTTAAAAGGATGGCCAAACTTGCTTGTACCTGAAGAATTGAGACCATTCCACGTCAGACAGACAGAATTGAGCTGCCAAGGCTGGATTTTGTTGTGGGGTTCAAAAGTGAAGGTTCCACCACAAGGCAGGGAGATGCTCTTGACAGAACTCCATAGTGCCCATCCGGGTATTTCAAAAATGAAAATGCTTGCATGAAGCTATATATGGTGGGCAGGCATTGATGGAGACAATGAAAACTTGGTCAAGCACTGTCTCCATTGTCAACAACAACAGAATTTGCCTGTTCCAGCTCCCCTGCATCCATGGGAGTGGCCTGGTTGCTCCTGGGTTCAAATTCACATCAATTACGTAGGATCATTCTTGGATACCATGTTCTTTGTTAATTGTAGATGCACATTCCTAATGGATGGATGTATATGAAGTCAGCTGGCAACATCAAATGCAACTATAGAGAAGCTAGGTCACAGTTTCAGTGTACATGGTCGACCTGAAATTGTCGTTTCAGATAATGGCACTGCTCTTACCAGCACAAAGTTTCAGGAATGTATGGATCTGAATGGAATCCAACATATTAAAACAGCCCCTTACCATCCCTAGCTGAGAGGGCAGTACAAACTTTTAAGTCTGGTGTGAAAAAGCTATCAGAAGGCACACTGGAATCTCGACTTCCCTGCTTTCTTTTCAGTACAAAACCACACTCGATTACCTGTTCAACACCGTCTGAATTATTGATGAAACACCGCCTACGCACACAATTACAGCTGGTGTTTCCAAATTTAGGGGGTAAGGAAGAATGTAATCAGAGTAAACAAAAATTAAACCACGACATACACAGCAAAGCTCGCACAATCACTGTTGGTGACACAGTATTCACGCAAACGTTCGGCAGTGGACCCTATTGGGCCCCTGGAGCCATTGTTTCAGAGACTGGTCCATTATCTTTCCAAGTATAAGTGGGAGATGGAATCGTCTGTAAGCACACACATCATATGCGTGCCAGAAAGACATTCCAACAACCAACCATTCCACCTGTGATTATCGACGAACCGTCAATTCCTGAGGTGACTGATCGACCTAGAATAAACAGGCCCAATGTCTCTGTAGAGTTGCCAAACTATGAACTGCCATGTTCCGATGATGTGTATCATGCTGCAGTTCCAGATCCTGTTGATCCTGTTGAGGAACTTCAAGTGGTAGAGCTACGCCACTCTAGCCATGTGAGGAGATCACCTCCGAAACTTGATCTTTAATCATCTAAAATTATATATTTTTATATGTTGTTGGATGTTCAAATGTTTCCCTGTTAATTGAAATTATAAAAAACTAAAGGACGAGGAAATGTGGGAGCTGAGGGTATGGCCCCTCCTGCTGTCTATCAGGGGGTCACATGATGTTCTGTGGCGGTTCCAACCAGTGAGCCCTTTGCACAGGCAATCCAGGGGTTGGGACTCCCTGACGGGAGTCCTGTCTGAGCGTGTAGCACCGGAAAAGCTCTCTGTAATAAAGTGTAGCTGTTTTTTGTTGAAATTTGTCTGCTCAGTTGAGTCATTACAAAATTCTTGACCTGAATGGGTCTTTTCAGAATAAAAATGATAATTGTCTTAGACCCACAGGGTGAATGTATGCAAACAACAGCCTAAAAGGTGGAACTGAGAAACCACATGGTAAGGCAACCCTGCTGTTTCCTTTTTGAATTGTAAAGTGTTGTCTACATGAGACACAACAGCATCTGTAATTATGGGTGACTCTAATCTGAATATAGATTGGGCAAATCAAATTAGTAACAATACTGTAGAGGAGGAATTCCTGGAGTGTATACGGAATGGTTTTCTGGACCACTACGTTGAGGAACCAGCTAGAGAACAGGCCATCCTAGACTTGGTATCGTGTAATGAGAAAGGAATAATTGGCAATCTACTTGGGCTAGGCCCCTTGGGGATGAGCGATCATAACATGATAGAATTCTTCATCAAGATGGAGAGTGACATAGTCGATTCTGAGACTAGGATCCTGAATCTTAATAAAGGAAACTATGGTGGTATGAGGCGCAAGTTGGCTATGATGGATTGGGAAACATTACTTAAAGGGATGATGGTGAAAGGGCAATGGCAAACATTCAAAGAGCACATGAGTGAACTGCAACAATTGTTTATTCCTGTCTGGGGCAAAAGTAAAACAGGAAAGGTGGCCAAACCATGGCTTACAAGAGAAATTAGAGATAGTATTAAATCCAAGGAAGAGGCATATAAATTGGCTAGAAGAAACAACAGACCTGAGAACTGGGAATAGTTTAGAATTCAGCAAAGGAGGACTAAGGGATTGATTAAGAAGGGGAAAATAGAGTACGTGAGTAAGCTTGCAGGGAACATAAAAATGACTGTGAAAGTTTATACAGGTATCTGAACAGAAAAAGATTGGTGAAGACAAATGTAGGTCCCTTACACTCAGAAACAAGGGAATTTATAATGGGGAACAAAGAAATGGCTGACCAACTAAATACATACTTTGGTTCTGTCTTCACAAAGGAGGACACAAATAACATAATAGAAATGTTGGGGAACACAGGGTTTAGTGAGAAGGAGGAACTGAAAGAAATCAGTATTAATAGGGAAATGATGTTGGGGAAATTGATGGGATTGGAGGTGGATAAATCCCCAGGGCCTGATAATCTACATCCCAGAGTACTTAAGGAATTGGCCTAGAAATAGTGGATGCACTGGTGGTCATCTTCCGAGATTCTGTAGACTCTGGAATAGTTCACACAGATTGGAGGGTAGTTAATGTAACCCTACTATTTAAAAGGGGAGAAATCAGGGAATTATAGACCAGTCAGCCTGACATCAGTAGTGGGGAAAATTCTAAAGTCCATAATAAAAGATATAATAGCTGAGCACTTGGAAAACAGTGGCAGAATCAGACAGAGTCAGCATGGATTTACGAAAGGGAAATCATGTTTGACAAATCTACTGGAATTTTTCGTGAATGTAACTAGTAGACTTGATGAGGGGGAGCCAGTGGATGTGGTTTATTTGGACTTTCAAAAGGCTTTCGACAAAGTCCCACAAAAGAGATTAGCGTGTAAAATTAAAGTGCATGGGGTTGGGGGTAGTGTATTGAGATGGATAGAAAACTGGTTGGTAGACAGGAAACAAAGAGTAGGAATAAACGGGTCTTTTTCTGAATGGCAGGCAGTGACTAGTGGGGTACCACAGGGATCGGTGCTAGGACTCCAGTTATTCACAATATATATTAATGATTTAGATGAGGGATCTAAATGTAATATCTCCAAATTTGCAGGTGACACAAAGCTGGATGGGAGGGTGAGCTGTGAGGAAGATGCAGAGATGCTTCAGTGTGATTTGGACAAGCTGAGTGAGTGGGCAAATGCATGGTAGACGCAGTATAATGTGGATAAATGTGAGGTTATCCACTTTGGTAGCAAAAACAGGAAGGCAGATTATTGTCTGAATAGCTATAAGTTGAGAGAGGGGAACATGCAACGAGACCTGGGTGTCCTCGTACACCAGTCACTGAAGGTAAGCATGAGGTGCAGCAGGCGATAAAGAAGGCAAATGGTATATTGGCCTTCATAGTGAGATGATTCGAGTACAGGAGCAGGGATGTCTTGCTTCAATTATACAGGGTCTTGGTGAGGCCACACCAGGAATATTGTGTGCGGTTTTGGTCTCTTTTTCTGAGGAAGGATGTTCTTGCTATAGAGTGCAGCGAAGGTTTGCCACACTGATTCCTGGGATGGCGGGGCTTACATATGAGGAGAGATTGAGTCTCTTATATTCATTGCAGTTCAGGAGAATGAGGGGGGATCTCATAGAACCCTATAAAATTCTAATAGGACTAAATAGGGTAGATGCAGGAAGGATGTTTCCAATGGTGGGGGAGTCCAGAACCAGGGGTCACAGTCTGAGGATACGGGGTAGACCATTTAGGACTGAGATGAGGAGAAATTTCTTCACCCGGAGAGTAGTGAGCCTGTGGACTTCGCTACCACAGAAAGTGGTTGAGGCCAAAACATTGTATGTTTTCAAGAAGGAGTTAGATATAGCTCTTGGGGCGAAAGGGATCAAAGAATACGGGGAGAAAGCAGGAGCAGGCTATTGAGTTGGATGATCAGCCATGATCGTGATAAATGGCGGAGCAGGTTCAAAGGGCTGAATGGCCTACTCCTGCTCCTAGTTTCTATGTTTCAGCAGCAGCAGAAAGGGCAGCAACCTTTATGCCTTCAGAACTAGAGGCTGTATCATTGTAAGGTCTCCAAGCCTGTTCCTTTTCAAGGTTGCCAATACAGAAAACCAACCTCTTGATATCGTGATACACATAATTAATTCTGTGACCTGCAGAAAATCCATCACTTTGAGAGAATCTTACAATGGCTCTGATATACAACTATGACTATTGAATTCACCTAACTACACACAGCCTTCACTGTGTGTTTTTCTGAGACGAGTCAATCACACAAATTACAAACTACTCTTTCATTTATAACTTGTAAAAGTGCACTATTCTCTTTAACTGTACTTTCCCTGAGTGTGTGTGTATGTGTGCGAGAGACACAGAGTGTCTGAGCGAGTAACGTTGCATTAGATTTTCATTAACGTGTGAATAAATAATTTTCTTTATTTAAACCCACAAAAAGCTTTGACCACTTTCTCAGGGGTTAAGAAGCACACAAATCTTCCTTTTCAAAAAAACACACTGATTACAGACACTAAGGGAAGGGGTCAGAGGTTTCAGTTCTCTCTCAACCCTGACCGTAACAGCCTCTTCTATTGGCTCCCCAGTTTCTGGGGCCCATCTGCTGTCCTTAATTGGACAGTAAATAACCACCCTGGCAATTAGCTTGCCTTTCCTGCAAAGATCCTGGCATGTGTGTCACACCAATGCCATGCAATGTCGGGACGCTGAAATTATCCAGACGTCGAGGTCCTGGCTACAAAATGAAAACCGGCCCAATATATCAGGTTGTAATATTTTTAAGAGAGACAGAGTAGGTAGGAGAGGGCGGGTTGTGGGGGGGGGGGGGGGGGGGGGTGCGGGGTGGGGTGGCGGTGCTAATAATAGTGAAGGAAGAAAGCCAAAAAAGCAAGATTGTGCTTGACAAATTTCATTGAGTTTTTTGAGGAGCTGATAGATATGGTGGATGGAGGAATGCCGTTGATGAGTTTTTCGTGGACTTTCCAGAAGTCTTTGACAATGTACAACACAGGAGTCTGTCTCATTAAGGCTTTCCATCTACCCTGTACTACCAAGATGCAAAAGCTTGCCAGGGCTAGGGTAGGAACAGGCACTGAAATCATTATTTGTATTTGATGTTTGCTCCCAACGAAAATGCATTGAAATCATTAATAACTAATGTTGCTACATTATGAAATAAAGGAATAAATGGAAAGGCACTCTATTTAAAAAAGACCTCTGGTACACAGTTTGCATGTTTTAAACTTCCAGAAAAGACATTTTTAACAAACGACAATCCCTGGTCCATAACTGAATAGGGGGAAATAAGCAGCTACCCACAGTTTCCACTATTCCATACTGAAAGAGCAGAAACTGGTTTGTTGAGGAGTAGGTCTCTCTGTTTTCCCTTCAAAATGGAGCTTCTTCTAAAGCATTCTGTTTCAACCAGGATACTAACTACACTGCACTCTCTGACATCAATAACAACCTTCACCAAGTTAATCGGAATCACATTAAGCTAATGGGCAAAAGATGAGAGTCTAACTGCTCCACACAGCAGCCCAACTGAGAACTTACAAGATTCATTGCATTTGCAGTTGATGTGTTTCATTACCAGTTATAGTTTGGACCCATACCTAGAAACATAGCAATCTGAACTAATGAACATGACAGAATGGCTTTGCAGTTCAATGCATGTTTTAATACAGCAGAACCAAAAATAAATAAACCACATATGAATTGAAAAATAGAATAAAAATAAATTTTAACTGCACATTTAAATATGTAACAGAAAACAAATTATTTCTCAGGAAGCCTAACAAACTGTGTTCTGTTGACTTTCAGACAGTATTGATTTGGGATTGATGATCTGTCTTCAGTGAATTAAAAAAAACTTATTTTAGCATCATGCAAGTTTATATTGGTGAACCTAAAAAAAACATTGATGGAATATAAAGATAAGTGTCGTTAACTGTTTAAACGTATTGAAGAATTTAAGTTCCTTGCAGTCCCATTCTATTCCCACTACACTAGATATAAATGCACAACTGAATTACCTCTCAAAGTATGTTGATCGATTGAAATGTTATCATCTTGTGCAGACGCAATTGAAATGGCATACCTTGGAGTTTAGTGTAGAAGCTGCATCATAGCATTTCACAGAACATTACTGGCAAGCTCACTGTGAGCCTGTAAAACTTAGCATCTTTATGGGCATGTCCCCAGCAATGTATCAGAGTGTCAGCATGATTCACCACATATCGATCAGTGGCATGAAACACACTATCTTTCTCCTTGTGACTTCAGAATGCCCATTGACGAAGTAACACTTTGTTTGCAGCTTAAAAGTGCAATTGGATAAAATAAATCATTGTTTAACATATGTACTGAACAACAGTTATGAAGAAATGATTCCTGGTGAGTATACTGATCAACTGAATCAGGGAACAATATAAACCTCACATGTAAAGCTTCTGCTGCTTGTCCCTTGAGCACTGAAATTAAATTATTTAGTCAGAAGTCATGTTTTTAGATATTTACATGCAGACTATATTGTACGTAAAACACAAATATAAAACAGGAAAATGTGAGAGCAGTTTTCCCCTGTAATGTTATGGCAGACATTGTGGGTTGGATTTCTTCACTCAGTTGATGTTTGACAACATCTTGGCTAAATGATTAAAGTTTTGACCCATTACTTAAAGATGACCAGAATTTAATCCAAAGCTCATAATACATGTAGAGGACGTAACAGACAGTCCTGCATATTGCAGCAGGTTAATCTAGTCAACTTTTCTTTTTCCACAATTTTCTCTCCTCCTCTTCTGAAAGACATTGAGTTTCGGAAAACTTTTGAGATACAGTTCCACAGATATTGGCAGTATTCCAATACCTCGCCTAAGTAGCCTTCATTCACCTATGAGCCTTCAGCAATAACTTATGGTAAATTATCTGGCTGTGAGGGTAGCTTACAGGAACCCTATCCATTCCTCATCTGATGTGCACACTTCCATTGGGTGCAGTGACATTAATTATGGTGCTCCTACCACTGGACTGACAAAATCAATCTAATTAGTCCAACTGAGAACGCAACCTGGAATCTTTCTAGATTATATGGCACAGCTCATTATGGAGTTAATGGCTGGAATCATCCCAGGTTTGCGCTAAGTGCGGTAGAGGGTGTAAAAAAATGGTGCTGTACCCACCAACCACAATGGTGGATTTTTGCATCATATCATCTCCTTCCCACCTCATAGATTATGCAGTCATGTGAAACATGCCGGATTGCTGGCGGCTGGTCTCTGATTTACCCGCCATGCTGTTATCCCACTGCTTCCTCGCTCAAGGTCGTCATATTTAAACTGCAGCCGCGCGCGCAGATCTCAATTCTTGCAGCCCGGGACAGCTCCGGCGTATGCCTCATGGCACACGGAGAGTGGAGATGATGGAGGAGATGGCTGAGGGATCTGACTGCACAGAGGAAGGAGCAGCACCCTCAGACCGAAGGGGCAGATGGGGCTCCCGTGCACGCTGCTGAAGAGCCACAGAGAGCTGTTGTCCGTCGGCGCCTAGCTAGACCCAGGGTCTATAGATGCCGCCTTTCATTCCTGCAGATGACTGACAACCAGTGTCGCCAAAGACTGCACATCTCTAGGTCACATCCGCCAGCTGCTGCAGGATTTGGCGCCAGTGGCCATGAAAGTGACTGCAGCGCTCAATTTTTACATCAGTGGCTCCTTTTAGGATTTTACAGGCAACCTCTATGGGATCTCACAAGCCTTTGCCACCAATGCCTCCATGAGGTCACAGATGCCATCTTTGTGAGGGCACACAACTTTGTGCATTTCAACTAGGACCAAGAGAGCCAGGATGCAAGAGCGATTGGATTTGCCCAGATCTCAGGTTTCCCACAGGTGCAGGGTGTGATTGACTGCACTCACGTAGTGCTCAGATCTCCATTTCAACAAGGGGTCACCTATGTCAATCACAAGGGCTTCCATTCTCTCAATGTATGGCTGGGGTCGACTACCAGAAATGCATTCTGCAGGTCTGCGCATGGCTTCCAGGGAGTGTTCACGATTCTTACATTCTCAGTCAGTCACAGATCCCTGACGTCTCCCAGTGTCAACAGAGGCTGCAGGGTTGGCTCTTACTGGACAAGGGCTACCCACAGAGAATGTGGCTGATGACACCCATGCAGAGGCTTCAGACTGCAGCAGAATGATGGTATAAAGAGGCTCATACAGCAGCTCACAACTTGGTGGAGCAGACCTGCAATACAGCCCACAGAGAGTGTCACACATCATCGTTGCCTGCTGTGCACTTTACACCCTGGTGCTGCAACAGAGAGAGGAACTGGCTGAGGAAGTGATGCAGGAGCTGGAGGTCTCCTCCGATGAGGAGGAGGTCGAAAGTGATGAGGGTGAGGGGGTCCTCGAAGGTGACAATGATGGTGGTGAGGCCCTTGCACTGGCCAGAAGAGGCAGGCACGCTTGGGAAGCCTTCATAGCTGCTAGATTTGCGAAGGATGATGCAGTGAGCAGACACCATAGATCCTCACATTGCACCTGTGAATGTTTGACTCCAGTCTGGCTTATGGCAGCACCAATACCCTCTGTGAGAATGCTTCTGTCATGGAGACACAGTGGAGGCCCTAATAATCACTTGATTGCAGGAGGATGATTACAACATGCATTGAGGACACTCCATAGATCTTCACATAGCCTCTATGAATGTTTGGCTCCTGCCTGTCTGAGGGAAGCTTGCTTGCGCTGTGTTAAGGGTGATATCATAGAGTCGCAGCCACGAGACTTTAAAAGCATCTAATCCTTTGTCCGCTTTCAGCACCTGACACCTTCAGGAGCACAACTTCACGGGTCACAGAAGAGATGGGGGCCAGCCCCACCTTAAAGGTGCGGAGAGCACACAGAGAATGAGGGAACTCTGTGGCGCTGCCCACGACATTCTGGCAGCAATGACCAGCACTGCCGAGGTGCAGGCACCAGTAATGTGTCCAGGGACCATAAGGCTGGACCATCACTCTGGTCTGAAGGCTGCACAGAGCACAGGGGAGAGGCCCTGCACTGAGATCTGCCTTTACCTTGTGCAAGAACCAAGGTTTCACATCTGAGTGACACGAACACTGCTCATCAGAACAAGGAGCCACAGGCAAGGAGTTTATTTACAATAGTAAATATTATGTACAAGTGATTAACACCCTTGCCCAGGCAATGCAACTGATTGGACACGTGCTTGTTGCTGCCTGAGCTGCAGTTGGGAGTGTTTGTTGCTTGCTGCTGTTTGGTGCTCCTATGGTTTCTGCCTTTGGATTGCTGTTCCTGGCTCTGGATTGCTGCTACAGGGGATTCTCTTTTTGGCCTTCACCTGGAGGAAGTAGTCTGCTGCCCATTGGGATGAGAAAGGAGTTTGAGAGTTGGACTCTCTTCTTTCTGGAGACTCCTACAACCTGCTGCTATAGGGTGGGGCCTAGCAAGGCCTGAAGAGCCTGGGAGTGGAATTTTGGAGAGAGCCGAAGGGGAAAGGACCCGACTCCAAGCAGAGGGGGAGGAAATTTTGCTGCGAGAGGTGGGTGTCTCGGGGAGAAAAGAACTGCCTTTTGTCTGTCTGGTTGTCCGCAGGGGGAGGAATAGAACAACTGAGAAGGGAGGGCTGTGAGAGACTGAACTTTGAGGTGAAGAAGACCTACACCCCATTCTGCCCTCCCTTGCCTTGCCTAGGTTACCTAGCACTGCCCAGAGCCAGCTGCATCTACAGGCATTTACCATCATTCCTGAGCTGTGCCTGGGCGGTGCTAACTTCCCAGGTGAAGACTCTTCCCTCTTCAGTGGAATATCGGAACCCCTCCCACCTCAAGAAACATCGAGGCACCTGCCAGACTTTGTCCCGTCTGTCTCCCCCTACCCCTTCCCCCTCACTCTCACCTACTCCCACTCCACTTTACTCTCTTGTGTTGTATCTTGCTTGCAGCGGGGTGGGTGTAGCACTCCCCGGAGGCAACAACAACTTCACCGCTGGTGGGGCCTGCTCGGGCCACCTACACGGGAGCGGTGACCTCTTCAGCTCCTGCTTTCCCTGCGGCCCTGCCACCCTTTTAGGCTACTGGCCCGCAGCTCGGGGTGAAGTGCCACGCCCACCCCGCCATGGTGACTGAGGCAGGCGTGAAGACTCTGGCCGGTGTTGTCAGCCCTTCGGTCATAGTAGCGGTCTCCAAGATGTACGGCAAGGCCGCATTCTTTGTGAGGGCTGAGTGGGCGGTGCATCTCGCCCTCCATAAGGGGTTCATGGTGAGTGGGACGTTCCTGGTGGTGGACACTCTGAAGGCCGCCATCCAGAGACTTACATTATCTAACGTCCCGCACTTCATTCCCGATGGGCTCCTCCTCCCCGACCTTTGTCTCTGGGGGAGGTGTGGTCAGGGGTGGCACCACTCCCGCTCAGCCCGGCAGAAGGCCAACCTCTGCCACTTGTACTCTTTCCGGCACCAGGTTTTTGTACACCTGGTCCGGGAGGGGTACACTGAGGGGGTGTGTCGATGTCATCTTTTTGAAGGAGCCAGCTTCCGCATTTTTTGGTCGGGGGATGGCGTGTGGTGCAAGGGGGTGGGGCACATAAGGAAGAACATCCCCGCCTCCAAGGCTGCTAATGCCAACCAGGCGGCCGTGGCTGGCACCACCGCTCCTCCTCCCATCACCACTACATCCTCTTCCCTGCAAGCAGAGGAGCCGCCGGCAGCCACTGTCATCTTGGTTGCCAGTGAGGTGGGGGGCGGGGGAGACCCCGTACCAGTAGAAGGAGTAGGGAAAGAGCCGGCATTTGGAGGAAGACCCCCAAACCCCCAGAACTCCCCAAACCAACCCAGGGACACAGGCTCAGGGAGCAAAAAACCGTCCGGCCCTGGCGATGTGTCTGTGTGTACTCCCACCTGAGCTGGTGGCCTTATTAAAGAGGCTGGACCTACCCGAACCCCAGGGGGTGGAGCGTCCGGAGGGGCTGGACGAGGCGGCGGGAGCCTTGCCAGACCCCAGTCTACCCCAGAAGAGACACCTCCCCTTGAAGGGGGAGCACCTCACTATTCATGAGGCCTCCTCCCCCAATGAAAAGGTAATGGCGTCTCCACCCCGTAAGTCCTCGTGCTGCCCTCTGGGGGACGCCCCTTGCTGCAGTCCCCTGTGCAGGGCCCCTCGGGGGTCTGCGAGGGTATCACCCTTGCGGTGGTGCATCACCCTGACCGACCATGTACCCCCGAATTGCCATCTGGCCCGCCATGGGCCAGAAACACTGGGGCATTTGGCAGCGGTGGTGAGGAAGGCCTCCCCACTCCCTCCCAACCTCTAGCGCCGGGCTCCTCCGTCCAGGGTACGGAGCCCTCAGCTCCGGAAAGAGGACCTCTCTGCCCTTGGTCCTGGGGAGGTGGCATAGAGCTGGAGGTGGAGCTGGCTGGCAGCTGTACTCAATATGGGGGAGGGGTTGGAAGCTGGAGGTGACAATCTGGAGGAGGACGGGGTTTTGGTGGTGAGCACTGGAGATGACTTAGAGTCATTGTCGGGTGAGGTGGTGGATCCCCTGGTGACCCCCACTGATTCTCCCCTCATCCCTTTATGGGAGCTGCAAGATTTATTAGTAAGTAATCGCGGACGCTGAGACAGGGCCCAGTCAGCCCTGGACCGGTAGTATTCTTTTCCTCTTGCATTCTGGTCTGTCCGCGAGGCCCAGTAGGCCCCTGGGCTGGACTGGAATGCTAGGAGGAGGGTCTGCACATTTGTCGCTCGGCTCCTGGAGGAGAGGAAGAATTGAAATAGTCCTCTCCTTCTTACACTTTGCATTAGGTGTTGGTAGCACATACTTCTGACAGTGAAGATTACCATAGCCAGCCTCAACGTCAACGGCAGCAGGGATGCCCAGCACAGGTTCCAGAACTTCTTGGTCCTGCAGGAAACCCAAACCATTCTGGGAGACAAAGCTATGTGGCTCCTGGGGTGGCGAGGGGGGGTCGACATGAGTCACCTCCCCACCAATTCTGGGGGCTGCCTATCTTGTTGGCCCCACATTTTCAGCCAGAGATCTTGTGGGGGGGGGGGGGTCAAGGAGCTGGTGCCAGGCCAGATGCCGCACCTTACTGTGTGCCTAGGGGGTGCAGTGCTACACTTTGTGAATGTGTACACGCCCGAGCGCGCAGCAGCAAGCGAGACTCTTTGAGGAAGTGCCCACTAATCTGGGCTCCATTGACACAGTGCATCATCCTCGGGGGAGGGATTTCAACTGCACCATCAAGGCCAGGGACCGTCAGGGTGCCCAGCACTGCACGCTAGGTGTGAGGAAGTTACGGGACCTGGTCGCGTCCTTCAACTTGGTGGAGGTCGGGTGACATCTCCACCCTGACTCCAGCATTTTCACTTGGAGCCGGAGTGTCCAGACTCGACCGCTTTTAAGTTTCCTAGGTGTTTGTGGCTTTTGTGCAGCAGATACCATGCCCAGACCACTGTCTGGTGTGGGTGGAGCTCGTTCCATTCTGCACTCAGATGGGGTCCGCGTACTGGCACTTTAACAACCTGCGGCTGGAGGACAAGCGGTTCCTGGACTCGTTTCATCGTTTCTGGGCCGGCTGGAGAAGGAAGCGGGGAGGCTTCCCCTCCTTGAGGCTATGGTGGGACGTGGGCAAGACTCACGTCTGAGTTTTCTGTCAGGAGTTCGCGAGGGGGTCAACAAAGAGGCGCAAATCCAGGGTCGAGGAGCTGGATAAGGAGATGCTCAACATGGAGACACGTCTCCCTCAGCCCGATGTGGACCCGGCCCTGCGGTCAGTGTACGATGTGAGGAAGGGCACGCTGCGGGACCTGGAGACACGTCTCTGTCAGCCCGACGTAGACACGGCCCTGCGGTCAGTGTACGATGTGAGGAAGGGCGCGCTGTGGGATCTGCAACTCGTCGGGTCTCGGGGTGAGTTTGTGAGGTCGTGGCTCCCCCTTCTTCTCCTCGCTGGAAAAAAGGCACGGGGTCCGTCAGCAGCTCCTTACACTCCTGGCCGACAATGGATCCCTTGTCTCAGACCCAGAGGGTATCAGACCCATTGCCTGAGACTATCACACTGCCCTGTTCTCTCCGGATCCATCCAGCGAGGATGCTCGCAGAGTTTTGTGGGAGGACCTGCCGTTAGTCGGAAAGCCTGACTCCCCCGTAAGTCTGGGGGAGCTGACTGGTGCCCTCAACACCCTCTCCAGGGGCAAATCCCCGGGGTTGGACGGGCTGACCATGGAGTTCCTCAGGGCATTCTGGGATGTCCTGGGGAACAACTATGTGGGGGTCCTGGGGGAAGAGTATTGTTACCGGGTAGATACCCCTCTCGAGGCGCAGGGCTGTGATTGCCCTGTTGCCTAAGAAAGGGTACCTCCACCACCTTAAGAACTGGTGCCCGGTCTCCCTCCCTTAGCATGGATTACAAGATCTTTGCCAGGGCAATGTCTTCTCGCCTTGGCACCGTGCTGGACCACATGATCCACCCTGACCAATCCTACATGGTCCCGGACCTTAACATCTTTGGCAATATCCATCTGGTCTGGGACATCATCCACTTTTCCCAGAGGACTGGTCTGTCGAGCACCTTCCTGCCTCTTGACCAGGACAAGGCGGTCGACAGTGTGGATCACAAATATTTATTCGGGACACATTTTGTCACCCAGATCTGACTTCTGTACGCTGCCGCAGAGAGTCTAGTTAAGGTTAGCGGGTCCCTGACGGTGACCCTTCACTTTGGGAGAGGGGTGCGTCAGGGCTGCCCCCTGTCTGGTCAGTTGTATTCTATCTGCATAGAGCCTTTCCTGAGCCTCATGCGGAGGAGGATGTCCGGATTGGTTCTGCGCGAGCCAGTCACCAGGGTGGTCCTTTCAGCTTATGACGTGCTCCTCATGTTTAGTGACCCAGCTGACCTGCGGAGGATGCTGCGTCTTCTGCCAGGAGGTCTACTCTGCCTCATCCTCTGCCAGGGTCAACTGGGGCAAGTGTTCTGGACTCCTGGGCGATCAGTGGCAGGTGGATCCCCCACCCGAGGAGATCAGGCCTTTCACCTGGAGCAGGACCAGCCTCCTCTACCTGGGAATCCTGGCCGGCAAACGGGCAGGAACTTGAGGCCAAAGTCACCACTCGCCTGCAGCACTGCACAGAACTGCTTCAGGTGCTATCTTACCAGGGTCAAGTGCTGGTCATAAAACAGCTGATTGCCACTGGCTGGTCACTTTGACCCCTCCCCTGGACTTTGTCACAAAAGTCCAGAGAATGCTCATCCATTTCTTCTAGGACAAAAGGCTGTGCTGGGTGGCTGTTGAGGTTCTGAATCTCCCGGTTAGGGAGAGCAGTCAGACGCTGGTTTGCCTACGTACCCAGGTAGCGACTTTCCACCCTGAGGCCCTGCAGCGATACCTTTACATCGAGCCCCCTCCAAAATGGTGTGTGGTATTTTTTATGTCAGGCGCACGGCTTAAATTATGACGTGTGGCTCCTGTTTGTAGACCTGAGGGGCCCTCATGGCTCCTTGTGGGTATTGCCCGTCTTTTTCCAGGACCTGATCAAAATCTACAACATGGTCGCCTCGAGACGCAGCTCTCCCCCGTCAGGAGTAGCGGCTATCGTCAGAGAGCCCCTGCTCAGGAATCTGCCCCTCCACCCTTTTCAGTGGCTGGCAGAGAGGAGGGCTGTGGCTGCAGGGGTGACCAGGATCGGGGACGTGCTGGGCAGCGGAGGAGTGGGCTGGATGATTCTCCAGAAGTTGGCACCACGTTGGTCAGTGGACATCCGGCTCATGGCCAATGCCATCCAAGAACTTAGGACGATCGTGCCCGGCCTCGATGTCGTACTGGGATTAAGGTGCGTGGTGGTCTTCCATCTGAATGTACCTGTTTGAACGGAACTCCACATTGTCTCGAAGCCCCAAACCCTCCCTCAGGAGCCAGTGCCCCGCGACCTGAGTTGCCTCGCAGAAATGCCCTCTGTGCCCTTTAACACAGTGCGGAGGGGTTTCCTGTATGGGCTGCTGCTGTACACCCTTCACTTCCTTGCCCTTGCCCACCACCCGGACACACCTTGGCTGCCTTGTTGCTGTCCAGCGGCGGAGGACCCCAGTGGGACACTCTCTGTGGGGGTGTCTTCCCACTTTCCATTGGGGATCTGGGGTGGAGGGTGTTGCATGTAGCAGTCCCAGACAACCATAGGACATGTCGGTTCATGGAGTCCCAAGATGCCTGCATCTTTTGAGGCCTTGTGGAGTACGTGGGCCACGTGTATATCGGGTGTTGTAGGCTGCACTCCCTTTTCAGTTATTTGAAAAACCTTTTACTGTTGTTTCGTTTGTACTTCACGCTCCTGATACACAGGCACTCAGTGCGGAGGGGGTGCTGGGAGGGAGGAGGACCTCCTTGTGACCCTGCTCCTGGGCCTGGCCAAGTTGGCCATTAACAGGTCCAGGGTGCGGGCGATCGAGGGGGTCGTCCGATCTAGCTGTCTGCCCCTCTTCCACGGCTACCTTCATGGCCGGGTGTCCCTGGAGAGCGAGCACACGGTGTCTGCCGGCACCATCGAGGCCTTCCGTACTCGGTGGGCACCATGGACACTGGGGAGCTTTATAGACCCTTTTTATAACATTATTCCTGATTTTGTTAATTTAGTTTAATTGTTTGACTCAAAAGAATTACATCTTCTTAACCTTCCTAACCCTGCTGCTATGTCTTGGTGCTTCCCGGACATCTACAGCGGAGGTGGAGCACCTGCTGACTGCTACACCCCGTCTGTGATGACCTTGTGGATGTCCTCTGGAGGGCCGAAATATGGAGGGCCCGGGTCTGCTTTCAGGGTCGTGATATGTGGCAGTGGCACTCTCCTCGGCCTGTGGAGCTGGAGCTACAGGGGTCACAGGGAGAGGGGCTTCGGATGGGCCTGCGGTGTGTACTTGCTGATTCTCCTCCCTATGGGTGCCTGAGGGCGTCTGACTGACTCCTTGAGGTGAAGGAGTAGCTGCAGGGAGATTGAGCTGACCCACACCCTTTCTTGCGTTCACACCGTTGGAGGCCAACTATGGCATCAGCAATGGAGTTCATCCCGCGTAGCAGTGCAGGAGTGACATCCTGTACCAAGGTCTCCATGGTGCCCACCATCCTACCAATGTTGACCTCGGTGCATTGCAATGCTGACACTATTACCTCAGCCTGAAAGTGGATGGACTCCTGTCGTGACTTACAGTCTGAGGGGTGCAGTGGACATCCCTTCCTGATATTCCTGAGCTTGTTTTTGCAACTGAGGTATGACCAAGTCCAGAGGCTTGTCATCTGACTCAGACTCAGCAGATTTCTGGCCTCCAGCAATCCTCCGAGTGCCAGAGAACTGGGAAGTCCCTATTTCCGCCTGCTGTGGATCAGACAGTGTGATGTGCTACTCTATAACTAGTTCCCACTGAGCTGTGTGTCTCTGCGCTAGTAGAGGGTGTGGGTGAGTGCAATGACTTCAGTTAGGGTGTCATCAGAACCTTGTTCCAAGGTGTCTCTGGCTCTTGAGTCAAGGACCTGGCTTGTGAACCTGCTCGGCTGCATCCAGATGTGCCTGCGGAAGCAAGGAGAGATATTAGTCTATGCCAGGGGACTGAGGAATGGGGGAACTGGCTCACAGCATGGTTGTCTGACGGGTGTTGCACTGCAGGATCCTCACTTGGTTAAGCACCGCTTACCAACGCCAGCACAGGACCGGTCCAGATCATCGTGGGCTAACTGGATGACTCTGTACTCAAAGCCTGCCAGGATCTTGATGTCAGGCATTCCTCCAGCAGTCTGTGATCTCTCTCTTTTGTTGTGTGCCAGCTTGTCCTGCATGAATACAGGAGGGAAAAACTGGAGTACGAGAGAAAGCTAGCTACTCACGTAGGGCAGTATTTCCCCTTCGTCAGGTGGGCGCGGTGGGCAGGTCTGGGAGTGGCCGTGAAATGGACCACCACCCGCAATTGGGCTCGGACCACGATTTCAAGCCAAATAAGGCCCGCCCAGTGTGAAACGTGGCTCCGCACTGGCCGGGAAGGGCTATGAGAGGGCTTGTCGGCCGCCGGGTCCAATGCAGCCTGTTTTAAAGCAGACCAGGAACCCCCCTGGCAGGCTGCCAAGGAGGACGTTCCCTCAGCCAGCACGATGGACCCGAGGGCAGCTGGACATGGCAGGCAGGAGGGCAGGTTCCCAGCTTCTCTGATGAGTGCCTCGCTGTCCTCTTGGAGGAGATGGCTGCCAGGAGGGACACCCTTGTCCCCAGCGATGGGAGGAGGAGGACACCACACCTCACCAAGAAGGCATGGGAGGAGGTGGCAGCACTGGTTATCAGTCATGTTGTGGTGCAGCGTTCCTGGGTGCAGTGCCAGAAGTGCTGCAATGACCTGCTGCGCTCAGGAAGGGTGATTACCATGTTGGCACGGGCCAGTGTGCAGAAGTGTTAAAGTGTGGCCGTCCCCACAAGGACCTCACGGGTGCCAGAGACCGAGTGTCAACCGTCAACCATGCTGGAGCTGGCCAAGGGGGTGAGTCCTGTCTGCTTGGACTGAATGCCTTGCGCCTCGAGGGCCATGACTCAGATGTACCCTGTGAGGTGTTCCTCAGCTGGGGTTGTCCAGGCTGCAATGGTGCTGCAGGTAGAGAGCGGACTCATCAACGCTCCTCTGTCCTTTCAGGAGAAGATAGCCCACAACAATAAAGAAAGGTCGCAGACTGACGGAGGCTCCACTAGCCTCCTAATCCTATCGGAGTATGAGCAAGATGCCCTGGTGCTGGAGATCCAGCCTGCCCCACGTACAACCGAGCGTAGAGAGGCAGGGGTGCCGGATGAAGGTAAGAGTGCAGCGCACAGAGATGAGAATTTTGGCTTATGCAACCATTCTAGTTTCATCTCTTTGTTGATGTGAGCCTCAAACCTGGAGTCCCCATTGAACATTGGAAGACGAGGGCAGATCTCCATTGTCTCACCAGGGTGCCTGGCATGCACAGTGACAGTCTGACAATTTTAACTAGTGACATGTCCTTCTTCTTGGTTTTAGGTTTGCCAGCAGGCGTTCGATCTCCAGGCCTCGAAGGGCCACCCCTGAGACCGGAGGACCATCAGGCATCATGTGCACCTGCGTCACACCCACTCCCTGAAGCAGGCAACAGCACAGATACTAGCACCTCAGTGGGCATTAGAGCTGCGGCCAGTGTATCAGTGCACGTTGGTGAGGGTACTTCACACTCGCTTGAGGTGTAGGCAGAGGCAGAAAGTATCCAGGGCGCCGGCAGTCAGAAGGCGGCTGGGGACCAGGACAATGCTCAGTCGAAGGCTGATGATGAGCCCCTGGAGTTGTCCATTAGATGCAGATGCTGGATATCCAGCGGGATGTGCTTGAGGGTCTGGCAAAGATTCATGAGGGTCTGCATGCCATGGTCTCCGTGCTGGAGGAGTCCATGCGTGGAGCTTAAGCACCACGTTGACTGTCATGGCCGAGCGCACTGCCTCCTCCATTGAGAGAGTAGCGACTCATAGAGTGGCAGCTCCAGGGACAGAATGAGGAGTTTCTGGGTTTGTGCTCAGACCTGAAAGCCCTTACACAGACACTGATGTATGGTGGTCAGTGTCAGTGTGGGAGATGGATGAGGCACCCATTATCCCAGCTAGGTGCCCGTCCACCAATGGTGAACAAGGAGGTCCATAGCAACTTCACGTTGGCATACGAGCTGCCTGTCATCACTGCGGGCTCCTCTCAGGCCGCTCTGGATGACAGCAGCAGCTCCTCCACCTCTCCACCAGTGACCATGGCATCTGATGAGGCTGCGATGACTGGGGAGATTCCAGCCATGGCGCTGGCCACTCCCACCCAGGCGGGGCCAGCACAGGCTCTACTGGCCGGAGGACAATCGCCAAGGTCGTCAAGGCCAACAAGACAGCAGAGTCAGCAGCCTGTCTCCAATGCCGGTGCCAGCGAGGGAGGGCACCAAGACGTAGCACCAACAAATGTAAATTAAAGACATCATGAGCACAAGAGGGTCAGATTATGGGTGGTTTTATGTTCATTTTTATTAACTTTATATATACTGGTCTGATGTTGAATACCAGAAACATTTCTGTTAACATTATTGAACTGTCAGAATGACATAGATTGTGTTTCTGTCATCATGGCCTGAGTATGCTTCACCTTTTTATTTCATTGGTGCAGGGAACACCAGTATATAATGCTGGACGTAGGTGGCTCTGAACTTAATGCACAGGCACTGAGTGTTCTTTGTGTTCAAATGAAAAGGCCCTTTCAGACATGCAGGATAAAGGCAGCAGACTTGACAGGCATTTGAAGCTGAACTTTGGTAACCTAGCTGAAGGAGCATTTGATCAAGGCATTCCTGGTGTCCCTGCCTCCCTGCAGGTTACCGAAGTCTGCCTCCATCCCTCAGCATTCTCCTCACTATGCTCCTCTTCGGACTCACCACTGAACTCATCATCTGTGGCCTGTGCAGCTGCTTCAAGATCCGCTTCCTCCAGTGGGTCCCCCCTTGGCAGTGCCAGATTGTGGAGAGTGCAGCATGCAACCACCATCAGCGACACCCACTCTTGGAGGTATTGCAGTGCTCCTCCTGAATGGTCCAGACATCGGAAGCACATCTTGGGAATAGCTATGGTCCTCTCTCATGCCCTTATGGAGGCATGAATCATATTGTAACACTTCTCTGCCTCTGTTCTTGGATGGCGGAGAGGCATCATGAGCCACCTTCTGAGGGGATAGCCCTTGTCACCCAGCAGCCATCCATCCAGCCGGGCTGCAGCACTGAAGAGCCCCGGCACCTGGGAGTGTCTGAGGATGTAGGTGTCATGGGAGCTGCCTGGGTACCTTGCACAGACCTGTAGAATCAGCATCCTGTGGTCACACACTATCTGCACGTTCATGGAGTGAATCCCTTCCTGTTGACGAAGGCACCGGGCTCACCTGCTGGCGCCTTGATAGCCACATGTGTACAGTCTATAGCACCCTGGACACGGGGGAGATCCCAAAAATTGATGCAAAGCCTCTGGCTTACTCAGCCTGGCTGGTCTTGTCCGTATGGGAAAGAATAAATGTCATTACCCACCTGAACAGAGCTTCTGTCACCAGCTCGACACAACTGTGGACAGCTGACTTGGAGACTCCATAGATCACCCACTGACCCCTGGAAAGAGCCAGAGGCATAGAAGTTGAGGGCCACTGTGACCTTCAGAGCCACTGGCATGGGGTGTCCACCCATATAGTCGGAGTTGATTTCAGATGGAGCCTCCTTCAGCATTGCACCTCAGATATAATAAGGTAGCTGCATCGCCACCTGTAAACCCTGGCAGCAGGATAGTGTCTTCTGCAGCCCCTTCTGCCTTGGACTTCCTGCTGGCCCTGTGCCCCTTGTGCCTGCACCTCTCCTCCCACAGGTCCCTCCCCTGGCAGCTGCATGGGGACCCCTGGCCTCCTCTCCCTTCTGCCCCTCTCTTCCTCCTCAGAGGAGGTGCCTCCAGCGGAGCCCACAATTCCCATTCCCAGGGTAAGGGAAGGCTGTCTGATACCTGGAAGGGTCCACACGGTCTGAATTCTCAGGGAGCCAGGCAGACAGCAATGAGTCCTGAAATAAGGCTTGGAAATGCGGAGCCCCGGACAGCGATGAAGCTGACAAGTACCAATAAGCCACCAGCTGCAAACTATCTCCAAAACTCCTCACTACTCACACTGGCAATGCTGCTGACCCTTTTTATCCAGCCCTTGGATGAGACTTGTGGAAATGTTGGCTGGCTACCTGCCCATTTTGCATATGCGACGAGCAGAAAACCACACAGGCAAGGTAACATCACAGTCAATTGGACTGTTGAGGGCCTTAAGTGGCCACTTAATTAATGGCTGGCTGGTGCTGTTCCAGCATCCTCGCATGCCGGCTAAGGGAAATATCGCACAAATGCACGATGACATCAGGATGCTCACCTGACATCATCACGCATTATTTTCCTCCCGTTCAGATCAGCCACACGCCCACACATTTGACAAAAAGTTCTGCCCATAAAGACGAGCCGTAAGAGTTTCTACGGCTAGTTTAAAAAGTTAACAAAGTGAGCATTTGTCCTGTAGAAAGTAAGTCTGGGGAATTAATAACAGAAAATAAGGAGATGGCAGGTGAACTGAATAGATATTTTGCATCGGTCTTCACTATAGAGGATAAAAGTAACATTCCAGAAATAACTCTAAATCAAGAATTGGATGGGAGGGAGGAACTCAAGAAAACTACAATCATGAGGGAAGTAGTACTGAGCAAATTGTTGTAACTGTGGATTATCCAGTCCCCTGAGTCCTGCATGATTTCATCATAGAGTCTCAAAAGAAGTGACTCGTGAGATAGCTGATGCGTTGGTTTAATTTTCCAAGATTCACTAGATTCGAGGAAGGTTCCATTAGATTGGAAAATAGTCAATGTAACCCCTTTCTTCAAAAAGGGAGGGAAACAGAAAGCAGGAAACTACAGGCTAGTCAGTCTAACATCTGTCATATGGAAAATGTTAGAAGCTATTATTAAAGGTATTAAAACGGCACTTAGATAAATTCAAAGTAATCAGGCAAGTCGACATGATTTTGTGAAAGGGAAATCATGTTTAACCAATTTATTAGAGTTCTTTGAAGATGTAACAGGTGCTGTGGATAGAGGGTGGATATGCTGTGATTAGATTTTTTTTGATAAGATGCCTCATCAAAGGTTATTGGAGAAAATAATGCTCATGGTGTAGGGGGTAACATATTGGCATGGATAGAAGATTGGCCAGCCTACAAGAAACTGAGTAGGCATAAAGGGTTCTTTTTCTGGTTGGCAGGATGTGACAAGTGGTGTGCCACAGAGATCGGTGCTGGGGCATCAACTCTTTACAATTTATATCAATGATTTGGATGAAGGGACCTCATCCTGGTCCTTGGATGGTGCGGTTGCTAAATTTGCTGATGACACCAAGATAGGTAGGAAAGCAATTTGTGAAGACAGCATAAGGAGGCTACAAAAAGGATGTAGATAGGTTAGGTGAGCGGGCAAAAATCTGGCAACTGGAGCTTAATGGAATATACTGTAGGGAAAATGTGAGGTTGTCCATTCTGACAGGATGAATAAAAAAGAGGCATATTATCTAAATGATGAGACATTGCAGAGCTCTGAGATGCAGAGGGATCTGGGTGTCTTAGTGCATGAACCGCAGAAAGTTAATGTGCAGGGGCAGCAGGTAATTAGCAAAGCTAATGGAATGTTATCATTTGTTGTGAGTAGGGAAGTCATGCTTCAGTTATACAAGACCTTAGTGTGACCACATCTGGAGTACTGTGTACAGTATTGGTCTCCTTATTTAAGGAAAGATGTAAATGCATTTGAAGCAGTTCAGGGAAGGTTTACTAGATTAATATCTCGAATGGGTTGTCTCATGAGGAAAAGATGGAAAGGCTAGGCTTATATCTGCTGGAGTTTAGAAGAGTAAGAGGTGACTTGATTGAAACAAATAAGATCCTAAGGGAACTTGACTGGGTGCTTGTGGAGAGGATATTTCCTCTAGTGGGAGAATCTAGAACTTGGGGTCACTGTTTCAAAATAATTTAGGACAGAGATGAGGTAAAGTTTTCTTTCAGAGGGTTGGGAGACTTTAGGATTCTTTTCCTCAAAAGGTGGTTGAGGCAGAGTCTTTGAATATCTTCAAGGCAGAGGTAGATAAATTCTTGATAAGCCAAGGGGGTGAAAGGTTATCAGGGATAAGTGGGAATATAAGGTTAAAATCAGATCGGCCCTGATGTTATTGAATGGTGGAGCAGGCTTGAGCGGCCAAATGGCCTTCTCCTGCTCCTAATCTGTATGTTCATAGGTAATGCAGATCCACAGAGTGTAAGCAGGATGCCTGCCAGGCCAGGTGAGAAGGATACCTGGCATGTGTGGGTGATGAGTGATGCCATGGACAGGATGAGGACATGATCTGCAAGGCAGATGAAGTTGTGTATGAGAGAGTGAATGGTGCACTACCAGTGAGTGCGATCCTTGTGGATATGTGATGGGTTTGTGAGTGTGTAAGTTAAGAGTGATGAGAAGAATGACTTACCCTGGCGGAATGGAGATCATTCATCCTCTTTCAGCACTGGGTGGCTCCCCTCTTTCACAGGGAGTAGGCGCTGACCACTGCCACTGCCACCTCCCATGCTGGATTGGTGACCTTTCTTGCTGGTCTTTGCCCAGAACGGGGTGGAGGACTTTACCACAGGCCTCCACTACATCCAATAGGTGCCTGAGGGAGGCATTGTTAAATTTGGCTGCAAAGGGTTTCCTTCATTTGGTAGCCATGACGTTGCAGCAGCTTCTGATCCCTTAGAGAGTGCTGGCTGTGTGCAAAGGCATCCTTTAAATGTGGCGCCCAGGTTACTGAAGGACTCAGATGACGGTGGGGCAAACCAATCAGTGACCTCCCTGCAGTAATCCAGCGTGTTTCCCGGCAATACATAATTAATGAGGCGCTGGGAATGGGACGATATGGCGCAAAAACCTAACATTGTGGCCAACAGGTAGAACAACTTTTTTCACACCCACTACTGGACTTAATGAATAGTATTGAACCAATGAGAGGAGAGGTCGAAAGAGATCAGGAGAGGATTGTGGATTCAACACAGACCATGGGCGGAATCATCCCAATTTTGCACTAACTTCAACTCAATTCATTAAGGTAATGTGTTCTCCTTCTTTCTCTCAATCTTTCAATTATCTACATTGATTTGTATGTCCTATAGTTCGGTTCACTTGCAAATATTATCTGGGTCATTTGTATTCCTTTGATATTTTGTAAGACTCTACTGCTCTTTCCTCAATTTAGTAACATCTCACCAATTTACTCCTGAATTTAGAACTCTTGCCATTTATATAGCTCTCTGTCAGCTTAATATTTTCCACCTCCAAGTTTTACCTGGAATGCCTACTGTCTTAAACATGTGTAGCACCCTTCCATGTGGAACATTATCGATGGCCTTCTGAAAGACTAGGTACATTATATCATAGAGTTTAACAAACATGTACTTGAATATTGCTGAAAAAAGCTGTCCAAGCCTTTCATCTTGCACTCATTAGGGCAGATCACAAGATTACCAACAGAAAAGGGAGCAACAATTTATACTGCATGAAAAAAGTGTGATGATTGGTTGGCAAGTGGATTGGTAGAGACATTGTCATGGAGAATGCAGCAGAAGACAGTTAACTGCCAAGCTATTGTTCAAATTCAAACCAGGCAGGTTGACTCTGATTGGTCAAGGCATTGTACTTTGAATATCATTTCCTCAAAAAATTCAAGGAGATTGTTCAGACCACATCCATTCTTTCCAAAACCATGTTGGCTGACACATGTTAGGTTACTTTCATTCAGGCTCTCACTAACTTTGTGCTTCAAATGAACTCTTTGTTATGATATGGATAATGACTATTGTTATGTGTACAACCACAGCAGACATTGTGCATGGGATATAGTAGCATAATGATTACCTTACTGGAATAGCCATTCTGGAACTTGGACAATTGATCTGGAAACATGAATTCAAATCCCACCACAGCAGCTGGGAAGATTAAATTCTGCTAATTAAATAAAGCTGGAATGAAAAGCTATAAAAATCCAGCTGATTTACTAATGTTCTTTAGGGATGGAAATCTGCTGTCCTTACCTAATCTGGCCTGTTTGTGACTCCAGGCTCACAGCAGAGTGATTGACTTTTAAATAGCCTCTGATATGGCCCAGAAAATCACTCAGTGCATTCAAGAAAGTGGATCACACCAGCTTCTCAAGGGCAATTAGAGACGGGTAGCAAATGCTGACATTACCAGCAATGCCCACATCCCATGATTGAATATAAAAAACTGCAAGATTGCACAAACAGTAATAGAAGAAATGATCCAATATTCTGCATTTTTAATGGCATTGCTTGAGGGAAACATGTTGATGAGGATAGTGTGAAAGCTCCTAGTTCTATTTTTCACAATGTCACAGGATCTTTAATCTTCACCCAATCCACCACACAGACAAGATCTCAATTGATAGCCCAGATATTTACGGTAAAGCAAGGAGGGATTGAGGAATGGGTGAAAGGGTTATATAGTTTGGGCGGGGGGTTTCCCTTGGGTTCTAACTAATTTAATGATGGGGTCAGATTACCATTTTTGAACTATGTTTCCTGACTACACCCTGCCGGACTGAGACGCTGTCCAACCAGATGACAGGTGGGTTAATGGCAGCAGGGTGCAAACAGGGAGCCTAGGGGAATGGGTGCAGAGCATGGGGAGGAGGAGAAAGGATCTCAGAGAGGCGTGAGGATCGGCGGTGGGGGGTGAGGGGGGGGGGGGGGTGTGGTTGGGGCGCGAGGAAAGCTTGCAGAGGGCCCGTAGAGGACACGGTGGGGTGAACAAGGTGGAGGTAGCAAGCCACGGACAACATCAGGCCACAATGGGTAGGGGAAGAGGTTGCCGATCTTTGTGGTAGGGCAGAGCAGGTTTGCTTGGTAAGGCATGGGAGAGAAGAAGTCCTGTTCCTCGTGGCCACCGGCAATGGTAGAAAAACATTTACCTGTTTTATGCAGTGTCCTCGCCTCCCTTTAGCTGCCAGGTCTCTGGTTTCCCAAGGCCTTGGAAATCCTGCTGGCCAGCTTTATAGCTAGAACAGAAAGAAACTAGAGTCACTCAGCCTCATTAACATGTTAAGTTGAGGGAGCTGCCTCCTGAAATTGGGTTGGTTGCGTGTAGCCCTGTCCTGCATCTGCTAAATCTAGATATGGTGGTTTCAATGTGGATTGGAGTTCGGTTCGAACATCCTTAATTCTAAGCCTTGCCAAACCTAACCACTTTTGATAGTTAATAATTCCCTCCAATGACAATATAGCACTCCTTCAGTATGGTACTGCCCACTCTGTTCTATGCATGTGATCCTTGGACTGTGCAGCAGACATCATGCCGAGAAACTCAATCACTTTCACTTGAGCTGCCTTTGGAAGCTTCTGAATATCAGATGTCAAACACTGAGGTGCTCACTCAAGCTGGCATACTGAGATGAAAGTCTGTAGAGCAACAGTGCTACCCACTCTGCCATACGTATGTGAGAGTTGGACTGTGTAGCAGGCATCATGCCCAGAAACTCAACAACTTTCATTTAATTGAGCTGCCTTTGGAAGCTTCTGAACATCACATGACAGGACAAAATACCAGACACTGAGGTGCTCACCCGGACTGGCATGTCAAACATCCATACCACATTGAGACAGTCACACTGAGTTGGTCTGGTCATTTGGCCAGAATGCCTGATGCTTGCTTCCCAAAGTGAATCTTCTACAGAGAGTGAGAGTCTGGGTGTGTTCTCATGTGGTCAAAGGAAGGCTACAAGGACACTCGGAAGGCTTCACTTAGGAGGTTTGATATCAAATTCGAGATCTGGGAGAAGCTCACCCAAATCACTACCTGGCACATCCAAATAAAAAACAGTGCACCCTCCATTGAAAGCAAATGCATATCAAAAGCAGAGAGCAAACGCAGCAGAGGAAATCCTGAGCTAGTAACTCATCCAAAATTCAGTTGTCCGTGGTACCCTTTCCTATTTGTACCAGAACTTTCCTAGCACAGATTGGCCTTAGTAGTCACCTCTATACCCAACAGAGCCTTACCGAACACTGCAGATGATGAACATGGGCATTGCCACCTCAAAGGACGAATGAGGCTAGAATATTAGGTGAGAATACTTGCTCTTGTCATGAAGTGATCTTCAAACTCTACCTTTAACAATACATTCCATGCTTCTACTACACTCTGCTTAAAGATATTTCTCTTAAATTTTCTCTCCTCGCTCTTAGTGAAAATTTTAAATTGATGACTCCTGATCACTGTTTTTCCAACTAGAGGGCATAATCTATCCCTATTTATTCTATTGGAACCCTTCAGTATTTAAAATAGCTCTAATGAATCTCCTCATAACTTGCTCTGATTTATTGAAAATATCCTTCTACCTTAAGCATCTCCTCAGACCTATAGTTTCCCATTTCATGCTGGTGAACATACACAGCACTAATTAGTGTCTTTAATACCTTTTCTATTCTGAGAGATCGAACATTGCACAGGATACTTCAATGGTGACCGAACCAATGATTCGTACATATTTACCAACGTTTCTTTACTTCACTACTCTCTACTCCTATTAATATAACCAAAAAAGACTTTGCCTTTATATGATTCTATCTACCTCATTTTACTTCAAGGGAATACTGTGAATAAATTTGTATGCGTCTCTTTAACCCACCATTGAGTATTTGCCTTTTATGCGAATATACCAATTTCTTGTTTTTCCTTCCAAAATGAATTACTGTGCACATTAAAATTGTTTTTGCCACCTGTCCTCCCATTCAAACTTATGGGACACCAGGGAAAAGATGGGCAAAAAGGCTAAAACACATATGCATGATAAGCAGCATTATATAATGAGGGATCATTTAATTTCTCCTTTGTATTGTTCTTAACTTGGATTGGATCTTGGAAAAGAATTAATGCTGCAAGGACACTGAAAGATTGGTGGGGAGTTTGAGTGCAAGGAATGGTCACCATACTCTTGAGTGAACATCTATGTGGAAAATCAAAGTTGGTTGGTGACACTAGACACCCATTCTTGGAAGTGAAACAGTGACTTGTGCTGCTTTCAATTTAGCATAGTGTGTTCATTGCTTACAATACAGTGTCCCCTGTGTTGGGGAAGTCAAATGTAGAGTTAAATGTAGAACACCTCTGTTCAGCCTTATAGCATGATCTCTCACATCCAGTCGCTTGTAATTCTCTTGTTAATTCTATGCCCACTTCCTTTCTGACCTCTTCCTTCTGCAGTGTTCCACTAAGCTCAACACAAGCTGGAGGAACAGCACCTCACCTTTCAAATGAACATTTTTACAGCCTTCTGGACTCAACATTAAGTTCAACAATTTCAGTTTTTGACCACCACTCCCACATTTTCCAGACAGCTGCTCTTGGTAATAAATCCATTTCCCATTTACTCTTCTTCAAAACTTCCTGTTTTTAAATTGTCCTACGACCACCTCCTTTTGTCTTGCACCATCACCCTTTTGTCATTTAGTCACTCCTACCTTTCACCTTGTTACAGACCTCGCCTCTTGTTCTTTACTACCACCCCTCCACCATCTCACCCTGCTACCCTTTTCTCCCTTTTGTTGCCTCTGTACTTCCTTAAAACCTCTTACATCGCTAAGTTTTTCCATTTCTGGTGGAAGGTCATCATCCAGAAACATTAGCTTTTGTTTCTCTCTCCATAGATGCTGCCTGACCTGCTGAGAGTTTCCAGCATTTTCTGTTTTTATTTCATGATTGGAAGAAGTCAATTCGAACCCCACACTAATCTCCCTGTCCTTGCATCATCGCCATCCACATTGTTCACCTCCTCATTATCTTCCCCATCCTCTTCCTGCCAGACTATGGACTTGTTCCTTGGCCTGATGCATGTTTCACTCTACTTCTGGTAGTAAAATTGTGCAAGCAGACAGATAGTAGAGATTGGGGGGGGGGGGGGGGGGGACTTTTGAGCAGCATCTTACTAAGGAAGTCCAAACAATGGAATATCTGCTTCATTTGTCCAAGAAATTTTGAGGTGGCCATGGCCCTTACTGCATTGCACTACTTCTATGTTGAGGTTATTAACTGGGTCATCACCATAGCTGCAAAGGGCAGTGGTGTGTCTTATAAGAGTCATATGTTCACAGTTAGATAATGAGGGCATCAATGAATCACTGTAGTTAAAGCAAAATGTTAACTGTTAGATACCAAAAATCAACATGCAGGATTATGTACCTTCATGAATTGGTCTATTCACTCAATCTATTCAGTAATAATAGGAAGCACCAGGGGATTCTCATCTTTCCAACCACTAGATGTAAGAAAGAACATTTGTACAGCATTATTCATAACCTCAAAATGTCCAAAAGTGTTTCACAGCCTATAAAGTGCTTTTGAAGTGTAAGGTGGGAAATGAGAAAACCAATTTGCACACAGTAAGCTCCCACTGTCAAAGATATGATAGTGACTAGATAAGCTGTTTTACTGATGTTGGTTGAGGAATAACTATTGACCAGGACACTAGAGATAACTCCCTCTGTTCTTTGAAATAGTTCCACAGGATCTTCTTACGTCCACCTAAGAGGGCAGAGGGGACCTCCATTTAATGTCTCATCTAAAAGACAGCACCTCCCTCAGTACTGCCCTAGTGTATCTGCTGAGATTATTACCCAAGTAACTATCAAGGCTCTAAAAAAGCATGTCCTATCAAAACAACGACGTCAACAAATAGTCATGGGTTGCTATAACCCCCACTAGTCCGGGTTGCTATTCCAGAATTATCGTATTGTGTTTAATTTCGGGCACTTTAGAAACAATGTTAGGCCTTGGAGAGAATACAGAGGAGGTTTACCAGGCTTAGGGCTTCAAATAGGTGACTTCAACAAAAATATGGAAGAAAAAAATAATATGCGTTTCAATCAACGCACAACAGAGAAATATTTACTGCTGAAAAGCTATCAATAGTCAAACAAGAGCAGCCTTAATTTAAGAAACACTCTACAACTGGCCAATATCTTTCCCTTTCATGTGCCTACTCTCTTTGGATAAGTAGCAACTAACTGTGCAACTTCAGCCAAGCTCATAAAAGTTGGTGTGGAACCTGATTTGCATAATTAACATGGGATAATGTGAGTTGTATGTCTGCAGCACTCTCAGCATGGGAGGCTGACAAAGGAACCATTAAAGCTGTGGAGCCTCACCTCCACAGTCTGGTAATTATTCTAAGAGCCTGACATTATTAGGAAAGGTCTTCATTCCCTGGCTTGTGCGTTTAAAAAAATGGTTTTGCTGCTTCTGTACATGTTTCAAAAGGCTGTTAGTATTTTCTAATTAGTGATTGGGGCTGGAATCAGATGGAGGCTGTGTCCCGAACTATGCTATCCTCCCATCCCCTCCCCCAACCTAACCCCAACACATTTGCAACATGGCCTATTTAGAAGTAGAAGAGGGGTAACAACCACAACCCCCTTAATAAATGTGAAAGCAATTTATCTAGCCCTCCCCTGAGTTACTAAAAGGTGTTTCACCACCTTAGCAAAAGAATTCCTTCCTCTCTCTGTACCTGTTACATTTCATGACTGCTTCCATTATGTCTCTCCTTAACCCCTCCGCTATAAGAAAAATACTTTTTTTGATTTTATTATTTGTTCATGGGATGTGGGTGTCGCTGGCTAGGCCAGCATTTATTGCCCATCCCTAATTGCCCTGTTCAGAGGACATTTAAGAGTCAGCCACATTGCTGTTGGTCTGGGGTCATGTGTAGGCCAGACCAGGTAAGGGCAGTGGATTTCCTTGCCACAGGACATTAATGAACCAGATGTGTTTTTACGACAATCAGCAATGGTCTTGTGGTCATCTTCAGACTTTGAATTCCAGACTTCTTTTGAATTCAGCCATCTGCTGTGGTGGCATTTATATAGCACTTTTCATGGCCACCAGATGGCTCAAAATACTTAACAGCCAATGAAGTACTTTTGAAGTGTAGCCACTATTGTTCTAAGGAGAAGAATCCCAGCTTCTTTAGTTTCTCCCTATAAGTGAAATTCCCTAACCCTGGTAGCATCCCAGTAAACCTCCTCTCTTCAAGGCCTCATTCTTTCTAAAGTGCCCAGAATTATACACAATATTATAGTTCTGGAAGACTAGTGGTTGGTCCAGTTGGTTCATTCATTTTTTTTTAAGATGATTAGCAAAAGAGCCAGAGGCAACACGAGGAAACATTATTTAGCATAGTGAGTTGTTGTATTCTGGAATGCTTTGCATGAGAGGGTGATGGAAGCAAATGCAATAGTAACTTTCAAAAGAGAATTGGATAAATACTTGAGTGGAAAAAATAAATGAGTGGGCTGTGGGAAAAAGCTGATGAGCGGGATTAATTGGATGGCTTTTCCCAAAGAGCTGGACAGGCATGATGAGCTGAATGGCTTCCTTCTGTGCTGTATCATTCTATGATTCTGTGAATACTCAAGCTGAAAATTGTAAAACATGCAGTACACTCACCACCATCCTCAAAACTATATTAAAGAGCACATCCAGACCAACTTAGGCACATTGAAAACAAAAACAGAATTACCTGGAAAAACTCAGCAGGTCTGGCAGCATCGGCAGAGAAGAAAAGAGTTGACGTTTCGAGTCCTCATGACCCTTCGACAGAACTGATTTTTCTTTACAAGGAGAGGGGTGAAATATAAGCTGGTTTAAGGTGGGGGGTGGTGGGGGGAGAGAAGTGGAGGGGGGTGTTGTTGTAGGGACAAACAAGCAGTGATAGAAGCAGATCATCAAAAGATGTCACAGACAAAAGAACAAAAGAACACAGAGGTGTTGAAGTTGGTGATATTATCTAAACGAATGTGCTAATTAAGAATGGATGGTAGGGCACTCAAGGTATAGCTCTAGTAGGGGTGGGGGGCATAAAAGATTTAAAAATAATGGAAATAGGTGGGAAAAGAAAAATCTATATAAATTATTGGAAAAAAACAAAAGGAAGGGGGAAGAAACAGAAAGGGGGTGGGGATGGAGGAGGGAGCTCAGGTCCTAAAGTTGTTGAATTCAATATTCAGTCTGGAAGGCTGTAAAGTGTCTAGTCAAAAGATGGGGTGCTGTTCCTCCAGTTTGCGTTGGGCTTCACTGGAACAATGCAGCAAGCCAAGGACAGACATGTGGGCAAGAGAGCAGGGTGGAGTGTAAAAATGGCAAGTGACAGGGAGGTTTGGGTCATTCTTGCGGACAGGCACATTGAGCTTGCCTTCAGAACTCTGGTAGCATGTTCTGTGATGACTTGGGCTGCAGAATGGACCTCATTATTAATGATCTTCATTGATGTCCCTGGAAAGAGCACAGTTACTTTCAATCAGCCCAGGTTTCATCTAGACACTTGTCTTTCTGGATAAAAGAATCAAAAATACAATGGATTCCTGTAACAAGATTTTACACTGATTTTAAGTTCCTCCCCCATCTGTCCATCACCACAGTTCTGTCAGAAAGACAATCGAAAATCATGCCCCAAATGAAGAATACTACAGTAACGTTGTTTATTAATCTTGGTGTAAGAGAAGTGCACCCACATGAAATGGAAGGAGGATAGCAAGGAATAAGTTATTCATAATAATAAGGCAGATTTATGGTACCTGAGATGGTAAAGGAAGTCTGTTGGTCTTTTCAATCTTAGGATTGCTTAATACAATAATAACATTCATTCAGAGTCTCCTACTTGATAGTACTTAGTGAGCCCTTGAAGCCATTGGAAGCTTCATTGAAGGCCTTTCATCATTCTACTACTGAGCCAAAGCTTCACAATTGATTTTATTGGCTCGAATGAAGGTTACCAGAGAATACAGAATGGATTCAGCTATTGAACAACATTTTCTATTAAACTCTCAATTTCAGATGAAGAGACCTGTTCCTCAGGTTGTGTGATTTTACAATTGGGGGAGGGGGCTTGAAGATTTCCTCTTCAAGTCTTGTGTAACAGAATCTTATGTAAACAGAATTTCACTACAGTCTACTTATTACAAAGTTGCTTGACTCATATTATTTGATAATTTCTTTAACCCTAAAATCTCACTTTGCACTGTTAATTTTGTTGCTTCCTTCAAGTTATTGTGCACTTCAATATTTTCAGTGCAAATAAATAACTTTGAACCATCAGCAATATGGACTACATGTCGCAAGAATAAATTGTTCCACCATTGAGTTACAAACTTCTAATGATTGATGCAGCCTGAAACATTTGCAGGAGGAGCAATTTTCAACTATTGCTTGGAAGATAAATTAGTTGGTTGCCTGAGACACAGCTAATCCATTATTTTAGGCTGGCCTTGAAGTAAGCACTCTTGCCTGAAGCAGACAGGACTCTTCTAAAACATTTAAACAAGCATCCTTACATCACCTGTAAGACCCCAATACCATTTTTGTACATTAACAGGCAAAGGTTTGAGATGCATACCTAGCCTGTTTGTATTGAGAAATCTAACCAGAGGCACTTGAAGGGACTGCTTTGGACCTACAACAACATGTATTTATATAGTGCCTTAATACGAATTAGGAGCAGAAGTAGGCCACTTGGCCCCTTGAGCCTGCTCCACCATTCAATAAGATCATGGCTGATCTGAATCTAACCTCAAACTCACATTCCTGCTACACCCAACAACCTTTCGCCCCTTGTTAATCAAGAATCCATCTAGCTCTGCCTTAAAAATATTCAAAGACTCTGCTTCCACCGCCTTTTGAGGAAGAGAGTTCCAAAGACTCATAACGCTCTGAGAGAGAAAATTCTGCTCACCTCTGTCTTAAATGAGCGACCCTTATTTTTAAAGTGACCCCTAGTTCTAAATTCTCCCACAAGAGGAAACATCCTCTCCACATCCATCCTGTCAAGACCTGTCAATGTAATAAAACATTGCAAAGCTAGAGTATTATCAAATTATAGACACTGATCTACTTAAGGAGATATTAGAGCAGATGACCAAAAGCCAAGAGGTAGGTTTAGTGTCTTAAAAACAAAATGAGAAAGAGAAAGGCGGAAAGATTTAGAAAGGGAATTCCAGAGCTTAGGGCAATAGCAGCTGAAGACATACTTACCAATTGTGGAGTGATTAAAATTAGGGATGTTCAAGAAACCAGAATTCGAGAAGCAAAAATACCTGACAGCTGTAGAGCTAGAGGAGATAACAGAGATAGGAAGAGACAAGTCTACAGAGGGATTTAAAAATAAGGACAAGAATTTTAAAATCAAGGTATTGCTGAACTGTGAACCAGCGTAGGTCAAAAAGCAACAGGGATGATGGCTGAATGTGACTTGGTACCAATTATGATACGAGCGGAGGAATTTTTAATGACCTCAAGTCTGCAGAGATTAGAATGTGGGAGATCGGGCAAGAGAGCATTGGAATAGTTAAGCCTTGAGGTAACAAAGGCATGGATGAGGATTTTGGCAGCAGAAGTGCTGGGGCAGGGCAGAGTCAGGCTATGCTGACCACATAGGAAACAGGCCCAAAAAGGAATTTTGTGGGATCAGGGCCCCAGAAAAATGTTCAGGGCTGCTGTAAGCCACCCAGGGACACCTTCACCATCCTCCGTCAGGACCCGCTTTCTTGACTGGATCCATTCGGGAGCTGCTAGAGTCTCTATTTCCCCAAACCCACAAGAGGCCAGCTGTTGGATTGTTCGCAGCCAATAGATGAGACCCGACCACAGAAGTAAATCAGACTTGTGACTGAGGTTGTCGATCAGACATAGGCCACCCCTGATCCACTGCTGTCCAACAGCCCAATGTACATTCCAGTTGGGAATTGCTACCTTGATGCGTTAAACGATCATTCCAAGCAAAATTTTAAGAGAAATATTTATGACTTTTACTGGTACTGATCTTGACAGAATATATTATAGCTTTTATTATATCATAATTTTCCCACTGTTTTATGTAATTATGTGTGCAAGACCATTGAATCGATCTTAATTTAGTGGGTGATCAAATTTCATGTGAGCAATACATCTTTTTCCTTTTGTGGCTTCAAATTATGATCCTGCAGTTTAGCTCATACCGTAAGTTTCCCAATATTTATCATCCTATGTACAACGGGGGATAAATTCAATAGTCCGCGAAAACAGATACCAGGATCACGATGCACAATTAATGGCCATTGATTACGATGCAATTAGCACACCAATTTCGTGCTGTCTGCTGAATTGAATGATTTCAGCATCCAGCCAATACTAATTGTGCTGTTGTTTTGATGGATGTTTCAGCAGAGGGCCAATACTATGGGTGGATATCTCCAGGTAAAGCGAGCCACATCCTTTAAAGGGGAGGTGCATTGTGGCTGGAGCAGGCACTGGGAGTCATTCAGGAAGCTACTGTGACCTGGGAAAGTTTGAAGAATGGCACATGTGCAAGAGAGAACACCAAGGTTTTCAAGTGCTGTACTGGAGGCCTTGGTGGACGAGGTGAAAAGGAGTGAGATAAGCAGGCGACTCGAGATCTTCCAGATAAACTCTTGGAAGGCAGTGGGGCAGATAGCCGTGGAAATCAATGCCAGGAGTCAAGTCCAAAAGCCTGGATGCCAAGGGAGCATCTGTGCCTCCAAAGAGCACCAACCTATCTCAGGATCTCTCTCAGGATGGCACAATTCATGCTCCCACCACAGCCATGCCTCAAAGTCTCCCTATTGGTGCATGTTAGCCAGAAGCCCAGATTGCTGTCACCCATGTTGAGGTGGTGGAATCAAAAAGTTAGATCCACAAGATGTGGAGCTGCTCGATATCATCTTGCAAGGCCATCTGCAGTCTCCCTCACTGAAAGGCAGCAGTCTTCCAACAACCATGCTGCAACCACTAGGGAGGCACTGTATTGCAGCACTGGACCAGGCAAAGACCCCAAGGGAATGCAGAAGAGCCACTATTTCATTTTTGTATGGAATATTGGATGTTTTTTTTTGGATAAGGTTGGTATGGAATGGTTGTTTTGTGGTGCTATTATTTCAGCAGTGTATCCAAGGCAGCTCTGTGATGGCCCACAACAGAAGGATGGTAAGGTGTGGGACTATTATACATTGATGATTTGGAGTCGTATTCAGAGGAACCAGAGACAAATGAGGTGATTGTGGCCATTCTGGTCAGAATGTGTATGTGCCAGCTGCTTCCTTCTCCCCGTGTTGTCTCCCCCGGTGAAAGTCAGTGGCCTTTCATCACCATTGCTGCAGCCACTGAAGTAACACTGCATTGCAGCACCAGGGCAGGAAAAGAGACAAGGAAGACAATCACAAAGGGAATTATTAACTATTGATTATTGGCTAATTTGTATGCAACATGGCTTGATTTCATTTACAAATTTGGTTTGTGGAATGCTTAATTTGTGGTGGCTTTTATTTTAGCATTGTGGCCTAGCAGGTGTTGTGATGATCAATAACAAGAGGAAGGTAAGGTGAGGAGGCTGTTGGTGAACAAAGAATTGGGGTTGTATTCACTGGTATAATACTCAGGTGAGTTCTTCATGGATAGCCTCCTAATGCTCTTGCTCCTCGCCATATAGCTGGTGACCAGGGCTGGCTCCATGTGCTAGTGAGGTTATGTAGCATAAAACCAATCACCAGAAATGTCAACACCCTCACTGCCAAGAATTGCAGGTCCCATTTGTAATATTGAAACAACAGCCAGAAGAAAGCAACCTGCAACCTGTAAGTAGTTGATGGTCCCATTAAATAGTGCTGGTGGAGCTCCCATCCTGCTGTTAAACACAATTGCTTCAATTCTACTAGTGGATCCTGTCGTACTCAACAGTGAGGGTATCAAGGTTCAGGGTAGTTGGTTTCATGCTTTGTGAGGTTAGGAAAGGGCATTAGCTCAAACATTGAACTCCAAAACGGCACACGTGTGTGCACATCAGTCTTGCACACTGATTGACATCCCAATTTAACAAGTCTGCATTATTCCAGTGGTCATTCGTTGCGTGCGCACACTAATGCCCTCACCAATATGGCGTTTCCGTGATTCACCCCAAAGGTATGTACATGGACCATTGACATCATCTTGGAGCTCTAAGGGAACTTCTGGTGCCCAAAACAATCCCAATTTCTCACACAGATTGTCCTGTTAAAGAACGCTTTTGAGATATCAGGCAGAATCCTACCAACTTAGCAGACTCTTTCGCATCAGGAACACATGTGGATGAAGATGGTAGCTGAATCCTAGGCTGGGGATTTCTGCGGGGCAAGAAGTTCACTGGCTTTTGATCAGACGTTCCCAATGGCAGGTGGGGCCAGAAAATCCCACCCCTAGTCTCCTGTGCAAGATGGTCTGCAGGAACTCACCAAGGCTGCTTGGACAGCACCTTCCAACCTCATGACCACTACCATCTAGAAGGACAATGGCAGCAGATAGATGGGAACACCACCACCTGGAAGTTCATCTGCAAGCCACTCACCATGCTGACTTAGAAATATAGCTCCATTCCTTCACTGTCACTGGGTCAAAATCCTGAAGCTCCCTCCTTAACAGCACTGTGGGTGTACCTACACCAGATGGACTGCAGCGGTTCAAGAAGGCAGCTCACCACCACCTTCTCAAGGGCAACTAGGGATGGGCAATAAATACTGGCCCAGCCAGCGAAGCCCACGTCCCGTGAATGGAGATAAGAAGGAAATCTTTCCAGAGGCAACGAATGAACAGAGCGCTTCCAGGATGGCCCACCCAATTAGAGGTGGCGGGGGTCTGCAGATGGGAGGGCCAATGGTGAACAAAAGACAACCCCACGCAGAGAGGTAAGCACTGCCGATGTAGGTTGGAGACAGAGAAGGTGCCTCAAGATGAAAGTGTGCCCTGGAGACTTCAGAAAGTAGTTAAAATATGTGTGTCCACTGCTGCCAGGAATCAGCGTGGAGGGTGAACTCTTCTACAGGATAGCCTACAGCTGCAGCCCTCTGACACCAGTGGCTCTGGGGAGGGGTTGGGGGCAGGGGCAGGGGGGTTGGGGGGGGGGTGGCGGTATTAAAAAAGCCCTCACTGGCATCACCAATTTGACCTTAAGTGGATATTTAATTGCCAGTATTTGATAAGCTTCTGCCCATTATTTCTATAGCTGTTTTCATGTCACAATACATTTCAGGTTTGTCATAAACCTTTTTAAACACACACAATGATGCAAAAACAGTTATATCGGGAGCTCCTTAAAAGATGCTCCGTAACACTACTTAAGCGAGTAATATAGTGAACAATTTTCCAAAGGGCTGGCTGAGGGAATTTATTGTTAGGAATCCGAGCCGACAACTAGATTGTCCCTGTAGGTGGTGAGAGAGAATGATTCAATATGTAAATTAACTGATTTTATACTGCCTGGTGCTCATTATCTTTGACTGCCACTGTTGGAAGTGGATGGTGGTGAGGTAAACAATATTAAAAAATCCTTTGCAACACCAGGCAGCCAAACGATAAAACCACAAAGCTGGTACAGGATGTCTGCAGTGACTGTCTATACCGTCACATATTAAAGTGATCCATTCTTTTCAGTGCATCGAGATATTGCTGTGATATAATAAGTTCTTATTGAAATGGAGCTATTTATTAAAAACGTAGGCCATAACATCCAGGGAGTGGCAATCAGTGCCAGGTTGCCACTCCGTGCCCAATTGCTTATGTGCAATTTCTTCCATGCCTGTCTCACCTGACCTTTTGACTCAGGCCGGGAGAGATCCAGGCAGTGCAGCTGTCTCCGAAGTCCAGTGCCGCAGTCCAGCAGGGTCAGATTGAAGGACACACCCCATTTTTATGGCATCAGAGGCTGTGGGGAGGTGGGGGGGGGGGTGGGGGGGGAGGTGGTCAGACAGTGGTGGGGGGAAGTGGGAGTTGGGCATCAAGGGTTGGGGGGGTGGTGGGACATTGGAGGGGTGGCGGAAGTTGGACATCAGGGGTGTGGGGGGCTCTGGGATGCTGGAATCAGAGTCGGGTGGGGTATTGGACACATCGTGGAGGGGAGGAGGTGGTGGGACATCAGTGGGGGGGGGGCTCTGATATCGGTGGGGAGGGCAAGAGGGTGTCAGACATCCAGAGGGTGGGGGATTGGATATCAGGGGTGGTGGGGAGGGGGGGGGGGGATATTGGACCTCGGAGGGTGGGGCATGGGGCATATATCGGACATCGGGGGATGGGGGGAGTTTGGATATCAGGGTGTGGTGGGGAGGGGGGTTCAGACATTGTCAGGGAGGCTGGTGTCAGAGGTCGGGTGGGAGGTCCGGTCGGTTCGGGAAGGGGGTAGGGCCTGCGGTGGGGACGGGGGGAGGTGGGTGTCTGGTCAGGTCGGGGGATGGGTCAGGACAACAGAGGGTGGGTGTCGGTACTGTGGGGCAGTGGGTAGTGGTCGGGACTGTGGGGCATGAGGGTTCAGTACTGCGGATGGGGTTCAGGGTATGTTGGGATGTGGTGGGGTGTCAGTACAGCAGTGGGGGGGGGTGGTCAGGTCGGGTCAGGGGGAATCGGGGCAGCAGAGGGGGTGTAGTCGGGTTGGAGCGAGTCATGGGGCAGGTCGGGCCTGCAGGGGGTGGGGGTCGGTACTGCTGGGCGGGCAGGGGGGTGTCACATTGGGTAGAGGTGGGCATGGGGGGTCGGGTCAGGCCTCCCGGAATGGAGAAGATTAAGTCAGCTTGGGTCAGACGGGATCCCGTGGGGATTCAGGAGGGGTGAGGAATACTGTATGGGATGGTAGTCGGGGGTTGGGGGAAGACCCTGGAGGGTCAGGGATGTGGGGGGGTGCCCCCTGTGGAGTTGGGGGACTGGGGGTGTGGGGGGGAGTCCCATGGTGGGGCCAGTCTGTGCCTTTACAATAGTTACCCAGAAGTTAGAGGAGGTTTTAATCCTTCTATCATTTTCTGAGTGACTATTTGTGTACCACTGCCGGAACCATCCAATTTAAATCCTATTTTCAGATCGTTCCCAGCGTTTGGCAGTTGCCTAGAGGAAGCTTGCCCTTCTGGACAATTACCCTGCAAACCTTTACCTTTGAAGTTCAGAGAGGGGTCCCCCAGCGCCTCTTTGGGGTACCCTCCAAATCCGATGCTGGGGAGCTCGGAAGTGTCGGGCCTTATTGTGCCCATCAAAGGTCAGAGGGATGGTACACTTCTCCCAGTTCCAAGGTAACTTTGCGAGCCAATGCTCCCAGTTGAAGTTTGGGCATTAACTCATATGGTATCCCAACCTCGGTAGTTGGAAAAAAAAGCAGCAGCCCAATTTCTGACATGCAACTTGGGCAAACTTATCAACTGA